>NC_054751.1:20529924-20841424 GCF_018143015.1 Lytechinus variegatus
TTCATTTTATTGAAGTTTCTGCTTCAAGATAAAAAAGTTTGACACATGATTATACGATCAAACAAGGAAATATAACTATCTTTAGCAGAAGGGTCATAAAAAAAAACATACAAATAGCTGTTGCAATGATTTTCACACAATGTTGGTAAAACAAAATGATGATTTATTGACAGGGAGAAAAGAAAGGTAATTCTTACTGTGAGATCCTTGATACATCTGATGACAGTGATGGCCTTGGCTTCCCAGGAAGCTTCATACGTAGCAAAGAGACTTGGTACAGAAAGAAGATCCTATATAAATAGAATTGAATTCTTGCATTAGGATTGGTCAAAAGTTCATCAATTCAGAATGTGATGTTTTCCCCATCGATCACTACTCAGGCAATAAATCTTGTGTCTCGCTATAGAATCATAACATGTTATCAAAATTATATCTGAGTACAGTCTGAAGTCTCTTATCTGGACACATTGGGACTAGCGCAAATCCTGATTCACTCGAAAATTATCCTAAGTTCTTTCGCTGATTTGGGCGAGATATTTTCTTGAAAAATAATGTGGTGTAGGTAGACTATATTGGAAAATATATGTGATCAAAGTGAGTTTGCGTAGGATTGAGTTTAGATTAAAATCTCAATTCCCCCAGGTACTAGATTGAATTGGAAGAAGAAACACAACCTCGGCAAGTGTGCGTCTGGATAAAAGAGATCCGGATAAGGGGAGGCCGGATAAGAGAGCTCGGACTGTATAGGCATAACAGAGTGCATTGCCACTAATTTTTGGGGGTTCAATTTCTTACCTCAATATATTTCAAGAGTAGATTATCCACCTCCAGCTTATGATCCTTAGCATAGGGTATGATGCACTTAGTGATGGTTCCTGGTACCAGCTCTGGAGCAGCAACCCTCTCTAACATCCTGAATGATATGCTCTCTGTCGTTTCCTTCAAATAAACCGATAACAACCAAACATATATTTACCAAGGGAGTGTTGCAAGAAACTATTTGCAATCAATTGCAAATATTCTGCTGCAGTTTTACAATTGATTGATCACTTTTAAGTGTAGCAAATCAGATCCTATGGCTTGTTGCAAGAGAAGATCAGCTCCCAAATACAAATTTGCAATTGATTGTCAGATATATATTTGATTTAATTAAGAACCAAAATAGACTTGTAATTGATCACAAGTTTCTTGCAACACTGCATAAGAATAGATAATTTTAGCAAGACATATTTTTAAGAAGTGTCAATCATAATTGACAGTATTTTGGCTTCTGTGTTCTCCATGTCACCCTCCTCTTCTTCAACACTTTCTGTTTTTCTCTCTACCTTAATCAATTTTCTCTTTCTATTTGGAGGACATACCCCATCTCTCCCTCTTTTGCTTTCCATTACTCTCATTTCTCTCTCTCTCTCTCTCTTCTTCTTCTTCTCTCTGCCTCTTCCCCTTTGCTTATTTCTCTCTTTCTCAAACTTCTATTTATGAGATACATTTTTTAATTGGAGATTGGAGATAATTGGTTTTGATGTAGAATACTGTACTTACTTTTTTATTCATTTGCTTTGTTTTATCTCTATATTGTACTTCATGAATTTTTGCAAATTGACCCTTTCAGCTTGTGCTGCTGGTCAATTTTTATGTGCATATACACCAATAAATAAATAAATAATAATGATTTTCCCATCATCCTCTAAATATAACTGCAGCAATTTACTTTTCAATGAAAAATTCTCCAGCTAGGAATTAAGTTCTTATCTGTTAGATTGTGAAGAGGGTAGTCAATGTCACCTGATGGAAAGATGTTACTCCCATGAAACTGAACTTCCAAGCCATGAATACTAAACTATCTTACAAAGTTTATTTGAGAAAATCATGTTTATCAAACCACTAAGTCACACTAAAACATGGTCAACAAACATTTATTTGTGTTCTGGCATGTTGATAAAAAGTGTTCCATTTATGTCAAACAATCAAATAAATTCACAATCTAAAGTTCAAACTTTTTCCTCTTTTTCATATATGTCATGAGTTTGTCCCCAAATCTCTGACAAACTTACTAAGCAACAGTTTTTTAGAGATTTATGAATTAAGCTGAGTGTTGTCCTAAATTATTTAGCAAGGGACCTATATTTTGCTCAGTGAAAGTCTCATTAGATACATTGCAAAGACAAAGTCAAAATGTGAATATTGATTAAAACCAGCATATATCATGGTGGAATAATCTACAGACTCTCCCGAAAATTCAGGGAGCTGACGTTTTATCACTTCATCTATGTGTTTAACTATATCCAGCTGACTGATATGGCAAGAACACAACCTTATAATACATTCCTTATTTGCTCAATTAGCAAAAGGAGAGTATTCTTTAACTAAATATGGCCTGAAATATCAAAGTAAGTCCAAGGAAGCTTTTCATGAAAGGACTTTATCCCACAAGTCCTATTTTATCTGACAGTTACCATAGAACAGTGCTTCTTCGCCAATTAAAATCAAGAAAGTTGTCAGATCTGATGTGTCGGACGAAAATGTTGATAAAATGCTCCCCTAGTTAAGTGTTCTATAAAGCTGTTCATAAGTTACAAATTACTTTACGCACAACTGGTGACCCTTTCTTGTGCTATGTGATATATATCCACACATATTTGACTTACTACAAAGAAAATGTTCCAGTTGTGTGTAAAGTCATGCATAACTTTACGAACTGCTTTATGAATCACTCACATGGTAGTTCCAAGCTTACCTTGCAAAACTGGTCTAAAGTTAAGAAACACTTGTATCTGGTGTGGAGAATCCTGAGCTCTTGTAAGTTGTGGACAAGTTCTTTCAGTCTGTTCATGGAATCTTTGCAGTCACTATCATTTGTCTGAAAAATAAACGTAGTTGCTTTTTTTTTCTTATTTGTTCATCCATCCATTAATTCATTTATCTGTTGATTCATTGATCCATATATCAATCCATTCATTCATACATCTACATATCCATCCATAATCCATCTATTTAACTATCAATCTATCCCCTTATCCACCCATCCATTCCATCCATACTTCAATTATATTGACCCAACCATCCATCAATCCATTGATCTATCTACAAATCCACCCAGTTCATCAATCAATCAATTCATACACCTATATCCATTCCCATCAAACATTTCATTAAAAGCTAAACCAGCATCATCTTACCTCTGTGAGTGCCTGTGAGAAGTGGATACCACTGGCTATCTTGAGGAGCTGTTGGTTACCTTTCAACATCATTTCAGCCAGCTCTAGCCCATTGCTTGGCCATCCAACCTACAGCATCGTGATCAACAGGAAAATATTTCAATATCCCCACTTTGTTTTCATAATGAAAACCCGAGCGGGACTGCGTAACATGCTCCACCAATAAAAGTCACCTGTTCACAAGGATCAATTGTCTATGAAGACTATTTAATGCAAATTATTCATTCATTACTGCATAAGGATTCACAATCTCATCACAAGGGAAAAAAAAATTAAACGGGGGCTGGAGGGGGGGCGATTTAGCACCCGAAATGCTCAAAAGAGCCCTGGAATCAAGAATAGGAGCTGTGGAAATGCCAATTTATTGCCTTGTTAAAGCTTATCTGACATTGCAGATTTAGGCAATAAGTTGTGTAAAGTAGCCCCCGAAAATACAAAAATAATTTTTCTGTCTCATCATGCATAAAATTATAAGATACATCCTCTGGTGGTAAATGAATATTCTTAATAATGATAATAAAAAAAAGATTACCATCATTATAAACAACCATCCATAAACACATTTGAATAAATTACACCATCTAAGCAGCTTGTAATAATGGCTGGTAACTTACAATCGATGATAAATATTGTGAGTGAAACTGGGCCCATGTTACTCACCTTTTCAGTCACTTCAAGGCTGGTCACTCTTTCCTCTATCCATGAGATCAATACCTTCTGCAAAACCGATAAAAAAGATAGAATATGAGGAAAAACCACAAAGTTAAAAATGTTACATCAGTGAAAAAAACATCCCTTCATTCAATATCAATGGAAATTTTCAGCTTTTGTTCAATTGACTCAATGACATAAATCCTCTCCAATTTCGTGTTTCAAAAGAGGACCCTATTGAATGATTGTTTATAATGAATGTACCATTGATTTTGACTGACTGCGAAGCCATAACCGTTGTCCTTGTGATTGATAGCAATGTTCCCAACAAGTGTAATGTTTAGGCAATGTAATATTTGATGGCTTCTTTAAAGGGCAGATCACAGAATAGGTAATGATCTTGAGATTTTTTTTCTATGATTTGTTAAAGGTCAACTCTACATCGCAAAAGAAGTGAAACTATGGTATCTTATACAGTAAGGATCTCAAAATTAGGGGTAACAAATGATTACTCACAAGGGTGATGATGTAATTGTATCTTTCGGAGCTTGATTTGAGACTCTATGCTAGTATTGGACAAAGCCGAACAATAGATATGAATGGGAGGGGGGATCTCAAGTTGGGTCAGGGCAAAGAAAAGCAAAATTTACACACCGCATACATTCGTAATTCCGAAGCTTCGTTATTCCGAAGGTTCGTCATTCCGAAGATTTGTATTTCCGAAGGTTCATATTTCCGAAGGTTCGTAAGTCCAAAAAAGAAATGAGGTTTGTAATTCCAAAGGTTTGTTAGTCTGAAAACAAAGTGAGGTTCGTAATTCCGAAGGTACGTTTGTCCGAAAACAAAATGAGGTTCGTAATTCCCAAGGTCGTTAGTCTGAAAACGTAATGATTAACGAACCTTATTTCGTTTTCTGACTAACGAACCTTCGGAATGAACCCTATTTCGTTTTTGGATTAACGAACCTCCAGAACGACAAACTGTTTTCGTTTTCGGACTAACGAACGTTCGGAAAATCGAACCTTATTTTGTTTTCGGATTATCGAACCTTCGGAATAATACCACAAATGTTTGGATTAATGAACCCTTTCACGTTTTCGGATTAACGAACATCGAGGTATAGGCAATTTGCTTTTTTCGGAATTACAAACCTTCGGAATAAAGAACCTTCGGAATTACGAAGTGTAACCTTTACACACTACCTTGCCCTGTTGGAAGCTATGACACACATAAGGGATGATGTCATTCCTAAGCCAGGGTATGATGTCATTCGATGGGGAATCCCCTGGTATAGATCTCAACATGTCCTCAAGCAAGTCTTCTGACATCACAGCTACAAAGTCTTCCTGTAATACAATGAGAGAGAAGAGAATGAATCCAGGAAAAAATTGCACATGGGCTCGGGGCAAATTCACCCAAAAGGTGCTCAAAAGAGTCCTGGAAAATCTCCATTCACTGCAATTTTAAAGCTTATCCAATGATGCAGATTTGGGCAGTAGGTTGTCTTAAGTAGTGCCAAAAAACAAAATCGTGTTATTTTTTTGCCTGCAATGAGTATTATGCACACTTCACACAAGACGATGTGCTGTGATTCCAGTTTGTTAATCAATTACAAGATTGTTGAATTCATGCATTTTTCACAAATTAATCTACCTTATAAAAGTTTTTAACAATTACTTTACTCAAGCAAGAAGACTTGTGATACAACTTCTAGAGAGCAGTTGGTCACCATTTTCTGTTTCTTTAAAAACCAACATTAAAGATAAAAAAAGTTCTGATTTTGATCTGGAAGAATGAAGGAATCGGTCTTAAAATGATTGTAAAAGGCTGCTTTTAATGCACAAAAAAATTGATGTTGGCTGAAAAGCATCGAATTCCCCAAAAGTAATAAAAATTTTTATTCAACCCTTCTAAAGGTTACATGCACTGCACGTAGACAAGCATGTATGGGGCTACACCCAATTTTTTGCCCCCTCCCCCAACAATTTGGCTGTTATTGCTTTTGATTTGAATGTGATGGCATTTGAAGAGCAATACTTTGCAGCGAACTATTTATTGTTATTATTATTATTATACTATAAATAAAGTATAATTGAAAGAATTTGATAGCTGACACTAAATATTGACATCTTTTCCTCAACTTTTGTTAATCTTTAAAAATCATCATGATAAAATTCCCTGCTTTTGCATTGATCTATACCTTGTGTCTATTCCAAATGACTGATGCTCTGCCAAGGTTGGCTCGACTTAGATGAAGGAAGAGTTCATTAAGAAGGGATCCCGACAGAAAAGCATCCCAGCTAGTTGGACTGAAAAAGGGAGATCAGAAACAGAATATTGGTAAAAATAGATGTAATGTTTTATAAACCTCCAATAAATGGACAGTGAACATATTAATAAGTCACTTATACATTCATCATATGCTTTAAATAATGATTTGTGAAGGCAATGCCTTTTCTTTGTACCATAATTTTGAAATAAAGAAGCTGATGTAAATCAAAGAAAGCTTAACCTTCTCTTATTCTGAAAAAATATCAATGAAGATTTATAGAAAAATAGACATGTAATAAATCCTTGGGGTGTTTCATTACACTGTAAGTTACACACAATCTTACACACCAGGGACATGGGGGCCATTTCATAACGCTGTTCGTAAGTTAAGAGCGACTTTAAGAACGACTGGTGATCCCTTCTTACGCGCTAATAAATCACCAATGAACATTTAATGGTGAATATCATTTACCACAATAAAGGATCACCAGTCATTCTTAAAGTCGCTCTTAACTTACAGATTTATGAAACACATCCCTGTTCTCATGCAAATAAGATAACCCAATTTTTCTTGTGTTTCAACATCATATCTTACCAACTAACAGGCTTTGCATTCAGATGCGTCTTAATAACAAGAAATATGATTGAAAAAAGTTTAAAATGTTAATGTCAATGTGAATAAAAATAAATGACAATCTGATCCAGCATCTAAGGAAATGTTTCATTCATGCTTATACTCGTGCGTATAAACAACTATATGGAGAAGAAAATAAAAAGTTTGCTGCAAACATGAAACGTACCTGTATTCGCTGCTTCCATATACCAAGCTAAATGTAGTCAGCCTGTGTAATGTATCAAGAATCTTTCAAAACAAAGAAAGCAAAACAAATTCATAAAAATTGTGAAAATATTTTTAGAGGCAGCAGACAAAGAAAGCATTCAGATCACAGAGTTTTTCTTAAAAGTATACAAGACTACTATACAGTGCGTCCCAGAAAAAACGAAACCGAGATTTAGCGATGATATATCATAAGTTAATCATAAATAAAATAGACGAATGACCTACCAATGTAAAGCTTAGAATCTCCTCTTCCATCTGGTATTACTTAGATTATTTCTCATTCACGCATGAGTGAGCAAAAATAATTTGAAAAGGGGATACCAAAAAGTCACTTGGCGGGCCGTATCTGTGTTTTAAAAAGAAAACCACATTTTTAAAAAGTTCAATATCTGCTCTTTAATTTCATACCTCAATTACAGAAAATGGTCAAGAAATAACAAAGTTCTGGTTATTTGAAATAAGGCTTGAATTTCAATAATTTCAGAAAATGAAGAGGTTTTACAGGCGAGCGTTCAAACTCGACACTCCGTTTTGTTGACGATCAGCCATGCATGAAGTCTTTTGTTACCGTGCGATAGCTTCTGTGGGAAACCGGTGAAAACAAGTTTATTTAATGAAATTAGGGAAATACAAGCATTGTTTCGAGGGATCATAACTTTTTTAATTCTCGACCATTTTCTGTGATTAAGGTATCAAAGAAAAGAGCAGATATTGAACCTTATAGTCATGTGATTTTCTTTTTGAAATTCAGATACCCCCCGCCAAGTGAGTTTTTGGCATCCTCTCTTCGAATTGTTTTTACTCACTCATGCGTGAATGAGGAATAATCTAAGTAATACCAGATGAAAGAGGAGATTCTAAGCTTTACATTGATAGGTCATTTGTCTATCTTATTTATGATAAAGTTATGATAAATCATCGCCAAATCTCGGTTTCGTTTTTAATGGGACGCACTGTATAATAACAAAATTGCACTGATTTTGGGGTTTTCTCATCTTCAACATCTATTAAATCAATTTCTTAAATAAGATATAAGAACTTAAAATGAAGACAACAATGTTTGAAAATAAATCCTGCATTTCTTATCATCATTTTTTCTTCTTCACATCACTAATGCTTTCATCCCACTCGTCATTTGAAGAACACAATTTAAAATAGGTTGAGTAACAACATCAACAGAATGGGATAAAATTTGATAGTATTTGATGCAACATTCACTGACAATTTAGCTCTCAGTCAATCAAAGACAGGGATTTCAGTAGCTTTTTACAATTATCAATAAAAAAATCACATATTTATTGCTTCGTGAATTGATTCCCCTCAACTCACCATCGACAGTAAATCTCCTATCTTGCTCTGCATCTCATCTTTGACATTCACTTTGGAAAGCTGGGGAAAAATAATGGTGGTGGCAAAGAAATGAGACCATACTTATGCAAAAAATATATCAAGACACAATATACAAATTACCCCCTCGATTGGAAATAAATGCTCCTGGAAACTATAATTAGCTTTAAATCTAATCATTTTCCCCAAGACGAAGTTTCACGCATTATTTCTTCATTGGAAACACTTATCAGGGTTCCCAGCTTTTCAAGAGAACAAAATTCCCTGATTTTTCCCTGAAGTTTTCCTTATTAAGTTCAAGAATTCGCTGATGATTATTTACACCCATTCCAAGCTTTGCATGTTTTTTAAAGTAGTTGCAGTGAATTACATGTATTTTCAGTATAAAACAATAATGTAAATTTAAATAGTACTACCAAAACCAGTCATTCAATGGATGTTGTTTTGATATGCACAAAATTATAACAGAGTCTGACTAACTACTGTGCTTTTGAATTTGGGCCGATCAGAATTCCCTGATTTTTCCCTCATTTGAGGCACTTTTTCCTGATTCGAAGTATTTTTTAAATCAAATTCTTTGATTTTCCCTGACTTGAAAAGAGTAAAATAATTTTTCCTGATTTCCCTGATGGGCTGGGAACCATGGCTATTCATTCCTACAACTTAAATATTGGACCCTGCTCCATAAAGGGGTTTTATCACAAACAGTTCACTATCAAGTTTTCTGTTGACAGTAACCTTGGTAATAAGTCTACCGCTCAATTAAAATCACAGACTTCAGTTGGGTTGACATTGATATCTATCATTTTAATAGTTTGTCATGAGCTTTCTAGCATTGATGTAGAAATGTAGAATGGTAAGAAAAAGTTTCGACACACATTATTTGTCACTGGTTTTCTTTGAGCTTGTCTTGAATAGATTCTACTGCACCAGGATGAGAATCAACCCATAACCTACAGGGACTGAATATAGTTCCTGTATACAGGCTATGAGAGCTAATGCATTCTTAAGTTAATGGTTTGATAGATATCAAGGAAAAGTTAAAGGATGGATTGACAGATAGATGGACACCGAGCGTGATACCATCATACGTCCCGTCTACGACGGGCATATAAAAATCATGGTAAGTGATACTACTAAGACAAACTTTATCATGCATTAGTTATCTTAGCACAAGGCTATTCTACACTTGGGATGTTTCATTGGCTTCCATTATCCCCACCCCCCCCCCCCCCCCGATTGTTTGTTCATACAGAATTCAAAGAATAACAAAATGTGACCTGCAACCCTAAAACCAACAATAAGTCGCAAAAAATTAATTTAGATATTTTTCTTAAGGTGGAAAAAGCACATCCTAGGCTTTTAAATGATATAGAACTTGTTTAAATTGATCAACAATGACCCGCACAAGCACTAGCGTACCTAAGGGGGGGCAGGGGGGTGGACTGCCCACCCCCCTGACGAGTCACAACTGATCCAGGGGACGTGCCCCCCTCCTTTTGAGAAGCAAAAACATGTGCCCCCTCTTTTGAACTTGAAGACCTTTTTTTTGCTTGTCAAATTTTTTCGCAGACGAAATATCCTCCCCAAAATTTGCCCCCTTTTGGAAAATCCTGAGTACGCCGCTGCACACAAGTGATTGAATGCAGATTTTAAGGAATACTTGTACTTGCTTGTAATTCATCCTTCATCAGAAAAATCTTAGTGCTCTACAATAATGTATCAGAATTACCCTGGCTTATGCTAAGAAGCCATACTCACCCTTACTCTTGCATACTGCAAGATTCGTGCTGTGTCTTCAAAGGCAGGCATAGCAGCTTTGGAGCAGACATCAACCACAAACTCGACGTCGGCAATCTTCTCTAGACATCCAATCATACCCTCACAAAGCTTGCTCTGGTCGTCTAAAGGGCTCCCTCGTAAGTTGGCAGGACTCCAAGAGGATGCTTGCTCTAACAGGGCCAAGGCTTTACTTCGATAAACGAGCTACATTATCAAAGATAAAGACAAAAATGATTATTGATAAAAAGTGATACCACAGTACTTGCAAAGGTTATATCATGAAGCTGGGTCCAGTGTGACCCTTGGGTGACTTTTATTTTTTACAGTAACGCATAAGGATGACTTTCTCCTGTTTTGGTTTCAATTGCACGAGCTGTAACTGAACTTTGACATCAGCATCTGCATTACAGAAGAGCATACTGCACAAGTCTTTTAAGAAGAAAATCAAGACAGTTTTCTGAATCTAGCAGAACTGCCAACCTGAACAAGAACATTTCAGTATTTTTAAAGCTGAAAATCAGTATTTTGGCGAGGAATTCAGTATTTTCAAAGAAATACCATAGGACAACACATAAAACTGAAACTTGAGAAATCACTATTTTGCATGAAACCATAAGTATTCTTCTCATTTTTCAGTAATAAATACTGAAAATCTGTACTACTTGGCAGCTCTGATCTAGGCACTACTTGCCTTGTTTGAGAAGAGGCCTTATGCATTATCTGGTGACAAGTCATCCAGGGGCTTCACACTTTCACTAAAGAGACATCTGGGTTATATTTGCCAAATTCAAGTGGTTAAAAGGAGATCATTATAAAAATGTTATGGGTCATTCCATGGGGTTGGGGCAAAAATTGTGACATCAGGGTCAAAAAATAGAAATGTAATAAATGAAATGTTTTATTTCTTATATGTTTCATGGGACAATCCTTTAACTAAATCCACTTACAGGCATTTGATACCACCCTGCATATTGGAGTAAACTGAGAAACAAGATTTGACAAAATACCACCGTTACATGGACATCACTTATCATCCTTGCTAAGACTATGCTCTCCCTCTGTCAAAATAAAGGGGTTGATCTCCATTACTCTTGATAAATATGTTGCTAACTACATTGTTAGTCACTTTATTCCACACTTTCCAACATGGCATATATATTTTGATAGATTTAGCATCAATAAATGGAACTTGATGCTCTGTGTGTATACCAGTGCCATGTTCTGTGTCATTCTTTTTTCTCACCAGTCTAGAAAATTGAATTTATGATGGCATGTAGAACTAAATAGTTGAGAGAAGTCATGCCTCAACAGAATGGAATATTCTCTTTGGAAAAACTCAATTACTCTTTCTGGCCTAACCTTCTATTTTTGGTGTTACCACCGTTACATGGACATCATGTCTCAGTAACAGAGGTATACTTTGAAGCATTGTTAAGTTAAGGTCCATTAATGGCCATCACACACCAAATTCCACTTTGTGCCTTAGAATATTTGCACAAGATCAATTGATTATACTAAAGAAAAACATTTTTCATGTCAAATTCTTTGCAAATAAAAGCAAATTAAATTAGAGTTTAAACAAGGAAAAATGTACAAAATTATTAACAAATTATATTTAAAATCATACTACGGTAATCCTCAAGTTTCCACTTCCGTCTATCTCTGGAAACATTTATGTTTCTGTCTAAAGGGGAAAAGACGAAACAGTGCTATCTTATGATCTCCAAATCTTTTTACTTTAAAATATCTCCTTCAAGATATTACTTTCAAATGTACATACCACCGTTACATGGACATCATGTCTCAGTAACAGAGGTATACTTTGAAGCATTGTTAAGTTAAGGTCCATTAATGGCCAATACACACCAAATTCCACTTTATGCCTTAGAATATTTGCACAAGATCAATTGATTATACTAAAGAAAAACATTTTTCATGTCAAATTCTTTGCAAATAAAAGCAATTTAAATTAGAGTTTAAACAAGGAAAAATGTACAAAATTATTGATAAATTATATTTAAAATAATACTACGGTAATCCTCAAGGTTCCACTTCCGTCTATCTCTTGAAACATATGTTTCTGTCTAAAGGGAAAAAAACAAGAGTGCTAGCTTATGATCTCCAAATCATTTATTACTTTAAAATATCTCCTTCAAGATATCACTTTCAAACGTACATACCACCGTTACATGGACATCATGTCCTTGTAATGGTCATATTGAATAGTATGACTTGACATTCTACTTATCAACACACTAAATGCGAGTTAACTCATCTTACTCAAGTGTAGAAATACAACATCTACAGGCAAGCTTCTGAAATGCATATCAATGAACAGGTAAATTTTTTTTTATTCATACATGTACACGATTATAATTTTGATACCTTTGATACAATACTCGGGTGAAAAAGATGTAGGGAAAAGGTACTAGTTTAGTTCTTCTAAGCTATGGTTTTTCAAGACAAAACAAGACAAAGTTGGCATGCAATTCATGGACAATGCATTAATACCTTACACATATAACTTGTTCAATTTGTTTACTCTAATTTGTTTTACCTCAGTTACATGGTAATGTAGTTCTAAGTGACTTTAATTAAAATATAATCATGTCATCACTGGAATAGATGCATTGGATAAAACATTAAGTTCCAGCATGCCAAAAGGACAATTGTAAAGTACTTAGTGGACAAATTGAATAAAAAAAACTTACACCTGTTGTTTGAACATAGAGTTGTGAATGAGAGAGTAAAATGTACTATTTCTACTAAGCTATTCTAATAAATGTTCAAGTATAAAACTGCAAAGTACAATCTTTTCCTTTAGTTAAAAACTATATGGTAAACTTCTTACTGGCAAATGTAAAAAATGTATTACACTGTACACTAAACCTGACTATTAGAAATAACATGCAATATTTCTCTCTGCATTCAGGTTACAAGTTTATGAACTTCAAGAAGATCGGTGACCCAATGGATAGAGGTAGAATTGTGCCTCGCCATCAGGCCAGGAGTACAGGTCACCAGATTGACACTTCATGTACTGAAGATATACATTTTAACCTTCAACAGAGGCTACCTGTAGTTATTTGAGAAAAATAGTATTTGGAAGTTTGACTATTTTTTTTTACACAATTCAAATTATTACATTTTAATCAACAAAACTTGCTGGATTGTTTCCACGATATTTTATATTATATGAAATCATTTACTCATGTACATGTCTTGACATTTTCTCATTAAAGTAAGGGGGGTGGATTACTAGGGCAATGACAAGGAATCTGATCTGTTCTTGCAAAATACACAAGAACCCTCACTTTGTATTTTTTCATAGCAAATAGAATTCATCATTTCATAGTTCATAAATTAAATATAAAGTTATGTTTTATACAAGGATTTTTGTATTTGCTTTTGTGTTCTACTTTGTTTTGACAATACAATTACTTGCCCATTACCTGTACCTTTTCATAAATTATCTTTACTTCAATTTTGTTTCTCAATGGATGAATTTAATCTAATTTTATTCTGCATTATAATCAAGGGTGGTTCTTGACAATTCCATTTAGTTCTGTATGACCATCCTATTTAATTTTCATCTCTGAAGTTTAATTGTTCAAGCAATTACATAATATATTCATGTTTTATTGGAATTAAATGAATTCATGGAATTCAAATCTGCAATTTACCTTTTGATACAGCAAATAAACTCTTGTGAAACAAACTTGATTGTGTCACATTTTCTTTTGTTCACTTGTACATGTTTTTAAAATGTCGTTATATTGCAATAAAAAAAATCACATTGAAAACAATCACACAGGCTTTTGCTTTCTGATAAAACAAATACCCACCCCCTCTCCTAACAATTGAATAAATAGAAATTAAAATACGATTGAAAAAGTCCCTAACAATTGAATATATAGAAATAAAAAAAATACAATTGAAAAAACGGAGAAAGAAATGAGGGAAAAAGAATAAGTGCTGAAAAGTATACCAACATTCAACAAGATGAAAAGTTTTGGGAAGGTTAGGCCTACAGCTAAGAATTACTAGTAATGGAATTATTCCCATGCTTCATCATACACAAAGCACATCTACTATGTGTAGGGGGGTAGTAACAGAAAAATTATTTTGCCCCCCCCCCTCCTTTCGGGCTGGGATCAGCTGACGAGCAGAAATTTTTTTTTTTTTTTTTTGGGGGGGGGGGTCTGCCTCCCCCGTGGCGCTGCCACTGGTTCTAAATTCTCATTTTTTTTTGCAAATTCAAATTTGATCCTCAGGTCTTTGATACCCATATTTCCTAGAATCAGTAGGAGCCAATTTAAACAAGGAGAAATTTTGTACCAAATTGAGATGTCATCGTGATCGTCATGATCATCAGTGAAAGAGCTGTTTCTGAGTATCCATTGGCCTATTGAATCAACATATTTCGGTGTAAAAAAATCAACTAAATTACGATTGAATCATGTCAGCTACCATTCAAAACATGTTTGCACGGAATCACAGTAATAAAAACATTTTCTTTGGAACCATTCAGCAAATCTGGAAACAAACACGGCGATGTCTTAATTTACATATTTTACTTACACAAGAAGCTACATGTGGGACCGAAGTGAAAGATAATGGAAAATTAGCGAGATTTTTCAAACTTAAAAACACTTTCTGCATGGTAATATAGTTCCACATTTTAAAGATAAGGTTTAACTAATTTCAAAATACGAGTATCGGGATAAATCTCCGTACTTACGTTGCTTTGAAAGGGAAAACATCGTGGAGATCCAATCCACCGTTTCACGGACATTGCAGGAAGATTCCCAACTGCGATGCTTCAAAACGCCCGACATCGTGGCTGTTCATGTGCATGTGGATCGCGGCTAACATCCCGTCCGTCTGATACAACGACGGTCTCTTCTCCGGTGTCTCCTTCTTACATACGCGATGAAATGTGATCCACCGTTACAAATTTGACCCGGACATCGCCCAAAACATCGGCGACACTCGATTAATTTAAATGACATTATCATAGGTTTTCAAAGCTAATCTTTTGATGAAAAGTTGCTTACTGCCTGCCCTTTATTTCTGACACATAACTTTGGAAAAAATGATATCTGACTTTTAGTTACTTTAGTTTATCCCATTACTGTTTTGTTATTAAACAAATGTTGCTTTATCAATTATGGCCATTTGAATTTGACTAAGTTTATCTTTTGATTAGATATCTTCAACTGAAAATGACCATTTTGGATGTCACACTTGGTACCCCAAAAAAGAGTCTGGACATCATCATTTAAAGTCTCACCATCAATAATTCTTGCAGTTCAACATTTTTATTTCTGCATCAAGTAATTGCTTACATAACTGCCTTCCAACAAAACCACATTGCAACATCAAAACACCAAACACATTTTCAGGATAAAGCTAACAATTCATAAGGAACACAAAAAGTGCTGTTGCCCCAACCCCGTGGAATGACCCTTATGCAACATTCATGTAGTGCTTTAGTGTTACAACGTTCCTAAGTGCTGTGTACTACTATATTACACCCTGATGTAGTTAGGCATTAAAGGAATTCTTTCCTACCAATTACTACATCTTGACCCTGTTGCATAAAAGTTACCATCCCATGGTAACGATGATCAACAGCCAACCAGAGTCAAGATTTTCAGGGAAGTTACCATTAGATGGCAAAGTTACCATAATGGTAACTTTTATGCAACAGAGTCCTGGATGGAAAGTGGCAAAGGTATGAAAATGTCTTGCCGAAGGACACAAATGCTGCAGAGGGATTTGAACCCCAAAGACGAATCCACTGACCCACAACACCATTCAGTAATAAAAAGGTATGCTGTTCCAAAAGCTACAATGGCATGTACTTGTGAGTGATGATAAACATTCACTCTGAAACACATTCAAACTATAAAGCATACTTACTTCGGTGTCAAGGCTGAAAAGTTTGGCAAACTTTTCTGCTTCCTCAAACTCCTTCTTGTGCAGGAGACGATGGAAGCGAGTCTCAGGGAGCGCTTCCATCAGACATCGGATCATCAGCATACTGACAAGACTGGACTCATCTTCGTCTTCGTTCCGTCCTTCTACCAGAAATATAGAATCCTGTGAATGAAGGCAAATGTTCAATGATAAGAATATTGTTTTTAAAAAATACTAACAAGTGGAATGCCTCTGGCCGTCTCACCTGCATCACACGGTTCAATATAGCAGCAGTGCTGATTTTGAATACTACTCTAACTCGCACAAGATGTTCAGTGATACATGGTTACTCTTATGTCCACTTTTTATGAACTAGACCAATAAACTTACAGAGATATGATGGTTATTCAACAAAAAAAACCTAACATGGCCAAAGTTCATTGACCTTACATGACCTTTGACCTTGATCATGTGACCTGAAACTCGAACAGGATGTTCAGTGATACTTGATTACTCTTATGTACAAGTTTCATGAATCAGATCCACAAACTTTCAAAGTTATGATGGTAATTCAACAGATACACCCAATTCGGCCAAAGTTCATTGACCTTTGACCTTGGTCATGTGACCTGAAATGCGCACAGGATGTTCAGTGATACTTGATTATTCTAATGTCCAAGTTTAATGAACTAGACCAATAAACTTTCAAAGTTATGATGGTAATTCAACAGATACCCCCGATTCGGCCAAAGTTCATTGACCCTAATTGACCTTTGACCTTAATCATGACACCTGAAACTTGCACAAAATGTTCAGTGATGCTTGATTACTATTATGTCCAAGTTTCATGAATCAGATCCATAAACTTTCAAAGTTATGATGGGAATTCAACAGATATCCCCAATTCAGCCAAAGTTCATTGACCCTAAATGACCTTTGACCTTGGTCATGTGACGTGAAACTCATGCAGGATGTTCAGTGATAATTGATTAACCTTATGTCTAAGTTTCATGAACTAGGTCCATATATTTTCTAAATTATGATGACATTTCAAAAACTTAACCTCAGGTTAAGATTTCGATGTTGGTTCCTCCAACATGGTCTAAGTTCATTGACCCTAAATGACCTTTGACCTTGGTCATGTGACACGAAACTCTAATAGGATGTTCAGTAATACTTGATTAACCTTATGGCCAAGTTTCATGAACTAGGTCCATATACTTTCTAAGTTATGATGTCATTTCAAAATCTTAACCTCAGGTTAAGATTTGATGTTGACGCCGCCGCCGTCGGAAAAGCGGCGCCTATAGTCTCACTCTGCTTCGCAGGTGAGACAAAAAGGAGAATAGAGTCCAATTCAGGCATAAATAGTTGCAATGGGATGAAAATATGAAGGATTACAGTGATGCATTCTGCTTATTGCCTCCTCTCCAAAATCAAGTGCTAATAAAGGTATTAGCAAGAATTTATCAAATCAGGTGGTGGCAGTGGTATTTTTTTTTTCCAAGATAAACAATATAGCATTCATGCTTGAAAACAAGCAACCAGAGGTCTGATGGCTTACAGTCCTCTCTGAGGGACCTGAAAGGAGAATACATGCCTTTCTAAAGGCACTAGTGCAACAAGTGGGAATTAAATCCAGGTCGCCAGATCGCAAAACCATCCCTGTTCTGTTCAAACATATAGTTGGTGGTCATCCGAACCGTCGTATCACACATACGACAGTGCAAACCCTTATAGAGAAAATAGACTTCAAAGTTTACTATAATTTCCACACTTTGTTTCCCAGCCTTACAACACAATCATTGCTAGGAAAATACATGGTTGGAAAGACCAAGACAACTGCTTGACATTGGTTTCTTTATTATTACACAAAATCAAGAATCAGAGAAAAAATCGCAAAAGAGCTACATGCTTGTCATTTTCCGTCAAAATGTTGTTTCGCTTTTTCACATGCAATTGTCAATGCAGTGCAGAAAGGGCAGTTTGGCCGACCGTGCATTTGCATATTAAGTGCATGCAGCTGTTGTTTGCTTCAGTACAGGTTTCCGATGGATCTGTGCATTTTATCAACAATTTGTATGGTATTTCCGTGAAAATCCCAATGTATCTCAGCAATTAATATAAACTGCTGCTTAGAAATTTAAGTATATTTAGAATAGGACTTTTATAGTACTTCCAATTTCTACAAAAATCTCAAAATCAATTTTTTAAAAACCAAAATTGACTGATATGACGGATCGGCTGAACGCCAACGATACATCCCACCTCAAACTCCTAATATCATATTGCATAATTTCTGGAATGAAACAGTGATCTCACCTGATTGTTTGGGGTATCAGCAAGCATGGAGACAGGACCAACGGACAGTGTGTAAGTGCAATGCATCTTGGGAAGATCGTAGACCTTCAAGTAACTTTCATTCTTGTTAGGAACAGTCAACATCACCAACTGAAATTGGGGTCTAGTCTCACTGCAAAAAAAAGAACAAAACTCAAACCTGTGATATCATTCATTGTATAAACTAGATCGACTCCAAACTGCACGCAGTCAAATTTATGCCTCTACAGTTGCAAAATTTAAAATATAACTACTTGTCAATCAGAAATTCATATAATTACCCCCAAAATCTACTCTGATCATTGTCTTTGTCATGTGGGCCCGCCGAGTTTGAAGTTGATCCCTCAAACCATTTTAGGTCATTGACAGAACATATTTTCATGCATGCAATGACGTATGTGACCTTTGAATTTGTGACAATATCTCATCAGAACATCTTTCTTCTCATTCATATAAGTATGCATGCCTCAAGTTTCAAGTTGTTCCCTCAAACTATTTCTCCCCTTCTTAATTCAGCTTGATAAAAACTCTTTACAATATCTGTTCTGACTTTTCACGCTACTCAAAAAACTGATTTCCACCATTATTCTAGGTCTGAACAAACAATAATAGGCAGAGCTAAGCATATATATACAGTACCCAATTACATCAGCTGGGAGTGACAATTATAGATGAATATCTTGCCAAAGGACACTGGTTCTGAGAAAGTTCCAAAACATGAGGCCTTTTGGTTCGAACCCAGGACTCATTCATTACTGACCTCACATCAATTCATGCCACATTTCTAATAATCATATGCAACAGTTATATAAACTTTATACAAATGTTTTCAGCGCTGCATTCTATTATCCCAGCTTTAGTAAGGCTACCCTGATGGAACGCTCAAGCATTCAAAGAAATCCTTTCTAACGGGTACCCTATTTACTACACCTGGGTGGAGAGTGGCAAATGTGGATTAACCTTCCCAAAGGACGCGAGTGCTGTGGTGGGATTTGAACACCGGACCTTGTGGTTCAAAGTCCAGAGACTCATCTACTGAGCCACAACACCTCTACCTCAACCTCTCTTAAAGGCCAAGTCCACCCGGAAAATAATTGATTTGAATTGACAGAGAAAAATCAAACAAACATAACGCTGCAAATTTCATCGAAATTGGATGTAAAATAAGAAAGTTGTGACATTTTCAAGTTTCGCTTATTTTTCACTATACAGTTCAATGCACAACTCAGCGATATGCAAATGAGAAAGTCAATGATGTCCACTAATTCTTTTGTTTTTTATTGTTTGAATAATACATTATTTCAATTTTTACAGATTTGACAATAAGGACCAACTTAACTTAATCATTAACTGTTAAAATAATGGTAATTCCACATGTTCAGTGAAATATAAAACTTTATTTCACTTGACAAGGAGGAAATTAGAATATTTCATTTAGAAAAAAACTAAAGAAATAGTGAGTGGGTGACGTCACCAGTCTGCCAATTTGCATATTGACCAGGATATGCATGTAATTGTTTTGCAAAATTAAGCGAAACTTATAAATGGCATACCTTTCTTATTTTACATGATGAAATTTTCAGTGTTTTGTTTGTTGGATTTTTCTCCTTTTTTTAAATCAAGTTTTTGTTGGGGTGGACTTGTCCTTTAAGGTAAACTTTCTCCTTTGACGACTGTGAAGGCATGCATACTTACCTGTTGTTGTTGTTGTTGTCAGCCGTAAGGAAGAAATCCCTCACCTTCAGAGGCCACGCACATACAAGAATCAGTGAAGAATTCCAACAACATAACTTATGCTGCAAAATAAAAAAAAATCAGGAATTTGAATATAAAACAAAAAGCAAGTCAAACTTGTGTTGATTATCAATGTAAAAGGTTTCAAGCAAAATAACTAAAGTAAAAGTGTTCCTACACTCATTGACAAACTTCAGTGTAAACTGAAATTGTTCAACATATGCATGCATATAAATGAACAATAGACAAAGATACATTTTAATGCCATATCAGAAGTAATAACGTAGCAATCATGAAATTAAAAAATGTGTATCTATATTTAATAAAAATATAAATGTATTACCTCAACATCTAAAGTAAAGATGTATTTCCCACTGACTACACAATTGATGAGTTGCTCTCCCGCTGTAGAAAACAGACATAGCCAAAATGAACAATAACTAGTTTAAAGAAGAAATAAATCAATTATCAATCACCACATTATCAACAAAGAACTCTTAATATGATAAGGAAGTTTTCTTAGACAAGAGCACAGTGTGAAGCTTAGGCATGCATCCATTTGGGGGGGAAGTAAAGAAAAAATAACTGAATCAGATGCAGTTTATATTTCTTTCACAATTGGATTTTAACTGCATTTTGGCTGCAAAGCACATAAGAATTTACAAATCAATACCAGTAATGTAATTAAATCTCCTCCCCTTTCTCCTTCTTTTTCCTCTTCTTGTTCTCCCTCTCATATTGCTGCAATAGACCAGTTCGTAGTTACTTCATGGGCAATTTTGGTCAAATGACCTTTCATTTCTTTCATCATGATAGGCAGATTTCAAAGCAAGATATTACGTAAGCTTGCCTTACATAGCAGGATGAAGAAATTGAATAGACCAGGTGACTAGAATAGCACACCAATGAACACTTAATGAAGGTATTTGTTGCATTCCTACTTTGAATGCATATCTTAGCATGTTGCACAATGTACTTGACAAACTGTGAAATACCAGTCGTTCGTGGAAACATTGTTGATTTTGTGTATGGAAATGAAAACGACAATTCAAAAGAATATATGAATAATCAAGACATCAAAGTTGGTGCTTATCTCATTAGAGTTTAAAGCACCATGTCACTTTAGTACAAATGACCTTCTTCTGATCATGCGTAGAATCTTTTGATCATGCGCAGAAAGGAACTACGAACTGGCTTATACTTATGGAGGCAGGTAAATGGTCTGCAGTTGAATTGATGTACATATATACTCACCTATAAACATATTTGTCTTCATCCTTCGACGAACACTTATTTGACTCTGACATTTCCAAATAGCCATAACATAGTCACCACGACCCTAAAACAATGGGTACACAGATTATGATCAGATTGTCTAATGATTTAATATACTTACATAATCATTGCTGCAATGTCATTCGTTACATGGGAAAGATGTTATAACACATGAAGGAAAATATGAAATAATCATGACTTCATTTTTTACCTTGTGTTACCTTGATGTTGGGCATAATGCATAGAAGACTTATTTGTCCCTCTGCATCTTTGATTTTTTTTTTTCAGTTGTACTCAACAATTTTACAGTGTTTCTATGGGTATGGACGAGTTATGGGGATTCTATGTCGGAGTTGAAACAATTAAACTTGGTTTTCCAGGCCTTCTCTAGATTTGATTTGAATGCATTTATTCTGTTACTATTTACAACCTCAGTAGCTAAATCATTCCATAGGTTGATTACTCGTTGGGAGAAGTCCTGTTGTCTGAGTGTTGAGTGTGCTTTTAACTTGATTAGTTTTCGAGAATGACCTCTTGTCCGAGGTTGAGTGTCATATTATAAAATAGGAAAGAGGAAAGTGGGGACATAACATCGTCAGCCTTTTATCATTCTTTAAGACCTCACCGCAGGTTTAAGATCCAAGATTTTCCAGCTGTGGGGCCATCACTCGGCTACCACCATGACTGCTACTATGACCTTACTCATGCCAAGGTGGGATTTGAAATCATAATAACGTGATGTCTACAGTCCAATGACATAACCATACTTACCACTGTCACGAGATGCGTGTGTCCTCCTAACACTATGGTTGCAAGATCTGAAGAGCCTTCCTGATGAACATGAGACAGGTCAATCTCGTCCAATGCAATCTGACCTTGTAGCTTGACAAGATATTGTAAGAGACTTGAATTAATGAAGGATATCTGATACTAAACACATTCACATTTAACATTCTCTGAAACCTGACATTCAACAAATATTCAACCAAAGCAATCTGACATTTTTCATGATAAATCCACCATGCTAAAAATTTTCGACCACATCGCTCTTTTTTCTTCTAAACAAATGTGAATTTATGTACAATTCCAATGCAAGTTGTTTTTCTAGCCGAAATTTATAAATGTATCATTATTTCTACTTTTACTGCTTAAAATCAATTAATTTTGCCTTGTTATAATTATAATTAAGTCAGCAATGATTTTCATTGAAAAAAAAACTAAAACAGAACAAAACAAAGAAATACACAAGAAATTCATAAAACATACTGTATGAGTGTGTGAATACAAAATTACTTGTTTGGGGGCTGTAGGCCTATTTAGTTAATTAGAGCAATCAATTCATATTACACAAAAATCTTACTGTTTTCGGAAAAATAAACCATACAGCCTTGTAGATCTCATCCCACACTACCCCACTGTGCAAATTTTTTGGCAGCACTTGCATGTTTATTTGGCCGACATCTTTGAGGGGGCTGAATCCTCCCCCCCCCACCCTGTGAGATGGGTCCAAATAACCTGGCTTTATAAGGGTTAAAGAGACTTGATAAATCCATGATATGCGATACTAAAAGAAACATTCTTTCCTATATTGAAATCTTACATAATACAATTTTCAACTAAAGTAACAAAATCAAAATCAACTCTCATAAGGCGAATTTAGGATTTACTTACATCTTTGGCTGAACGTAAATCTCCTTTCTGAATCACTGTAAAAACCAAAAAACAAAATCCAACACATTAATAGCTGTATCTACATCAACCACAGAAAAAACAAACAATTCAACAAATTTATGTATTAATTACACAATCAAGTGAACTCACAAAGGCTGCTAGTTCTGCAACTGTTGCTACTGCATCAACCAAGACCCTCATTAACATTAAGAAAATTAAAGTTATGAAACACATACAACAATAAATGCAGTGTGATATGTAGCATAGAGCACACTTATACCTAATGATGTCATAATGAACTGCATTTAAGTCACATTCCAATGATGATCTTATGAAGTGAGGCCATATTAAATATTTGTCATATGACTTGCTCAATCAAAGAAGAAATTCTTCGAATGCTTGAGTGCCAATATGGGCAGCGCAGCTAAATCTTGGGTAATAATAACAGCGCTTTGTATCCTCTGCAAAACCCGCTTTATAAATCCGAAATAATTTTTTCATAATAGCTTGCTAAACATAAGTCATCATATGCTGGATATTAAAGAGAAATTCCAGTAGTTGCAGTAAACACTGATTTCATGAGAATGTCTGTAAAACCAGGCTTAATTGTCAGTATATCATCGAGGATGAAGATCTGGTACAGTTACATAAACTGAACTTTGTGAAATCTTGAAATCTACGCTGAAAAACGTTCAC
Source organism: Lytechinus variegatus (assembly GCF_018143015.1). NCBI lineage: Eukaryota > Metazoa > Echinodermata > Echinoidea > Temnopleuroida > Toxopneustidae > Lytechinus > Lytechinus variegatus. Next base: position 20,553,673 of record NC_054751.1, read on the forward strand.
ACTGAAGATCACCAACACAGATAGGCACACGTGGGACAGTGTATTATTATTGCTGGAATAAAGACCCGACGGAAGTGACCGAATCCGCGCTTATTTTGCTTATTTCTCAGCATTTACACAGTTTCTCCCAGAATCCTTTGGCACATATTTTTTATTCATACAAAAAGACACTTGGGTGGTTATTATATTAGATTCTGTAAAAAGTCATTTTGAGATCGTTACCAAAACTGGAATTTATCTTTAAGTCCAGGGTCTCGTTTCATTAAGACACTCGAGGATCTGGCTAAAACTATTCGCATCGAAGGAACATTAGTACTATTCTCCCGCGGGCCGATGGCCCTCGGGAGAATAGTACTATGTGATGTTCCTGAGTGCGAATAGTTTTAGCCTGTTCCGAGAATGGGTCATTGTATATTTGTTTTATATCCCTTCCACTCCTATCATTTTACAGCAAAACGATTTTTAATAAGTCGATATATAGAACAATCATTGAGAAGTTGAAAAAATAATAGGTCTTGCCGTATGGATCGTCTGTTCAGTGAGCGCACCTGGTTAGTGCAGCTCGCCGAAAGTTTCCTGTGGCATGCAGTGGAGAGTATTGTTTGGCTGAGCAGCGCTGTGCTCGCACAGCTCGCAAATTGCGAAAAAAAACGTATAGTTCACTTTTTCCCTAGGGAAAAAATGGACTATGCGTGACGTCAGCAAGGAAAATGTACTGTTTCACGGCAAACGTTTTTCGTAGTAAAACTATTCTTTTTCTCCTTGTGTACACTCTCAATACAACTGTCTTAAGTAAGGGATATAATAAGAAATATACAATTTCTATGACAAGTTTACTATCAGCCAATCAGATAGAATGATTACAGTAGCTTTATACTGTTATTACAAATTTGTTTTCTAACAAGTTTTTGTGAAACAGGCCCCAGGATGTGACAGCCCCTAATAATTTTCCTTACCATCATGTAGTTTCTTCATGTCAACGTTGGACAGCCTGTACAACACATTCTGTGATGCTAACAGCAGAATCGAATGTTTACCTGTATAAATAACACAATTACCGGTATCTCATTTAGAGTAACAACTGAGTTTGAAGCTAGAAATTAAATATTGTAGTAAACTTAAGAAATGTGTATCAATTGGAATAGTGAGGTTATTAAGAATTGAAACAATGAGGGCATTCAGGTAACAATTGTAATATTGAGGATAGGCAGCAATTAAATCATAAACCATGGGGTGGTGGGCAAAAACAGCCCCCCCCCCCTCAACATTTTTCACTTCAAATCTCGCACAACTTTTAAAGACCAAATTTGCGAAGCGAGGTATGCGGTTCCCAAGTTAGATAACAATTTGTAAGTGCATGTCAGACCCTAAATTGCTCAAAACTGTGATAAGCCAATGCAAATTCTGTATGTAGCCTAAATTCATAAATGTATCATTATTTTTTTTTGCTAATTAAAAGCAATAGATTTCACATTATTTATGACTGAAATAGTGGTGATGACAACGATTTCCATTGAAAAAAAAACAGTGAAAAACATAAAAAGTAAAAACAGAGAAATACATAAGAAATTCTAAACAAAAAAACAATAAAATTTGTAATCAATAGGTAGTACATTTAATTATAAAGAAAGACAGCAACCAATAGCACCTTCAACTCTTAGGATTGATTTGGGACAAAAATTGAATTGTGATTGATTTCAACATTTCAATTTGAAAGCAATGTTATAAAACACATGATACATACAGTGTATTTACCTTCTTCATCCTCTGTCATTTTGATCTGTTTAAAACAAACCTTGTCCAATTCATCAACATTCCTTTCTACGAGTTTCTGCGGTGAAAGGTGAATAGGGGGAGTGAAATGGAGTTAAACACAAAAAAGGAGATCATACCACAGAATTATGATTGCTCATGCTAATAAACTACAAAGCTCCAATAAATGTTCATCAATCTAGTCCATCTGAACCCCCCCCCCCCTCACAAAATATGGTTTATTATCATAATTACAAAAGCGTTACTTTTTGCAATAAAAAAGGTGTTGATCTTTTAAATGATCTTGTAAAAATTGTGAATTATAAGATAAGAGAATTAACTAATGTTATACAAGGCAATACCTACAAACCCTGTAACTAAAAAACAAGGACATATATGGGAGGACAGTGGCATAAAAATGCATAGCTTTCTATAGTTAGTACAGACAGAAATTTTCACAAATATTTGGACAATGGTTGAAGTGGCCATCTCTAGCCAATAATTGGACTTTCCCTACAGGGACATCTGGCAGGTTAGACAAGGCGAATGCACTCTTTCAAGTTACTACAAAAGATAATCATTCTTCAGTCAACAACATTTGAACTCTGGCTCAAAAAATTACAGGTCATACTCTACCTGTGACATGAGAATCCTATGCAATCCAGAGTGATACACATGGACAGTCCCATTCCTTTCAGCAATAATCAAGAATGGCAGATCATTTACCCAAACTGCCAGTTCTACCACAGAGTCTGTAATTCAAAAAAAAAAACACATATTATAAGATCACTACATAAAACAAGAGTGTAGTTTGTTTTCTGTAATTCAGCAATGAAACAAAGTAAAAAATTAACAGAGTGACAATATACCAAAATTATCACATCATCCATTGAAGGAATTGTCACATACAATTTGATAGGCAAATACCCAATCAAATATAGATAGTTCTAATTTTCCATTTTCCTGCTTCTTTATTCTCTTTGTATTATTACTCTTATCCTACTTTTGTCCATCTTCTGAAGACCCTCCTTTTATACCTGGTGGGTGTTTCATAAAGCTGCTCGTAAGGTTAAGCACAACTTTACGAACGATTGGAGCATGTTCTTGTGTCCTAAATGAATGACATAGGGATGTATCATCTAGCCCAAGAAAGGATCACCAGTTGTGCGTAAAATCATTTGTATCTTACGAACTGCTTTATGAAACACCCACCAGTTGATATAGGCAAATACCCAATCAAATATAGATAGTTCTAATTTTTCACTTTCCTGCTTCTTTATTTACTTTGAATATTACTCTTTTCTTCTTTCGTCCATCTTCTTAATTCCTTCCTTTTATATATAATATGATACCAAGTATCAAAGCGCAGTTGAGTATATGCACATAGTAACTGCGCTATATGAATGGACATATTAGCATTATCATTATTATCATTATCATTCATTATTTTTTTTTTCTCGAACTTCATTTTTCATCTTTTTTTCCTTTATCCAAAGATCCTCTCTTCCTCCTTGCCTGGTTCTCCTACACCCTCATCAGTCTCCCTCATTTTCACCATCTTTCTTCTTTAATATCTCCCCCTCCATGTGTTATATTAATTCTGTCTAGAGGTAAAATGATTTTCAAACTCCTTAATTATTTTGATACTTTGCATCCAGATAAGGAATTTCAGGGATTAACAGGAATTATGGTCATGTTCAATTCTCAGATAGATGCTATTAGTTTCTGTGGAAAAATGGTTAAACTAATGTTCACTTAGATTCTATGAAGTTTGCACATATCATAGCCATGTTTACCTTTTCTGGGTTTATAAGATCCATAACATCAATGGGTGATTTCAAGTCCGGTGTTGGCCTTGGTGTTGGTGTTGAAATTTTGATTGCTTCCCATAGCTCTAAAGCTTATTCAGAATTTGTAAAACTGATCCAGATCGCACTATTGACATCTTAACAACTAGTGAGTGACTTTTCGGGACCATCTTCATTTCATGTTTGGTGTTATAATTGATTAAAAATTGATATAACACCAACACCAAAATGTCAACACTGAACTTGAAATCACCCAATAATTTAACAATGTCAGTGAACTCACCAAAACTGAAGGCACCATTAAGGACCTGGCAGCCATCATTGAACAACGATACATTTCGATCTGCTGTAACACACATGCTAGACTGAGATTGAGAGCTGGATGCTGTGACATGAGGAAGCTTATTGACCTGGAATGAAAGTACAAAACAAAAATAGATAAAGTAGGCTGTGTCTACTCAGGAAATAAGAAAGGATACAGTCATATGTACAGCCTGAGAAAAGTTCCAAAACTGATTAATCAAACAAAAAATGAAACATAAATACCAATGAGCTAACCTCCCATTGTACAAAAATATAAAGTAATCATGTCTCGATAGACCATTTTTTTTTCTGTTCTGTTTCTGTCCTGCAGCTTCTATTAGTCTCTCGCTCCACAGACAGAAAGCTTTTTTACAGGGTACCGGTAATTTGTATGCAATGAATTCTAACTTTAGACAGGCCTTTTATATATTGGGAGGGCACACCGCCACGTTAATTATCGGTCCCTATTTCAGCCTGGCTGGAAGGTACAACCATATCTGATTTTTTTATTCAAACAGAAACAAAAAACCAAAGTGTATTTTGGAAGATTTTTTTTTCTTTTCATGTAAATCGAATAGGGCCTAGATCTAGTTCTTTATTAACTCCTGTTCGTCAATAGACCAGTTCATAGTAACTTCATGGACAAATTTGGTCAAATGATCTTTCATTTCTTTCAGTATGATAGGCAGGTTTAAAAGCAAGATATTACGTAAGCATGCCTTACATAGCAGGATGAAGTAATTAGACCAGGTGACTAGAATAGCACACCAATGAACACTTTATGAAGGTATTTGTTGCATTCCTACTTTGATTGCATATTATAGCTTGTTGCACAATGTACTTGGCAAACTGTGAAATACCAGTCGTCCGTGGACACATTGTTTTTTGTGGATGTAAATGAAAAAAAAAATTCAAAAGAGTATATGAATACTCAAGACATCAAAGTTTGAGCTTATCTCATCAGATTTTAAACCACCATGTCACTGCAGTACGAATGACCTTCCTCTGATCATTCGCAGAAACTTTTGATCATGCACAGAAAGGAACTACGAACTGGCTTGTTGGCTCATGATTTTACAATCTTCTGCAGAACAGAGTCAAGCTTCAGACTATGACTATAAAGGAGGGTCCCATGTCTGCGAACATGAAAATTTAAAGATTAAACACGAATATCAGTTGATAACGTTCATTATATTCTTGTATTAAAGGACAAGTAAGGTTTAATAGGCCGAAGTATATGAAGTTATCTTTTTTTTTAATTGATCTGGTCGGGTTGACTCCAGGCGGATAAAATCTTTATATCAATTTCTGTCATCACCTCCATATAGGCAACTTCTCCCGCTTTTATCTCATTACTAAACCATAATTTGGGGGCAAACAGGAGGAAGGTAATAAAATTTGTGTTGTATTAAATGAAAAAAAAAGTACAATATTCATCTCCTGTCCTGTTTTGCGCCCTCGGTTTGAAATTTTAAATGACACTTTAAGTTTCTTTATCATTCAAATTAAAATAAAGCACTTCAGGATTAAGTCAAAGAAATTATACACCATCCTTTTTTATATATAAATTTCAATAAATCACAGAAGTTTCCAAGTTTGGGCAATGTTTCCTTGCAATGAAGTTCAATAATCTAAAAAATCAATTGAATTAGAGTCCAACAGTTTGAAGAGATATCTGCATTTGATGAAACGTCTGCCCTTTAAAATGTTTTAATGCTCTGCGGAGGGAGGAATATCTTCCTCCCGGCATATACCCTTCTTCACCTCTGAATTGCAAGTTAAAGATATGCACTGTTGCTAAATTGTTTGTAATCATATGATCGTTCCAAGGGAAGCATTCAATATAACTTAGAGAATACCCTGATCTCGAGACCCTTTTCTTTAAAAAAAACTTGATAAACGCTTTAGCTTCTGCGCTTTGCGTGTGGAAACAGAAATTATGTACTTTAACTTACCACGATTATTCATGGATGAAGGTCTATCATGACACACAAATCCCGACATCGAGGCACAGACTGGAACCTTAAAGGTCAAGTCCACCTCAGAAATATGTTGATTTGAATCAATAGAGAAAAATCAGACAAGCACAATGCTGAAAATTTCATCAAAATCGGATGTAAAATAAGAAAGTTATGACATTTCAAAGTTTCGCTTATTTTCAACAAAATAGTTATATGAACGAGCCAGTTACATCCAAATGAGAGAGTCGATGATGTCACACACTCACTATTTCTTTTGTGTTTTATTGTTTGAATTATACAATATTTCAATTTTTACGAATTTGACAATTAGGACCTCCTTGCCTGAAGCACAAAATGTTAAAATAATGGAATTCCACGTGTTCAGGGAGGAATGAAACTTCATTTCACATGACGAGAAAATAACAATATTTCATATTTCATATAATAAAATACAAAAGAAATAGTGAGTGATGTCATCAACTCTCTCATTTGGATGTAACTGGCTCGTTCATATAACTATTTTGTTGAAAATAAGCGAAACTTTAACATGCCATAACTTTCTTATTTTACATCCGATTTTGATGAAATTTTCAGTGTTATGCTTGTTGAATTTTTCTCTTTTTATTCAAATCAAGTTTTTGTTGGGGTGGACTTGTCCTTTAAAAAAAACAAAATATAGCCTCCGTTTCGATTGGCCATTTAGTTTTGAATTTTGAAAGAAAGAGATGTATCGCAACAGAACTTTTTCAGTTTTTTTTTAGGCTCCAGTCTGTGCCTCGATTTCAGGATTTGTGTCAGGATAGACCTTGAATATCTAGTAGTAATTAAGTGCATAATTTTTGTTTCCACATTTTATTAAAGGTAAATGCCAGTTGTCGTAACGATATCAAAATGAGTTTGTACAGAATCCAATGAAATGACCACCAAAGTGTCTAATTGTATAAATTAAAAAAAAATGTGCAAAAGGATTCTGGAAAAAATTGTGTAATTGCTGAGAAATTAGCAAATAAGCACAGGATTCGAGTCAAGCGTTGGGCCAACATTCAAAGCAGTAATGTTGATGTTCAGTGAGAACATTTTTCTGTGTAGATTTCAAGATTTCACAAAGTTCAGTTTATGTAACTGTACCAGATCTAGACCTTGATGATATACCGTAAGGGCACTAGTATTCAACCCGTTTGGAGAGTTTCCTCAAATATATTGAAATATAGAATTTACCGGTACCTGAATTTCAGACCCGTCTTATTTCCAAGGGCAAATGCTGGTCATTCTATTTCCGTTAATTTTTCTTCAACCAGTCGACTGTGTGCGCAGGCAATCGAATTATACGGCGATGGTTTTTGGCACTAGTATTCAACCTAGCGATGAAAGATGGCCCTGTCTCTCAATCTGCCCTTGTCCCATCCGACTATGGACTAGACCATTTGAGATGAGACCGAACAGGGAATTAATCAAAGCCAGAGACCTAGATAGATCTAGATCTAATTTAGCAATCTAAACCCTTTTGAGATTTGCTATCTATCCTTACTAGGTTGAATACTAGTGCCATCCGGTGCAAAATGCCATCGCCGCATAATTCGATCCTCCGTGCATACAGTCGACAGATTGATAAAGAAAATACTGACAACAGATTACCCTGGAAATAACAAAGGTATGAAAATAAGATAAATTCCCTATTTCTAAATATTTTCGGGAATATGTCAAAATCTTTGAATTATGCCAGGTTGAATACTAGTCTAGTGCCCATACGGTACTGACAATTAAGCCTGGTTTTACAGACTTTCTCATGAAATAAGTGTTTACTGCAACTAGGCCCTACTGGCATTTCTCTTAAGACTTAAGTCTAAGATTACTATTGAGACCCCAATCTACCCCAGTATCTCTCTAGTTTTGCACGGTTACATTTTACCTAGTAACCCAGAGAAAAGTTAGACCTCGAGTCCAGGGCCAGGCTCCATGTCATGTTCTCGGTATCGATCGGCCATTTCGTTTTCAATTTTGAAAGAACAAACGCAACAGAAATTTTCCTCTTTTTTGAGGGTCCAGTTTGTGCCTAGATGTCAGGATTGTGTGTCACGATAGACCTTCATCAATATTATCGAGGGAAGTGCCATAATTTACTCAGAGCTACCAAGTCTCATGCATTATGTGTGAGACTAAAGCATTTTAGACTCTTGTTCATTGCCTCAAATCTCCATCTCGCGCAACTATCACAGCCTGTCCCCATAGGGGGGCCTATACATTGTACACAAAGTCTCTCACTCAGATTCGCAGAAAATCTCTTGCATAGCTGGTCTTTGAACTTGGCATCTCTGATTTACTTTTCCCCCCTTTTATTTGGGGCGCTTATTGCGACCCCATTTCTAGTTTTTACTAAGAAGGCCTAGGCCCTAGGCCCAAATTAAAAAAAAAATTTTGGAGAGTATCCTCTGCGTTAAGTACACGGATGAGTCCTGGGCTCAGGCCCGCGAGGCCGTAGCTCCCTGGGTTACATTTTACCCTAGTATCATTCCCACCATTGACCTTATCATGCCTACCATTTCTTGATTGGAATTTGAAATTGTAGCCAAAGTCTGCACTTGAAACAGAGCCGTCCCTGATTCTTGGCGAGTTCCAAAATTAGCAGTTTCTTCGCCACCAAAATCTAGGGCAATCACGTCCCAACTCATTGTTAATTCGTTGAAAAATTCAAAATCAACAAAAAAAACAATCACTCGATTCAAAGGCCTCTCAGTTCTTGACTGTTGCACTTAACAATGAAGATAAAATAAAGAAAAGTCAGGTCGAAGCGATTGATCGTGAGCATCAACTGCAGTAGTTCGGCCGTGGTCGACGAGCATGCAGCGGACCCAGATCCAGCACACTAGCACCGCGCGCCCCGGAGGTTCGGGCGAGCTAATTGTGTGAAAGACCCAAAAACTCAACGTCTCGGTACCGGTAATGTTGATAGTTGCAAATTTCCCGCGGGGTGAGATCACTTTTATTTTTTATCCGTAGGATAGTAAAGGGCAGATCGAGTGACTGCTTGATTATGAATCATTCATGAGCAATTATCTCCGTGAGCTGAAGTAGTATATGCATTACCTTACATAATCGTAACTTTTTGTCGGAGTTAGATTTAATTGTTCGTTATTTAATCATTTAATGCCTATCTACATCTTTAATTTGCCCGATTCAAGTATTTCAGTTAAATTAGTCACCTTATAGTCCATCACTCTGATTTTCTGGAAAACATTTAATTTTTCCTACATTCAAATGTGATATGCGACTTGAACATGTTGAATGTAAAGATTAGTAAATTTCTTTCTCACGTATTTCTACAATTTTCGATAGCGAATGAGCCAATCACGAAGCTATCAGCTTTATCGAGAATCATGGAAAATTACGACAGAATAGACCGATTTTCTAACATATTCAAATTTTATGCATACCGTTTAACAAAGGTTGCCTCTCACAACCGGAAAGCTTGCCCGAGGTTTGCCCGACATAGCAACAACTAATGTATGCAAAGTGAATTCCAAGTATTGAGCTACCATTGTTAGGTACAGGTTAATGGAATAACTCATTACTAGGCCCCGAGGGAAGAAAAATAAATTTGCCTACATTAGTAAAGTGGTCTATTCTATCGAAATATACTGCGATCTAATTTAGGCTTGCATGATGAATATTGTAATGGGAAAAAAAAGAGTACTAATATCCCGACTAATATATTCAGGGGTGATACGCCCTGATGTTTTTAAACTTAAAGGGCAAGTCCACCTCAGAAAAATGTTGTTTAAATCAACAGAGAAAAATCAGACAAGCATAATGCTGAAAATTGCATTGTTGTAAAATAAGAATTAAAGAAATGACATTTTAAAGTTTCGCTTATTTTTCACAAATATGCTCAATTTAGTCACATGCAAATGAGAGAATCGCTGATGTCCCTCACTCACTATTGATTTTGTTTCTATTGTCTGAAATTTAAACTATTGCGAAATGTGGTACAAAGGAAAGTGAGGAAAGCTAAAGACGAATTTTTCCAAAATCAAATTGAAGACAATAAACATGATTCTAGGAAATTATGGAAAAATCTCAAAGAGTTAGGTGTAAAAAACAAACAAAAAAATATTCAGAAAAGTGTTATTAATATTAAAGGGGAACTTTGTCATGATAATCTAAAGATAGCCAACGAATTTAACAATTATTTCACAACAGTGGCAGATAAATTAGCTTGTGAGCTCCCCATTACGGACAGAAGTGAGTTTGGGGCCGACAGTCCTAATTTAAAAAAACTTTACGACAATAAAGGTATACAAAAAGGCTGTTTTAATTTTCTCCTGTCACAGAAAAGTTTGTATTAAATGAATTATCCAAGTTGAAAATATCAAAAAGTACCGGACTTGACTTGGTTCCTGCTAGATTTTTAAAGGATGGTGCAAAAAACGTCTTTATTCCTTTAACTTACATTATTAACTTATCTATTTCAACTTGTACCTTCCCTGATGAAATGAAAATCGCTAAAGTCACACCATTACACAAAAAGAAAGACAAAACTCATGTTGGGAATTATAGACCTATTAGTGTGTTAAGCATAGTGTCGAAAATTTTGGAGAAATGCGTGTATTCTCAAATTGAGAAATACTTTAAAGAATACAAAATCATTTATGAATTTCAGTCTGGTTTTAGGAATGGTTATTCTACTGAAACATGTTTAATTTCACTTGTTGGATTTTGTTAGGGATGAAATTTCCGAAGGCCGTTATGTTGGAATGGTTCTTCTTGACTTACAAAAAGCATTCGATACGGTTAATCATGAAATACTCTTAAAGAAATTAGAAGTGATGGGTTTGAATTTAGCATGTTTAAATTGGTTTAGGTCTTACTTGACAAATCGCCGCCAAGTGGTATCCATGCAAAATGTACTCTCATATTCTATGCCTATAAAGTGTGGAGTTCCTCAGGGGAGCATATTAGGTCCCATTCTTTTTATGTGCTATATCAATGGTATGTGTATTTGTGTTAATGAAAGTAAATTACTTTTATATGCAGACGACAGTGTTTTACTCTATTCTGATACAAGTCCTAAGCTGATCGGTGAAAAACTTAGCTTAGAATTATCAAATTGTGTTAAATGGATGACAGATAATAAGCTTAGCTTACATGTTGGTAAGACCGAAAGTATTTTGTTTTGTTCGCGGGCTAGGTCTAAGCATACAGATGATTTCAATATATACTATAACAATCAATTAATTAAGAGACAGAATTCCGTGAAGTATTTAGGCCTGATATTAAATAGTGATCTCTCATGTACGTCTATGGTTGACTCTATTGTCAAAAAAGCTAATGCTCGCTTGAAATTTCTATACCGGTATCAAAATTGCATGAATACGAAATCCAGACGCATTTCAAGCTTTTCATTAATACAGTGTTTATTTGATTATGCTAATGCAGCATGGTACTGCAGTCTTGGAAAGGTTGATCAAAAAAAGTTTAGAATTATTCAAAATAAGATTGTTAGATTCATTACTTGCTTACACCCAAGAACACATGTTGGGAAGAATGAAATCGAAAAAGCTGGCCTTCTTCGCATAGACTTGAGGTCGCAACAACTTATACTACACCATGTTCATAAAATTTTCTATTCAAACGAATATCATTACATCTCAAAAAACTTTACACGGTCATCTAATATTCACGAGCATGAAACAAGAAATAGTCTGTTTAACTTTGTTGTACCTATGAGAAAAGGTCAAATTGGCAACACATTTTATTATAATGGTATACATTTTTGGAATTCCCTCCCTAATCATGTTAAATCGGTTAAGACTTTTACACAATTTAAAAGAGTATTGAAACAACACTTAAAAAATGTCCCCACTCTGTAATGTTAAATATTCTTTCTAATTTCATGTGTATCATGTAGTCTTATATATAACTATTTAGTTATGATTTATTTTAATAATCAACTTGTTTTACATTTTATCATCATCTTTTGTTGTTTGCGTGAAAGTTTGATGTCAAACTTATTTGTACTTTTTCATATCTTAGGTTTTACGATTCATGAATCTTGTATTAGTTACGATGCATTTAGCGCTATTTAAAAACTGATTATAGTATAATTTTCATATGTAACCTAGAAGTAATGATCGTTTACTCAACCTGTTTTACAATTTTAATCATATTTTGCGTAAATGGTTTTCATGGCAAACTTATTTGTTTTGTCTTTTCATATATTAAGTTTTACAATTCTTCGTGTAATTTCAGTGGTCTAGACTTAATTGATGTAGTTTGTAGATTTCTATAGGTGTTTTTCATATATATGTACATTGTTGTCAATTACTGATGTTAGGACCCCATTGGAAATAAGCCATCTCGGCTTTCATGGGCAATCCTGTCAAGGTATACACTACTGTTCATATTTTTCATGTACTTGTTCACAGTTACCTGACAAATAAAATCAATCAATCAATCAATTAAACATTTTTTCTATTTTTACAGATTTGACAATTAGGACCGACTTGACTGAACCATAAAATGTTAAACAATTATAATACCACATGCATGTTCAGGGAGAAATAGAACTGTTTTTCACAGGACAATGAGGAGAAAATTCGAATATTTTATGTTTCATATCAAAATGCAAAAGAATAGTGAGTGAGTGATGTCATCCGCAGTTTCCTCATGTGCATATAATAACTACACTTAAAAATGTCCCAACTTTCTTATTTTACATCTGATTTTGATGAAATTTTCACTATTTTGCACGTTTGATTTTTCTCTTTTTATTCAAATTAACATTTTGTTGGGATGGACTTGTCCTTTAAATTAAGCTAGGGATTTCTTCTTTCTCTAAAAATTAAAAAAAGTGATTTTACAAAATGGGATGGTGATGTTTTGATGCCAGGAAATTTTTGATGAGGTAAGAAAACTAAAGGAATTAAGAAACTAGAGACAAAGAGGAAAGAGGGGAAGGAAAAAGCTAAAGAAAGGAAATTAATAGGGAAAAGGGAGGAAATAAAAACATAAGAAAGGTCATCCCCAGGGGCCATGGAACCGCTGCCCTGCTGCATACACTAATGCTCGAGCGTACACTGTAAAAACTGTGGTGTTAAAACTGACACCAATTGGTGTTAATAGAGGACCACACCCTGAGGTGTTAAAATAACACCCTAGAGATTGAACATAACACCAAAGAGTGTAAATGTAACAACCATAGGTGTTGTAATAAAACCTATAGGTGTAAAACTAACACCACCAATTTAACACCGGTGTAAAATAACTGGTGTGGTCCTCTATGTACACCGTTAACACCACAGTTTTTGCTGTGTAATAATATGTTTACATCACATCATAATGTGACCGGAATATTTGGGGCTCTTGTCCTCAGGGGCCGCGGAACGGTTTTCAAATGGGGGGCGGCTGAGGCTAAAGTGGGGATGAGGGGTGACCACGCAAAAATCATGGACATGTTTACATTTTTGTATGCGGTTTTAGAAAAAAAAAGTGTGGGGCGGGGCTGGAGCTCCTCACAGCCGCCTGCTTCTTGGCCACCGACCCCCACCCCCTGACTTTCGAAAGGCGAAAGTTTTTTTTCAATTATGTTTTTATTGTTTTCGTAAATAATCAATTGCAATATATCACAATATTTACATAATTACACATGATCGTAATCAAACAAACAAAAATAAAACAACAACATTGATAAAGGAAAAAAAAGTGACAAGTAACATAATCCATCAAAACAAACAATTGAGTCTGAACACATACGTACATATCAGGTAATGAGCCGTGGCAAAATATTAACCTGTACTTGCGGGGAATATAAAAAAAAATCAACATGTTTTACGGGTGAACTTCTTCAAAGCTCAAATCTCCTTTTTTTTTTAAATGTAAAGTGAGCTTGTTTCTTTTTTTTGGCCATATAGTATTCAGTTTCCCTTTGAGATTTGATAAAATTCTTAAAGGATTCAACATTTAGAGTATCACCTCTAAATTTACAAATATATATGTAATATTTCACAATCAATAAAATGCAAGTTATAAACTTATCAGTTATTATATACGAAACAGGTTGTGCTAATGAATTTGTAACATTATAATATTTCCAAAGTGGTGTCACTTTTTCACATTCACAAAATAAGTGTACAATCGTTTCTTCTTCCTTTTCACAAAATAAACAGTTGGGAGATTCCTTTCTATTGATTTTGAATAAAAAATCATTCAATGCTATTGTTTTATGAAATATTTTATAATAAAAAGAGCGCAATCTAGTGTGAATAGTACAAGTGAAATTATGAATCTTCTCCCAAATGGTTTCTTCAGGAACAGTAATTTGACATTTCCCATAATCATACCTCTTCTCGGGGATAGAGATACATTCATTATCTTATAAGCATAATGTACTTTTTTAATAGCAAGTAAAGAGGAAACTAGGGAATCATGAATGTTTACATTATATAAAAAAGGAACGTCTAACCATTCCTCTGGAATGTGTTTGATCAAAAAATTATACTTTCGTCGATCTGATCTAGGAATGTCAAAGTCTAAATTCAATTCTTAAAACAATTTATGGTTTGGTAAGGGTGGGTTCAATAGATCTGAGATTCTTGTTATCCCATGATCATGATTCAATAAATATACCTTTTTGATTTAGAGCAAATGAGTCTATTAAACCACAAAATCCGACATGTTTACCAATTTCAGAGAATTTAGAGTGATACGAGTAGCATATTCACGATATAGACATACCAAGTGCGCAATGAATTAGTTATTTGAGAGTTTTCCAGACTTTAAAATTGATTCTGGGGCGAATGCTGGCATAAAATGTTGTTATCCTTATGAAGTTTTTCTAGAGCCGGCACTTCAATGGACTTCCATGCTGAAACATATTTATCATTAAGTAAAAGTTTCACCCAAGACATTTTCTGAGCAAGAGAAAAAACCCACGGGATCAATCATTTTTAGGCCACATTAAATAATAATAATTATATACATATATTTTCTTTTGACTCTATCTTTTCCACCATTCCAAATAAACTTGAAAAAAGGCTATTTAATTCATTAAATTATTTTTGGGGTGTTTTTATACTTAACACAGAGAACAGATATAAAAACACCCCAAAACAGGCGAAAGGCGGAGCGATGTCCATCTTGGCAAATATCAGCTCTTCCCATTCACGCGACAACGATCCGCTGCACTGGATGCATAACTTATTCATTTAACTGGGCGTTGTGGCGTGCGCCTGTAATCCAAGCTGTGGGGAAGTTACAAATTGATGCAGCGCAGAGGTTCGAGCCCTGATCACGTCTTTTCGGATGGTGACGTTAAATGTCGGTCCAGACGTAAATAATCATACCTGATTGATACACGTCTGACAAAACTCAAATACACACATACACACACACACACGCTGCACTCATAATACATCTCTATGGTGGGGTAACTAACTACCAGTGTATTTCGATGGTATTCTCTTGTTCTATTGGTCAATTTTCGATAATTTTCGATAGAGATTTCTCCGTGTTGATTGGCTAAAGCTCTACGTGAGTTTGTGAGTCCGATGGGTCCCACTGATCAGTGATGGGTCCCCGTTAATCTGAGGGTCTATGTATTGCGCAATACATTCTTTCACAAATTTTGCACTTCCGTCTACGAAAAAAACTAGTTCCATTAATACAGTATATTATATACAAAATTGAACCCTTTTGTGGCATAGCAGCCCGGCTAGCTCAGTCGGTAGAGCATGAGACTCTTAATCTCAGGGTCGTGGGTTCGAGCCCCACGTTGGGCGAACATTTTTTTTTCTTTATTAAGCCTCTTATGACACATGAATCTACACACTTCATATTTATGATCCACTTCTGTCGAAACTACAGGACAAGGCTTCTGGGTGATAACTATTTTTTTTAAAAAAGCCTAATTTTGTTACTGTGGGGGAGGGACTGGGCCTGTATTAGGTGACATTAATAGTTCACTCAAATTCTTAATACACCAGTTCGTAATTACTTTATAGACAATTTTGGTCAAATGACCTTTCATTTCTTTCATTATGATAGGCAGATTTCAAAGCAAGCTGTTACGTAAACTTGCCTTACATAGCGGGATGAAGAAATTGAATAGACCAGGTGACTAGAATAGCACACCAATGAACACTTTATGAAGGTATTTGTTGCATTCCTACTTTTAATGCATATCATAGCATATATTATGCAATGTACTTGGCAAACTGTAAAATACCAGTCATTCATGGAAGAATCATTGTTTTTTGTGGATGTAAATGAAAACCAAAATTCAAAAGAATATATGAACAATCAAGATATCAAAGTTGGTGCTTATCTCATTAGATTTTAAACCACCATGTCATTTTAGTGCAAATGACCTTCCTCTGATCATGCGTAGAATCTTTTGATCATGCGCAGAAAGGAACTACAAACTGGCTTATTCCTCTAAATAAAACTTGGCCATTTGAATTTTATCATACTGACAGTATGCCTCTATCCATTAATACTACCTACCAAATCTCTGATAGAATCAATGTCAAATGTTTTCATGTCAAATACAAACTCCCTCAGAACCACTGAAGAAATACAGGAAGGATAAACTAAGACTATAAGAGCTCATTGACAAGAACAAAATCGGTTAGGAAGCAAACAATGGAAAAGACAAAAGAGAAATTTCAAAGTATAATGCAGTTGAATGTTTATTGTGACCATACATTTCAATTACATGTTCATAACTTCCATGTATCTTTTATGCTCAGAAGCAAACAATGTATAGATGCCTGGTGCCCCACATAAGCAGAAACCAACAGCACATCCTCTGCTGTGATTAACAAGCATACAATTATAATCAAATAAATTTAAATAATCATACTTTTTCATCATCACCTGAGATTACTTTTCATCATTGGTTTCAGTGGAAAAAGAAATATATATATAGCCTACATGTATATTGTACTTCATTTTGGCAAAATTATGGGGTAACAAATAAAATATACCTGAAATTGGGGATTATCCTGTCTAATTTTGAGATGAAATTCTATAATAAATGTAAAATGAAAAAAAAATAGAGGTAAACTTGCAATGTGAATTGAATATCACCATTTGCTGCAACCAGTATGGGAGATGGTGTGGGCAACATGAATAGAAGAGGCTGGAGACACTTTGTTTCACAAAGATTGAAGTATGACTTAGAGTCGCACTTAAATACCGAGGTGCGTATACGGTATGAAAGGCTTGACCACATTGGTCAGATTGTGTCATGAGGACGCGCACAACTGCATATCTTTCAATAAGATGACGCATTGCATATCATGTACCCGGTATGTGTCAACATTTTAAGTGCGACTTGAGTCATACTTAAATCTTTGTGAAAAAAAAGGAGCACACAATTGAAAAGACAAAACATAAATTTCAAAGTAGTATTATTGTACCAAGCATATGGTGGGTAGATATATCGAATATCGCAACAATTACCATTTCATTTTATAGTGGTTTTTTCTCCAATTTTCTTTTTTTTTCATTTTCAAACAATCCTACAGTATATTAGCCCTCCACTGCTTCATTTCATCCTTAGCTAATGACATCAATCCATTAAATCTACTTTGCAGCAATAAACCACTCATAACAGATAATAGCTTTGACTTCCGATTATTTTACATATGCATGTATAAAAAAATGAAATTAACAAATTGGATAGTTTTCTCATAAACATTTACAAATGATATTACATTTATAAGATATCAATAATACAGGAAATTCACATAAATTGTATAAAAAGAAATAACAAGGCCTAATTGCATTCAGCTACATCAAAACGTTATTACAAAAAATAAATTATACAGATCATATGGAGGCAAGAATATTTTTTACAAATATGATCATTTTCATAGACACATGGAAGAGTACAAGAGCAATTACAATGTCACTTAGAATAATAAATCAGTTTAATTTGGTTAGTGATATGCTCTGCCAGCTGCCTCCCATACCTCACGGACAAAAAGAGAGCGTTTCCCAGAGATTTTCTTAAAAAGACAGAGAATCCCAGAATATTCCCAGCCAATTGCCAGACACTCCCAGCAAACTCCCAGGCCATGCAATTTGAATCCTGCAAGTAAAATTGGCAAACGATGTGTGCGCGTTTGCTACTTTTCAGCAGAAGGGTCTCTCTACATGTAGGTCTGCATGGTATAACAGGTAGCTATGGGCAGCCCCAGCGGCATGCATCTACCCCCCCCAAAAAAAAGAAAATATATATATCGCTTAGACGTGAATGTATATGAATCAATACCTTTCCTTAATATGTACTCAATATACAGTGCGTATCAAAAAAAAGTTTACACTTAGAAAAAATCCTGTAAAATTATACATTTGAAATATCCTGACGATTTTTCCACAGTTTAACATTGGTACAGGTCCATTTAAGCAAATGACGATAAAACTGTCGAAAAATATTTCCGCTTGAGTAAGCACCACTTACTTTTGAAAAGTTAGTGAAAAATGATTTGCGCAGAACTTTGAAATAGTTATGCGAATAAAAGTAGACCTTAATCATGAGCTGATAACACATGCTAGTAAAATTGATTTGAAGATATCTTTTACCTATTTAACTTGTTTCATTGCCCAAACCACTTCGAAGAGTGCATTGCGCCCCGCCCCACTCCCCCACACACCAAGGCCATCGGCACGATATTTGCTTTACACTGAGCTGTCATTTACATGAAATGGCTTAGGCTTGATTTTCATTTTGTTAGTCATTGTCCAGCTTGGGAAAAGTGTGGAGAAACAAGTATTGAATAAAAAATGAAATGTAAACCCACTTTAAATGATAAAAACTTAGTGAAAAATGCTAGAGATGTCTGATATAAACTTTGGTTCAGATTCGGTTATATCCTCAGATCCAGCAAGCACAAAAAGGGTAAAAGTTGTGTATACTAAGTGTTAAAATTTCAATTTGGGTGGCAAAATTGTTAGAAAATACTTGCATCTATCCGTTTCATTTCCACTGACTAAAATTGCAAGGGAAATGTATGAGAAATGTTTCGCAGGGTAAGTTTGATTTCACCCTTTCCCCTTGGCACTGGGTTAAAACGGGCATTTCTGCGCAAACAGATTTCTGCGAGCTTTACAAAAATGGACAGTGCTCACTCAAGTGTAACATTCCGTCAAAACTTTTACTTTCATTGGATAGATGAGACCCAAACCCAGGATTGTATGTGAAAAAAATACCCAGATGTTGTATATTTTTAAATTCCCAGGGCTTTTTCAAAGTGTAAACTTTTTTTTGATACGCACTGTATATTATACAGTTCACACACCAAAATATGTATATATTCTTTCATAAAATATTTGTAATAAAAATCTGTGCAAACTTCATCTATTTTAATAGATTTCATCTTAATTAAGCATTATCAATGCAATAGAACTTCTTTTGAGATATGTATTGTTTTGAGATATATGCATTATACATTTTGAGATATATACAACACTGACACATAACCCAATATGTCTACATAATTTCAAACAAATGTTTGTAATAAAAATCTGCATAAACTTAATTGATTTTAATAGCTATTGGATAATCCTAACTAAACATTACTGATGTAAAACATTTTTTTAAGATATAGATATACTTAGTAAATTAATCCAAATAAATGCATGGTACATGTAAAGCCATTATGTCTTTTACATCTTCAGATACCTGAAGGCGGAACTAAATGGCCGAAAGCTTGTACTAATATTACTCACTGAAGCACCCACGCCATGTCCTTGCTCATCACAATTATATACATATATATATAAATATATATATTATAGCATTGGAACTCCACACATTTGTTTGCAGTCTGAGCACTGAAAATTTCCTATTATATTTTTAAAGGGGAATTACCCAAGCAAGGACAGGGCCCAAAATCTCCAAATGGCAAGGTCCCATAGGGTTAGGGTTAGGGATGCCAAGTTCAAAGACCAGCTATGCGTTAGATTTTCTGTGAATCTGAGTGAGATCACAGACATTGTGTACAATGTATATGGGGATAGGCTGTGATAGTTGCGTGAGACAGAGATTTGAGGGGATGAACAAGAGTCCAAAATGCTTGAGTCTCATGCATAATTCATGAGACTTGGTAGCTCTGCCCCCAGCAAGGGGGAGAAAAAGAAAAGGAAAAAAAGACAGAAAGATGAAAGTTTAAACAAATTGAAAAAAAAAGTAAGTCTCTATAGAGATTTAATGAATAAAGTAATACAATTTTTTTTTAATTTGAGATGTATTGTTAGTTACTTTAATAGCATTAAGAAGTTAGATCTCACTGTTAATTGTTGTCTTGAAGATCTACCTATATGGATTAAATGGACATAGGGGTAGGGTTGGTCTGGTCTTTTGGTCTACTATATCACTGCCATCGCATACAATGTACCAACAGTCGCTCCACTATAGTCTAGTGATTTAGCCTAACTGTTAGATCTAATGTAGCCCCTCTTATGGTGCCACATAGAGAGGAATTAATTATTGAAATGAGAAGAGCTAAGTTCATTTTAATATTGTTAAGTTCATATTGGTATTGTAATGTATTCCCGTGCCCGTGTTTATATGGAGAGAGAAAGGGAGAGTGAGTTTTGTGATCCTAGCTTGTACTTAGAGAGAGTTGACCAGTGGCCATGCAATACTGAGTAGTATATGGCTTGCTGTCCAGTGCCAATTGGTAATGATGCTTATAATGTAGGAGTATTTTGGGAAATCTTTGTAGACTCTGTCTTCCATTTCGGTTGTAAACCCTTACAGGGTTGAGCTTTTGATGACTAATGATCACCTATACTTAAAAACATCAACTTTTATTGTTGATGTTATGTAAAACTTTGCCTGTAATCCTGTTTGTTTGTTTTAGAGGTGACTGCAGATCAACAACTATTAACAGTTACACACATACCCACCGCCATGAAAAAATAAATGAAATTACTGCAATTATCATATCTGCAACTTATGGAGGCATCTTCTTAATACAGGGATGTATAGGAAGGACACTCCAAACACTATTTCTCTCTAATTTCTGTTTTCCTGAACTTGTGTATGATCCTAACAAGCCATACTTTTATAATGGGATTCACAGACTGTGAATAACATTTTTAAAGCTACATTTTCAAAATTAGAATACATTTCAAAGTTTACTTTTATACTGTACAGGCATGTGCGCGCCTTGAGAGGTAGCCTCAAACTGTTGCTCCGTGTTATGTGAAGTTTACTCTGTGCTTCAAAGTGTTCTCTTGTTTTAAACCTTAGTGAATGAATATTTATGTACTTCTAATCCTACTAGACGATTTTGGCGTATTTCTGCAGAACTTGTCATTTAATAAGAAGACTTTTCGCCTTGATTCACCATTTGTGTATTGCTTCTACTACGCCGATAGAGAACCTTAACTTCAAAGAATATTACTGGAATAGGCCTTTTGTGGAATGATAAATGGTAAGTCTATCACCAAGGACTTCTAAAGGATATGTTTCATCATGATTTTATTCAAGTTCAAAGACACTAATAAAAATACATACATAAAGAGACCAGGTCCATCGTTTCGATTCCAAACAGATAGCAGGTCAGACACATAGATTACAAAACAAGTAATACTTATACAATATAGAAAATTGTTGAGAGTAACATAAATGTTATCTATTCAACTCTGATAATGAACAATGGAGTGGATTAGACCCATCCACCTACCAGAACTATTATTGTTTTTGATTGCTCGCTCTTTCTTATCATTTGATGACTGTCGTAGCGTGAGGACGTAGGGGAGAGCGGGGCGAGTCCGCCCACCACATGATTTACCCCTTTGCTGTGATTGGATAATAGTTTTGCTTACATGGATTGACAACCTATCCATAAGCAAAATACACACGTTGACAAGAGCTCACATGCTTGGAATCTGAGAAACTTACAACAGACTATACATTTCGAGGCCACGTAAGTAAAAAAAAGATGATTTTTTTCCCTATGGGCACTTACAGCATATTTCCTCGCAATTCGAGTTATCATTGTTTTTTGTACATGTAGTGACATATTCTTCTTTTTCATAACTACTTAAAGTGATTGCCCCATTTTATTGTCTTAATATAAAACCTTTCCTGCTAAAGTTTGCGTTAGTGGATAAGTAAGACTTTTGCTCTTCATGAACTCCTAAAATCAATTCTTAAAATGTCAATTTTTCTGATCTGAATATCAAAAATTTTCAGCTCGAGCTTTGCGCTCGCATCATTTGGTTAGTGAAATACGAAGGGTCTTAGTTAATTCCTACAAACAAACCTTAGAATGCCCCTTTTCAGGTCTGAATTTCCTAAATTTTCAGCTCTCGCTTTGCGCTTGCAGTATTTGATTAGTAAGATGCGCATGATAATCATGATTACATTGACTTCAACAAGTGCTCAATGTGTTTAGATGTAATTCTAACAAAATCAGCAAGCGCTTGGCACTCGCATTAGATGACTATGGTGAGATATTTATACTCTTAATGGATTCTAAAATATAGTCCTTAAACTCTCCCTGTATAGGTGCAATATATGCAAGAAAAAATAGCCTGTGTTTCGCGCTCGCATTGCTTGTTGAGCGAGACAGTTATGTTTCATGATTACAAAAGAAATTGCTTGTAATGTCCCTTTATAGCTCTGAATATCAAAAATTTTCAGCTCGGGCTTCGCGCTCGCATTATTTAATCAGTGACATATATATCCATTTAATGACTCTGCATGTCCATAAAATATCTCTATTAGATTAGTATACCTGAAAACTCGAAATTTTTGCTGGTGCCCCCCCAATGCCGTGACCCACGGTACGCCACTGCTTCATATGGTAAACCTACTAGTAAGATTTGAATACAATCCATGCTCTATAGTACCTAGTTTTCTTCTTTTTTACCTTCTTCTCCTTCTGCTTCCTCTTCTACGTCTTATCTTACATTCTGCTGATCAGAGTAGATAGTACTGCTGCTATAAGTAAAAGTTGAAAAATTTGTGGGTGATATTATTTGAGCTAATTTTCCACATCAAATATCTCAAAATCTTTTCAATTCAATATTGCTACACATGAGAACTAAAGCTATAACGTGAAAGTATCAGCCAGTGAGGATGCTGAACAAGTCTGAAATTGTGAAAAAATCTGTATGGAAATAAATTCATATTGAATTGAATTGTATGCTTAAATATTGGCTTACACAGTATTTACACCTTAAAAAAGATTTCTGTGATCAGTAGAACACATATTGCCTTATATATTTCTATATTACTTAAGTAATAGTCTGTCTGATGATTGATATAATATTAGGGGGTAGCAACTAGCAAGCTGGAGAAACTTCAACTTTTTAATGTAGCTCCATTGGTCATGGGTTAGGCACATGTTTGTTTTGAAAAAGTGTTGTCCTGAAGGATATCAAGCACTCCCAAAAGGAAAAACCAGTTCCACTGGACCAGTTAGACCAGTATAATTTTAACTGTGTGTGTGTGTATTTGAGTTTTGTCAGACGTGTATCAATCAGATATGATTATTTACGTCTGGGACCGACCTTTAACGTCACCATCCGAAAGACGTGACCAGGGCTCGAACCTCTGCATCAATTTGTAGCTTCCCCACAGCTTGGATTACAGGCGCATGCCACAACACCCAGTTGGAACATCGGTTTACTGGAAATTGGAACATCGGTTTACTGGTCTAACTGGTCATACTGGTCCAGTTAAAAATTAAATTGAAGTACTGGAATTTTATACTGGTCTCACTGGTCTTCACACTGGTCGAACTGGTCCTCGTACTGGTCTTACTGGTCCAGTTTATTACATGCATTTGGTTTGTTATATACCATGGCCAGTGAAATGTGATGGAAAAGATGGTTAGTAAATTAATCTTTCTGCTGTTATTTTGAATGTGATGTATGAAATTACACATTTTCATTGTGAATTAGTTCACACACTTATTTTGAAGGTTTTTAAACAACAATGAGTGCTATTGCAAGGATATTCCATAATAAATCCTGATTTTTCTTAAAAAACAGGAAATATGCAAATGAGGTAAACCACGTGATCAGCATCATCAGAATTACTGGTATTACTGGTCTTGACCAGTTTAATTTCAAACATTGAATTACTTTAGACCAGTTGACTATATCAGAGGAATACATCTTGCTTTGATCTTAATCATAATTAGAGGAAATAATTATTTTAATGATAATATTAATACTTGCTTATGATAATATTAATAATAGTAATTACAATATCAATAACAATAATAACAGTGGAATGATTACAACAATGATCATAATAACAATGATTGTGATAATTATATTAGCAATGATGATAACAATGAAAATGATAACTATAATAACTTTCTCTGAATTGCAAGATTCATTTTTCATAATTTGTTAAATGATCTGACTTGAAATAAAGTCATTATTTATTTGACCAGTAAACAGAATGCAATTGTTTGAACTGGTCTCCAGTTCATTTTTACTGGTCCAGTTAAAAATCAACTGGTCCAGTAAACATATACTGGAAACCAGTAAAAATCTACTGGAAACCATTTATTGGACCAGTAACACCAGTTTAATGAAAAACAATTTAACTGGTATTACTAATTGCTTCAACTGGAATGCAATTGTTGGAACTGGTCTCCAGTTGATTTTTACTGGTCCAGTTAAAAATCAACTGGCCCAGTAAAAATATACTGGAAACCAGTAAAATTATACTGGAAACCAGTAAAAAAATTACTGGTCTTACTGGTTTTTCCTTCTGGGCTATTAGATGAACCTTGCAGTACACAGGGAATTGCTGACTAAGCATCAATGGCCACACTATTACCCTGTCTAAAAATATATAGACATGATAATTTGGGGAAGACAAACCTATCATTGCACCAGCAGTACTAGTGTGCTTTGATTAGAAAGAACAGAAATGAATAAAAAAATAAATACAACAGCTTGTAACCTCTGAAAGTGCTCCCGTGCTATATACTTAAATCTTAAGAAATATGGGTCTCCAATGACACCCAGTAGAATAAGGTATCCCTTAACATGAAATATTAGGAGTCACCCACAAACCTCAGCTGAAGGGGGGGGTGAAACATTTGTAGATTTGCTTTTCATCTAATATTACTGAAAATTAAAGACCCTCTCTCAATCTCTATTATTTCAGATGAAGACATACCTGTGTAACTCATCTGCTAAATCAATCAGGCAAGGGTGATGTGCCTACTGGTACTACATAATCTCCCCTTAAAGCTGAAGCAGAAGCTGTAGATGACGAGAAATCAATGAAGGAGGATGAGGAGGAGGAACTTGAAGATGGCACTCTTATCTGCCTTGACTGATCTACCATGATTTACAGAAACACCATCTTAACCAGAAACAGAACTGTCACTACACACACAGTAGCCCAACCTGGGTATCCATATTGATACTGATTGTGCCATGATGGCTTGCTGGTTCCGATTTTCCTTTTCTTGTGTGCCTGACTGTCTCTATTCTACATCTGTCCATCAAAAAAGAAACCAGTCCTTCTTCTCCTTGATAATCATGAATCGCATCTGTCCATAGGTGCTCTCAACTTTGCCAAAGACCATGGGATCATCATGCTTTCATTCCCACCACACTGTCCTCACAAGATGCAGCCATTAGACCTCACAGTATTTGGAACTTTTACCCAGTTTACGTTTTGAGAGTAAATTGTTTTTAACAAAATGCCCCAGAGAGTATTTCTTTTATTCTTTATATTATTTCTTATTCTTAATGCGGAAGGAATGGGACTTTTACCTTCAATCCAACTAATGCTTAAGACTAATTCAGAGAACACCTGGAACAAATTTCAACTAGAAATTAGGGGATTAGAGGGTAGAATTACTACAGAAATCAAACAAGTGGAAGCTAAAATAGCCGAAGTTATAAGCTCTGTCAACCACAACGCATATGATATTGACAAGCTAAAAATGAAACCATTCGAACTATGGAGGAAAAAGGTGAAGTGGACAGGATTAAATTGGAGGAAATAGACAGATTATCAACATACATATGCAGAGAGAATTTGGTCTTCTTAGGAATTTCAGAGGAGCATAGAAATGGGGAGGAAGATGTTACAAAGGTTTTAAAGCTACTGCAAGGCCGAGACCAATAAAGATCTGATTTGTCAATTACGCACATAGAGAATTAGTCATGAGACATGCAAAGCTCCTGAAAGGCACAAATATGTATATTTCAGAGGATCTTCCAATTCGAATCTGTCAACAGAAGGATGAATTAAGCATGGAACAGGATTGCCTTTTGTTGGGTTATCGTGTAATTGTCCCTTCCAGTCTACAAATAGACATTCTACAAGAGTTGCATACAGAGCATCCTGGCATGGTGTGTATGAAGGAAATTGCTTTCAGTCATGTTTAGTGGCCTGGGATTGACTATGACATAGAGCAGATGATGCAGTCATGCCAGACTTGCCAGCAGACTCGGAACATTGCAACTGTGGCACCACTTATGCCATGGTCTCCAAGGAGACAAGCACAAGGATCGAGAGTTTATAGGTGATGTTGTGAAGGCAGTTGTAGCTGCATTGCTGCCAATGGTAGCTAACATCAATGCACAGCTGCAGAATGGAGGCAGTGTCGCACCTGCATTGAGGGAGGCTATGCAGCGGCATGATAATAAATTGGTGGACATGGAGCAAGAAATGAGAAGGGATAACATCATTATCAGGGGTATTCCTGAATCACCAGAGGAATCTCCGTCGCAAATCCTGGTCGATGTTGCTGCAGAAGCGGGCGTCATGATAGAGAAGGCTGATATCAGCACTAGCCATCGTGTTGGTCGGCCTCAAGCTGGGAAACCTCGCCCAATCTTGGCGCGGTTTGTTCGCCATGACGATCGAGTTCGCTTGCTCAGGAGTAAGAGGAAGCTGCAAGGGACAAAGTACGACAAGGTGATGGTCAGCGAGCATCTATCTCCCGGCCGTGCAAAGCTTCTGAAAGCTGTAAAGGATGACCCTGGAGTGTTGAAGGCCTGGATCACTGACGGGAGGGTGATATGTATTCTCAAGCGAGATGGCCCTGATGGACGGAAGCAGTCTATCAGTTCCCCGGATGACCTCTTCCGGTTGCTAGGCTGGAGCGAGGATCAACTGAAGAATTCTAGGCTTTTTTTGGAATTCTAGGACATTTCCGGCCCTCTTCTTCTAGACAAGAACTTGACCGTATGCAGTATTAATGTCAATGGGATCCAGAGTAAATTAGAAGCAGGAGTCATTGATTTGATGTTGAGAGACTATTCAGTGATTTGTCTCCTTGAAACTAAGACTGATAGATAGGCCTGATTTCTCTCACTCTTACTTTGACAATTATCAAAGCTATATTTTAGAGAAGACTGGTGTGGGTAGACATGGTGGTATTCATGGCATTTGTATTCTCATTCAAAAACCTATTTCATCTCATACATCCCGAATATTGGGTACTACCTCGGAATCTGTTATGTGGATTCATTTCGATAAATTGTGTTTAGGGTTTGAGTTTATATTAGGAGCTGTTTATTTGCCATGTGAAGGTTCAGTTTTTCATAGTAATGATGTTTTTGACCACCTTTATCAGGACCTATTATATTTAAAAGGCCTCTATAATGTGCCATTCTGCCTAGTAGGAGATTTTAATTCGAGGACTGGGTCACTTGATGACTTTATGGTAATTGACGATGTAGTTTCTGAATTATCGGGTTATTGTTCTTCAAATGATATTGATTTTAAGAGTTCACTTACAGATGATGGATATGATACTAGGAGGCATAGTATGGATTCTTCTATAAATAATAATGGTAGACAGCTTATTGGCATTTGTCAGAGTTTTGACTTGAAGATAGTGAATGGGAGATTTGGTAGTGATAAGGGTGTTGGTAGCTTTACATGTTACAATAAGAATGGCGGGAAAAGTGTGGTTGATTATGTCATTGCATCTGTTGGCTTGTTTCAATTTATTACTCATTTTGAGGTTGACATTTTTGATAAGTGTGTTTCAGATGTACACTGTCCGTTGAATCTGATGCTTTCAAATAAAGTGATACCTACAAATGAAGGTGTTGAATTGAATAAAATTGAAAATAGGGTTGATCCTTCCAAAAAAGTAAAATACACTTCATTTAAGTGTTCTAAAGAGAAGGCATCTGAATTTAAGTTGAATCTTGATCAGAGTATTCCAGTATTGATGAATGCATTGGAATTGGTTGAGACATATTCAATTCACGGAACTGTTAGTTTTGAACTCTCATTGCCAAGTGAACTGTTATGCGCCTCCTTTTAGCCATATCGGCCGACTTCAATGATGTTCAACTGTACTTCACCTACTCAAGCAACATCAGTTCAAGTAAGATCACAATGAGCAAGTATTCATTCCTAGAAACAACGATGAATTCAATCAAAGATAAAAATATATATAGACTTGATCTTCAAGATTCATGGTAAGGTGATACCAGAAAATGAATTTCTTTTGTAAATCTACCAATCATCTAATTGTGAAGACTCGAGTATTATATCATGAAATATATTTGAATATGTAAAGATCGCCAATAATAATATATTTGAATATGCAAAGATCGCCAATAATCCCATCTCCTCTTTAGGAGCTGTCAAGAGACAAGAATCCTCCGCAGATTCAGGCGCAAAGGCCAAACGTGATGGCCTGAAGAGGGGCTCCGCCCTGGCTACCAAAGGTGAAGAAAAGCCTTCTTATAGTACAAACAGTCAGAGGCAAAAGGGTGGCACAAAGTCTAAGGATTCAAAGACTTGTGCCATGTGTTCCTCCGCAGAGCACCAGCTAGAGAAATGCCAGAAGTTCAAAGATAAAACACTGTCTGAGCAAAAGGAGTTTATTAAGGTGGACTGTGCTTTGGATGCCTGCGTAAAGGGCACATGAGCAAAGAGTGCAAGAAGAGGCTCACATGTGAGGTGTGCAGCAAGTGCCATCCATCTCTACTCCATGAATATCGAGATGGTACAGAGGCCACAAGTCAGTCCCCTAGCCAAGGAGGCCAAGATGGAATGGATCATGTATCCACCACCTCACATAAATTACACTTTGGAAAATCAATCATCTCATCTATGATTGTTCCAGTGTGGGTGTCTTCAGAACAATGTCCTTCTCATGAAATACTCACATATGCTCTGTTAGATACACAAAGCGATGCCTCATTTATCCTTGAAGACTTGGCTGAGGCTTTAAGAGTTCAGAGACAACCTGTGAAGTTACAGCTGTCCACAATGACGTCTTCATCTACGATTCATTGTGACTCTGTATCCAACCTTGTAGTAAGAATAATGACAACTCCCACGAAGCTCAACATTGCTAAAAGTTACACCCGCAGTTTCATTCCTGCAGACAGAGACCACATTCCTACGAGGGATACGGCTGACAAGTGGCTGCATCTTCAAGAAGTAGCTCAAGAAACAAGGGTGTGAAGTTGGGCTATTAATAGGGTACAACTGCCCTCAAGCTTTAGTACCAAGAAATGTTGTCACTGGCAATGACACAGAGCCTTACGCCATTCAAACCGATTTGGGTTGAAGCATTATTGGTGTATCAAATCCAGAAGGTGACACAAGTCACTGCGGAAGAGTTGCAACTCACGAGTGTCCTGGAATAACTCCCAAGGAAGAGCGTTGGAGCCTGATTTTAAGCAGGAATCAAGTAGTGACAAGTCCATCTCACAGGATGATGTGGAATTCATCACCTGCTAAGGGGAAGGTATTTCCCGAATGAGGACGGTCATCTAGAAATGCTGCTGTCCTTCAAGAAAAGGGCAGAGATGCCAAACAACAGGCGTCTTGCAGAAGTAAGGTTACGCCATCTTGCGAAGAAGATGGAACGCGATGATGAATACAAGGTTCAGTATAAGGCCTTCATGTCCGAAATCATTGAACGAGGCTATGCTGAACGTGCTCATGATGATGGCCAAGAAGGGAGCACAAGTTATATCCCTCATCACAGCATCTTTCATCCTCAAAAGAGAAAACTGAGAGTGGTCTTTGACTGTGCAGCAAGGTCCGGTGGCACTTGCCTCAATGATCACCTACTTAAAGGTCCTGACCTGACAAATTCACTGACAGGTGTGCTACTCCGGTTTCGACTCCATGAGGTGGCATTGATGTGCAACATTGAAAAAATGTTCTTTCAGTTTCGTGTCACGGAAGGCCATAAAGACTTCCTCCGCTTCTTATGGGAGGGAGGCAAGACACAGAACAAGCCAGTCGACTTTCGGATGACAGTACATCTTTTTGGTGCTGCATCCTCACCAGGCATTCGGCTACACAAATTCGTATCCAACAGCAAGAAAGTCATTGAGAGTATTCTGGACTCTGAACAAGCCAGTGGGATTTCTGGTCAAGACCTCAGTTTTGAGGATTCCTTCGAACAGGCTCTCGGAATCTGGTGGAACGTTGGTAACGATCACCTTTGCTTCAAGATATCGCTTAAGGATCAACCCAGTACGAGACGAGGTATTCTGTCGAAAAAAAAAAAAATAAAAATCCAAACACTACTTTGTTTGAAGTCCTCCAAGGTATATAGTGACAGGGAATGGGATGAAGGGTGGTATAATCTAAGTATTGTTACTGCAGGTAAGATGCCAAGCAGCATGCTTGCGTGTCAATACAGGAGAGATATCAAAAGAGAGGATTATTCTTTTAGTGTCTTGAGCTAAGACCATTGGTTATTGTATGCACCTGGAGTGAAGGCTGGCAAATATGGATGTCGTCAAAGTGATCACAGTTTTGTGAACAATAATATATCTGGCTAATATCTGGCTAATAAAGACATGAGAACCCACAAATGATTGGACTCGATCCTGATTATTTTGTGTGGAGTGTCACCGCTACATTTAGCGAAGAGACAGTGGAAGCCTGGTCAGAAAAAGACATAGATTGCGAGTATGGTTCATCATCAGTGTCACAATTTGACACACATGGGACGGCAGCGAGTACGCAGTAGCGTCACTGGATCCGTAAGTTTGAGCTGTATGTTGCGGGGAAAGGAATTACTGATGTGGGGCAGAAGAGAGCTTTGTTGTTGCACAGTGCAGGGCCAGCAGTGCAAGACATTTTCTTTACGTCAGAACTACAACTAGAAGCTGATGAGAATCAGTGAACAAAGACAACGCTTGATAAACATTTCAAGAGACAGGAGAAAGTGCCTTATGAGAGATATTGCTTTTCACAACTGGAGCAGGATGCCAGTGAAACTGTAGATGAGTTTTGTTGTGAGGCTGAGACAGCAGGCAATGTTGTGCGAATTCCATGATTCTGATGAACAAATCAGGGATCAGGTAGTGAAAAAATGCAGTTCACATAAACTCAGAACAAATTTATTGGAGAGAGGTGCTGGTTTATCTCTACGGGAGTTGAGAGTGATTGCATCTACATTTGAAGCAACCCAGATGCAGAGCCAACACATGATAGATCGCAGTGGTAGAGCATCAGCTGAGGTCCGAGCTGTTCAGGCTGGAGGTCGGTCACAACATGCTGCAAGTGGTCGTCCATCGAGTAAGACGGGGAAGTCATGTTACCGATGCGGAAAAACAGGACACTTTGCGAAAGATGACAGTTGCCCAGCGAGGAAACAACAGTGTACGGTAATAAATGTGAAAAATTGGACATTTCGCTATTTGCTGTAAGTCAACTGCAGATACAGAAGCACAAGATAGAAGGAAGAATGATGGGAAAACTGGACAATTCAAGAAGAATTCAAGAAGAAATCAAAGAAATCTAAAGGACACATTCGTAATGTTGAAGAAAAACAGTGTTCTTGTAACCATATGGTAACAATCTGGTAGGTAAAAGAATGATGAAGATTCTAATGATGTTTATGCATTTTATGTCAATAGTATCAATGCTAGTAAATGTGCAAAGGTAGATGTAAAGATTGGAGGTGTGGTAGTCAAAAATATGATTATTGATAGTGGAACAGAGGTGAATATCATTGATTCTGGTACATGGGAGAATATGAAAAAAAAAATGTTGAATGTAGGTCAGAATTAACCTCTCAAAAGTTATATGGTTCAGAGGTGCCCTTGCAGTTAAAAGGGAAGTTTGTAGCTAATGTCGCTGTTACAGGTATGGAGGTGCATGACACAAACTTCTATGTGTTAGATGGTACAGGTAATTGTTTGCTTAGCAAGCAAACCACAGAAAAGCTGGGTATTCTCAAATTTCAGATACCAAGTCAGAATGTTGGTATGGTAGAACTTGATAATTATAGTAACCTGTTTGAGGGAATAGATAAGTTGAAGGAATATAAGCTGCACCTACACATACAGAAGTAGAACCTGTTACACAAAGCATGTACTGTATTCCATACAGTCTTAGAGACAGAGTGAGTGAGAAGTACAAAATAAGTTTTCACTTCATGGATGTTTTAAATTTTAGAAAGGAGATGTAGTGTCTTGAACCAAGACTATTATTATTTGTATGCGCCTGGAGTGAAGGCTGGCAAATATGGATGTCGTAAAAGGGATCACAGTTTTGTGAACAATATAATATCTGGCTAATAAAGACATGAGAACCCAAAAATGTTGATTGGACTCGATCTTGATTATTGTGTGGAGTGTCACCACTACAATTCTGTTAGTAAGCGATTGTTTCCAGAGCCAACTTTGACTCTCCAGGGGTGCCGCGGCATTTTGTCAAGCCTTGAAGGAGGCCAAGTTTAAAGAACTTCAAGCAAAAGAAATCACTGATGTCTGATGCCACATTTCAAAACATGAATTGGCCCTACATGGAAGCTGCAGCACCAGAGGAGCAGGAGAGACAGTTCTTGTTGAGCAACTTCTGAGATGCTTCAAGGGTGCCAAAGAATCACTAGGGCCCGAATTCACAAATTCTGCAAAATCTGCGGATTCTAGAATCTGTGGATTTTTTAGTCTATGGATTCAGGAAAATCCACGGATTCTGCAGTTTGTGATTCACCAACGGTGGACTAAAAAATCTGCAGATTCCACCAGACCCACAGTTGAGTCCATGGATTCAACCGTGGACTCAACTGAATCTGTGGATTCAACCATGAATTTTAAATCAAATCTAGGGATTTCCCCTTTTTTGAGACTGCACTAAGCATGCTCAGTGCCATAAAAAATAAACATCTGCAGCATATACACAATAAACCAAAAATACATTATTCTAAAATACATGTTTGCTGGTACAGACCCCCCCCCCCCTCTCCAAAGAATTATGTTTGCTGGCATTGGTTGTTGTGTATCTTTACAAACACACCCACACACTGTACACACACAAAATAGAACACATCATCAGTTGGCTGCACCTAATCAACAATGGCCTTGAAGTGGCAAAAGGCAGAAATTAATTATTTACTTGAATTAATCGCTGACAGACAAGAAAAGATTTGCGATAGAGAAACTCATCACAAGGCCAATGAGGCGAAAAATGCCGCATGGAATGAGGTTGAGGAGCAGTTTAATGCTCGATTCGGGAGGCAGTGGCCCCTCAACAAAATGAAGGAGCAGTGGAAGCGGCAAAGAGGGTATGCCAAAAAGGAGTTTAGCAACTTCAAAACAAAGCTGAGGCAAACTGGTGGTGGGCCTCCACCATCTCCACTGTCAACATCAACCATCTTGATTAAAGATATGCTGCCAGGTGATTTTGTGAAGCTACAAAATCCCTTTGATGATGACGTTGTGTTGGCAAACGAGCAGGCGATAACAGCTTTAGACTTCATTCGAGGCGTTCACAAGTAAGTCCAAACGGTAACGAAAATTGATTAGAAATGCATTTAATCTTAAGATTGTAAACATACTCATGCTGATAAAGTATGTAAGGTCATTATATTGACCCCTCCCATGCATTACTAATGAATTGTCTTTGAAAAAATAGGATTGTTTCTCACTTATCTTCATTTAAAAACTTGTCAATTTTTTTTTATATCGATAATAGTAATGTCGTCTGCGCCGCCATCGCACCGCAGAAAGTATTTGTAGTCCCATTCGTTCATTTGCGCTTAGTTCAAACCAAGTTTGGCCAAACTCCACATTTTTCAATGTGTGTAGGTCTATCGTCAGATTTAATGTGAAACCGAACGATAAACGAACTCAAACTAGTCACATCTATCGATGTTAAGAGGTCTATATAGTTCAACCTTCTTTAAATTAACTTTTTTATTTGGCTAAATGCAAAGCTTACCTCAAATAATCCCTTTATCGCTGCCTATATTGATGAAAATTTTCACATTTTGCCAAGCTAACTCTGATTCGTACTCCGTACTCCAACTCTAGTTTAGACTTTGAGATCAGCTGTGCAGTCATGTGACAGTTGTTCTGCACACATATGCAGAGATTGTAGACTGATTTATGAGACGCAGTTTTTACACAATTTTATCTTAATTATGAAATGCCTTTTATCATATCAGTTGTAAGGCCCATCCCATGACATTTTTCTCAAAACTTTACTGGTCAGCTCGTCTCGTTCTCACTCCATTTTTATTTTTTAATCCTCAGTTTCATTGGTTGTGATTCTATAAGCCGTACCGAAAAAGGCCCACTTATATAGAAATGATAATAAAATAACACAGATGTATATTTCAATTTACAAATCATTTTTCATTATTTCATTTTTGTTTTTTAAAGGCTTTTGTAATATGCCTATAAAGTAATTGTCCCTTCTGGATCCAGAATAATTCAGCTAACTAAAAATCAACAAACATCTCGATTAACTTATAATCGGCCGCACCGTATATTTTCGGATATTAGATGAATGAAGCAGGGGCCGCGGAACCCCATTCCCCACACTTTTTCCCCCAAAACTGCATATAAAACATTTTTTAAAAATGAAACAAATTTCCAGATGATAGTGATTTTTGTATGGTCAGTCCCCGGCCACCCCCCGCCCTTCCCCATATAAAGAGAGCCCCCCAAAAAACCTACTCATACATTTGGAAAATTGAGAGGCATGCATTCATCATCCAATGCCCCCACCCCATAAGGTGTTCCGCTGTTCAAATACAAGGTGATGATGTCAAATGGAGAAACAAAGACCACAAGTAGCCTGTATGCAAGACCCTCCCGCAGTACAGCTCCATCTGCAGACTGACTCCGTGAACAAAGAGAATAAGATGAGGATAAAATTCCAGATAGCTCCAGCAAACCCCAGTTCCACCTCCACCAACTGAAATACTATCCAAACCCCACAAAATGCACAATATGTGATGAAATAATGTTTAAAAAGTGGAGAAAAAATAAAAATAACCACAGGCAGTTGGATGGGTTATGGTATTGCCCTTTATCTAGTGAGTCCTATTCTAACTTGTGTGGTCTCACAAAGTTCAAAGCAAATGGCCATATGCAACATCCAAAGAGATGACTTGAGTGGTACTGCCCTTTGAAGTGTCCATTCAAAGATACTAAAGATACATAATGAAGTGAAAAGTGTATGGAGAAGTTCACTTCACAACATGTCATAACTAGCAATGACTATAGTTTCTGGAAGTCAAGAAAAGGTGTCGATCTGCAGCTTGATTTCATGGACTGAGTTTATTATGTCAGTCTGACATACCACACTGGTGACGAGGAAAATCTCGCTTGATTTTTTCAGTGAACTCTGCTTGTTAAACTGATCGCCATGGCTTTGCAAGAGATGCCTAACCTGCCGTGTTTTGATCCCACGAATCTCTCATGGCGGATCCAACGTCACTTCTCGTACACTGGCAGCGGTGGCTTTGCCGGTTCGAAGGGGCTATGGTCGACTTTGGAATCACTTGCCTCTTGAACGATCTTCTCTGTTTTACCCAGAATACCAGCGACGTGATAGATACAATAAAATATATTTAATCACTGTTCTGTTTATCAAAATTCATGTCATTGAGCAATATTAGCAACTTCCGCAAAACTTGTTTCAAACCTTGTGTCACTGGTGAGATACCCTAAAACAGCAGCAAAATATATATTTCGTTTTCAATCAAGGAATGAATATGATATCATCAGGACTCTGGTAAATCCCATGTGATGGAAAACATTTGTTTCCATGCAACAATTACAGAGAATGAGAGAAAAATTCGATTTTTTTTATAAAAAAGTATTACTGCTAAATTTTTCCCACCAAATTGCCATCTGTCTGTCAGCTATCAATGCCTTGCGAGCATGCGATAAAGAGAGATTCCCTAATGTATGCACAATACTTCATATTATGACAATTTTTCCAGTGGCCAGCGCTGAGGCAGAACGTTCTTTCAGCGCCATCAAGAGATTAAAAACGTGCATGAGATCGACGATGACAGAGGTAAGACTGAATGGGCTTGCAATGATGTTGCTACATAAAGACCTTGAAGTCGACATTGACAAAGTTGTCAAGGATTTTGCCACTTCCCATCCTCGAAAGATGAGGCTTTCCTGTGTCATTGATGATCCTAACGGTGTACAAGTGAAACGCGTAATGTATAACTAGTGGATATTTGATTGTTTTTTTGTCTAAATTTCATGAATTACTAGTAGATCCATAAACTATTTAATTTATGTCAACATTTCAAAAAAAATAATTTTGGTAAGATTTCGATGTTGATTCTCCCAACATTTTCTAAGTTCATTGACCCAGGCGGCCAGGCCAGCGACTTTGTAACATGTTTTAGTAGGGGGCACGGAGGCAATTCGTCAATATGTTAATGAGTAATTCGTGAGCTGATGAGCACTCCATACCTCTATTCCTAACAAAAGTCGCTCTTGTTTATTAAAGGCTAAGAAACAAAATATGAATAAGAGTTAGGAATTCTTCTTGCATGAAGGGAAGCACTTTGCACTGTGACAAATGTATGAGAAGCATCTGATTTTAACTGTTGTTTTTATATTGCTTGCAACACTTCAGCCACTAATCCCAAACGGATTGGAAAAATGTTAACAAGTGGAATATAATATTATGCATAGGCAAGTTGAAGAAGATGACCTAAGACTGAAGTACAACTTTTGTGGTAGGATTTCAGCCTTGTGGACAAATCCTACCACAAAAGATGTACTTCAGTCTTGAGGAAGGGAATCCACTTCGAACAATCGTTTCTACTAGGAGGTCACCAACTTACAATGTAGCTCGTCACCTTGCAACCATCCTACAACCACTGGTGGGAAAACAAAGCATCATGTGATGAATTCCTCCCACTTTATCAGCAAGCTCAAAGAGGCCTCCATCACTCCTGAACACGGACTGGTCAGCATTGAAGTAGAGTCACTGTTCACCAGCGTCCCAGTCCGAGAAGCATGTGACCTCATTGAGAAGAAACTCCAAGAGGACTCCTCCTTATCAGACCACACTTCCATGTCACCCGACCAAATCCACGACCTACTGCTTACGTGTCTTGAGTCTACTTCCTTCCAATGGCGAGGCAACTACTACAAGCAACAGGAGGGGGCAGTTATGGGATCACCCCTTTCGCCTATAGTTGCCAACCTATACATGAAAGAATTCGAGTCGACAGCCATTCGATCATCGCCTCTCCTACCCAAGATCTGGCTCAGATATGTAGATGATACATTCGTCATTTGGCAACATGGTAGACACAGCTTAGAAGATTTTCTCCTTCATCTCAACTCTCAACACCCCAGAATCACATTCATGATGGAGAAGAAGAATAGCTCCATACCTTTCTTGGATGTTATCGTTCCACATGAACCCAACAACCACCTCTCGCACCAAGTATACCGCAAACCAACCCATACTGATAGGTATCTTCACTTCAAATCGTTCCACCACCCGTCTATCCTACAGTCTGTTCCAAGAACATTGGTCAAGAGGGCACACTCTATCAGCGATGACAACCACCTTCAACAGGAACTGGATCACATCAAGTCGACACTCTTAACTATAAACGGCTATCCTCCACACAAGATCAAGACCAAAACCGACCTCATTTTGTCCGAAGGAGCCCACCAAAGCTACTGTTATCTCGCCTTACCTAGTCCTACTTCCCACAAACTTCAACGCATATTCAGAGCAGCCAAGATTGAAGTGAGACACCGATCTTCCAACAAGTTACATGCTTCCCTCTATACTCACAAGGACGTCAACCCCTCAGCGTCACGCCCTGGAGTATACAGGATACCATGCTCTTGTGGAAAGATATACATCGGTGAAACTGGACGCAATCTGACTACCAGACTCAAGGAACATCAGAACAGCTACAACAAGGG
This sequence comes from Lytechinus variegatus, assembly GCF_018143015.1. Lineage (NCBI taxonomy): Eukaryota > Metazoa > Echinodermata > Echinoidea > Temnopleuroida > Toxopneustidae > Lytechinus > Lytechinus variegatus. The sequence goes on from NC_054751.1 coordinate 20,591,642, forward strand.
GGAATGGGAGAAATCTGCGATAGCCAAACATGCAAACCAACTACAACACAAGATCCTATGGGAGGACGCCAAGCTACTAACATCAATAAAGCACTGGCATACCAGACGGGTACGAGAGGCCATAGAGATCACCCAACACGACACAGTACCACAAGACAGCGGCCTACTCATCAACAATATTTGGAACCCACTGCTAAACAAGACTACCAATCAATAGATGCCTAATCTGATTCAACTCCCACACAATAGAAGTCTTACGTAACCACAGAAGATTAATCCGGGATTAGCACCAATTAGTTACCAATCAACTACTGACCAATCACTATCCTCCTGCTTTCCTATTGGTTCATCTTTAATTACCTCTCCGTTCCTGCTTTCCTATTGGCTCAACCTTAATTACTTCTTTATAACCAACTTGGTTATTAACTCAAGTTTTTTTCAAGTGGATCTTCATTCCTGATGACGACCAGAACACGCTGCTTGAAACATCCATAACAGTTCTTTTCAGAGCTAACATATATTCAAGAAAGAATAACAGACAGTCCTTTTCAGTACTACATACATGGTGTTTACCGTAAAACCTTTCAATAAGTTATATCTCATCCTAAACTCCCATAGTTCCCATCTCTAGAAGGATGGGGATGTCTGTGACATTGATATATAAATGTCTCAGTAATTTGTCAACAATAACTAATGAATATATAACCTGTCTTAAAATTTCCATATGAATTTACCCATAATAGCTACAATGACCCTATTTACATGGCAGTTGGCATTCATTATGTTGGCCCCACTTTCTGATGTATCTTGGTGCCCCTTGCTTGACCCCAAGAGTCTTTCATCTCAAAACAAATGTCCAAAGAGGGTCAAGGGATCCTGTCTGAAAAGACTCTGGGGTCCGTTGCAGAAAGAGTTGCAATTAAACGCAAGTCAAAAAATCAATCGCAAGTCCCAAATGCGTGCTGTTGATTGGTTGAAAATCAAGCTGCACATGAGTTTTTAGAGTTGCGATTGATTGCAACTCTTTCTGCAACAGGCCCCTGGTTGTGTAAGTTCCAGACAAGGGGAAAACATGAAAAGGGGGTTTTCTTAAGTATTTCTTTATATATATTTTACATAACCAGAATTCTTTACGTATTTCTTTATACAATTTTATGTAACCCGAAAAATTCCTACATGGCCAACACGGTTGTTTTAGATTTTAGAAAATGATAATAGTAGGGGAAAGTGAGAGTTTTGAAAGAAGATTCTTGGGCGTGGCCGAGTGCAGACATAGGAGCTGCTAAGTCCGTAATTTTCGACAACGATATTGCGATTTGTTTCTTCTCATCGAGTGAACACTTGTAATAAGAAGAAGGGAAGAATCGACAGCAACACAACTGTGTTAAGCGTTTTTTATTCCCGTGCTTCGTACAGCTTAATGGTTGCAGGCGTTTCTCCTAATTAAAACAAAGCAGACCTCATTTGGGGGAAGCTTTGTCACACACACCTACCCACATATTGTCAATTTTCTAATCATAATGTAGTTCTTATAGTAATGATATTAGTAGTTTGAAAGAGATTGGTTGTATTCTGGTAATAAAATCAATTCAGAATGGGTCTTTACTGAGGTCTGGGCTATGTAACATACACGCCTACAGACATACAGAAGACAATAAGAAATAGTGGATTGTCATTGAAAAATGCACATACTAAAAAAACAAGTGGAATGCCTCTGGCCGTCTCACCTGCATCACGCAGTTCAATGTAGCAGCAGTGCTGACTTTGAATACTACTCTAACTCGCACAAGATGTTCAGTGATACATGGTTACTCTTATGTCCACTTTTTATGAACTAGATCAATAAACTTACAGAGATATGATGGTTATTCAACAAAAAACCCCAACATGGCCAAAGTTCATTGACCTTACATGACCTTTGACCTTGATCATGTGACCTGAAACTCGCACAGGATGTTCAGTGATACTTGATTACTCTTATGTACAAGTTTCATGAATCAGATCCATAAACTTTCAAAGTTATGATGGTAATTCAACAGATACACCCAATTCGGCCAAAGTTCATTGACCTTTGACCTTGGTCATGTGACCTGAAACACGCACAGGATGTTCAGAGATACTTGATTACTCTAATGTCCAAGTTTAATGAACTAGACCAATAAACTTTCAAAGTTATGATGGTAATTCAACAGATATCCCCGATTCGGCCAAAGTTCATTGACCCTAAATGACCTTTGACCTTAATCATGAGACCTGAAACTTGCACAAAATGTTCAGTGATGCTTGATTACTATTATGTCCAAGTTTCATGAATCAGATCCATAAACATTCAAAGTTATGATGGGAATTCAACAGATATCCCCAATTCGGCCAAAGTTCATTGACCCTAAATGACCTTTGACCTTGGTCATGTGACGTGAAACTCGTGCAGGATGTTCAGTGATACTTGATTAACCTTATGTCCAAGTTTCATGAACTAGGTCCATATATTTTCTAAGTTATGATGACATTTCAAAAACTTAACCTCAGGTTAAGATTTCGATGTTGATCCCTCCAACATGGTCTAAGTTCATTGACCCTAAATGACCTTTGACCTTGGTCATGTGACATGAAACTCTAATAGGATGTTCAGTAATACTTGATTAACCTTATGGCCAAGTTTTATTAACTAGGTCTATATACTTTTTAAGTTATGACGTCATTTCAAAAACTTAACCTCAGTTTAAGATTTGATGTTGACGCCGCCGCCGCCAAAAAACAAGGTGACGGAACAAAGGATTAAGAAATCACTCTCACTCCTGGAACCCATTTCATTAAGACTAACCACTACTCTAACTTTGCCATTCTGGTAATTACCATGGAAACAGCAGCAGATCAACATTGAGATTCCCATGCTAGTTGCTAGTTACAATTGGGGCAAATTTACCATAATTGAAGTCTTTATGAAACAAGGACCTGTAGTGCTGGGCATTAAGCTGTTGAATTTATTTTTTAGGGAAGTGAAAAGTTGCACTATTTTGTTCATTTTTAATCTCTTTTTGTTTTTGTAACACTGTAATGTCCATGTCCCGTATAATGAAATAATTAGTTCTGGAAATAGAATAAATTGTTGGAAATAGAACACAGCTCTGACAGCACTTCACGACAATAGACAATAAGCAATTGTGTTACTGATTTTACTAATTTGTAGATTTGGGAAGGCACTCTTCAGAGAATGTGGCAATGTGCTCCCCTTTTTGTTAAGCACCCCCTGTTAGATTTGCATGCTATTGATTGCCAGCAAATGCTGAAAAAATGACTTGATATTTCAGTAACAAACTTTGAGAGAGGTATATCGTTAATCTTTTTTAATGCCATGATCCTTGATACCCCCTTATATTGACTATATATTAAAGGCTAAATACCTATGAAAGAGAATAAACATACTTTTTTTTATCTCTAGATTTAAAAAAAAAATTACATCCCCTCCCTTTTAACAGCCTTGCAATTTCTGTTGCATTAATTATATGCATTTTGCTGATGTAAAGTGATGCTTTGGCAAGAAAAAAAGGAAAGGAATATTTATATCATGTATTCAAAAATTGATTCCTTACTAAATATTTTAATTTGAAATATACTTTCTAATCTTGATATTCCAGATTCATTTAATCCACCAATTCATATTGCGTGAAAGATAATAAATCAATCCTTCCTGATGATCATATGTTGGTACAGCTTGAAGAATTGGAAGATAAATTAAACAAAATTTATGAGTTTGAAACCAAAGGTCTGACAATCAGATCAAGGGAAAGATGGTTGGAGGAAGGGAAGGAGAATAGCAAATATCTTTGTAATCTTGAAAGTAGGTCATGGCAAAAGAAAAATGATAACTAGATAACAGACCCACCCCCCCCCCCTTGAGATCTCAGCCGCCAATCGCACAAATGCCATAAAATGATAGTATGGGATGTTATCTACAAGGCGATTTGGTTTATGGTTAATTTTTCCAAAATATTCCAATATGAATTTATTATGCTTACTTATGCGTAAATCATACTTTTTGCTCAAATTCACTGTAAAAAGCTCATGGAATGCTAATTTTTAGTGTAAATATTCTTTATACCATTGCTAACAATAACAAATGAAAAAAATTCTGGTTTGAAAATATACTTCTTATATATTTTAATGTTTTGTGAATTTCTTATGTATTTCTATTTTAACCTGTTATTTTTTTTTTCCAAATCTATAGCAGAACTATCTTGAAGAATAATCATGCTAAAATTAATTAAGTTCATCTCATGAAAGTAAAAATATTCATATCTTTATGAATAAGATGAGAAAACTTAATTTAAAATGAATTTGTAACGTACAAAAAATCATGTTTGAGAGCAAATTTGGGTCTGACACGCACTTACATATCCACATGCCCAGGCATCGTAAATTTGGTTAAAAGTAAAAAAGTCAGCGAGCAGCGCGGTCAAAAAATTTCGCAGTGGAATGGTCGCGGAAAAGGTTGGGGGAACCACCCGGCAGTTTTATGGTTAATTAGCTCTTTCATACAACTTTCTGAAACCAACAGCTCATACTTTCAACACAAATTCACTTTTGAGGTAAACCAGGGAGAAAGGTTTTAGAAAAAGTCTGAGTAGATTACGTGCACTCTAGCCTCTCCTACTTTAAATTTGAATTAATATAACTTTATCAAAATCAAATTAAAGAAAATGAAAGTGAGCCTTGTCTGAGGAGATGCTTGCATTAATCCTCGCTCCCTTGCAGATGTTGAAGCTAGCCCGGCCTGACCGTGAGAAGAAGCTGCTCTCCTGAATCAGGGTCTGCTGCAAGTGTTAACGTTACACTGGGTACTCTCTCCGGAAGGACCTCTGATGAGGAAAAAGATCAATCTTTCAGGAAGGACCTCTGTTGAGCAAAAAAGATAAAAAATACAAATAACAGAAATTACACATATTTGCAAAAGTTACAAGGAATTATATTGATGCAGACGATAACTATTTAAGATAATTAAAAGACCATGGAAAAGACGACAGTACAAATAATTGTTGACTTATTGTTGACCTTTGATGAAATATCAGTATTAGTTCAATTTATCACATTTTATGTGTAGATCTAGATAGAGGTGAAAACTATTCCATTTAACTTTAAGACTAATAAACAATTCATATTGATTCCTTCTTATCCATACACAATCAGCAATACTAATTTATCTTGGGTAGCTATGGAAATATTCCTATCCAGTTATTCATGTCATTTTTTTTCAGATCTGGCAAAATGTTTGCTCACGATGTGAGGTGGTGGACCTAGCAAATATAAAATTGAAAAAAAAAGGTTACCCTGGATAATACATAAATTTTTACTTGAAAATTGAAAACAAAATACTTACTTTCGTCTCCTTTTATTAATGCCAGTTGTATGTTGTCTACATCTGAATATGTCTCCATATCACTTTCACTGCCTTCAGAACGGCTTCTACCTCTACTGATGACGTTAGGTTATAAGGCACCTTGCCTCTACAAACACAATATTCCATGGCATGGCACTTTACAGGAGCTACATATGATTGTCCCTGAGTATCACAGTCATCCCATTTTGTCCCACTGGACAAGAACCAGTTTACTCTCAGTCCTGGAATAATTGGGATCAAAACAACAGAAAGACATCATCTTCTTTAAAATGAGACAAAATACACATTTGTTCCTCATTTGAAAACAAGATGATGCAAATAAATTTACTAGTTAAAAACATGAGACAATAAAGCTTATTCAGGGGGGGGGGAGTGGCAATCGAAAAAAACTCTTTAAGTAAAGTCTGAATTTCCATTCAGTGTATCATAACAGGGAAATGAATCTAGAATAATACAGGAGTTACAAATATATGAAAGCACTTTATCTTTTTTTCATTTTATCTACAGAAGAGATATTAAAACCATCTTCAAGGTTTTGGTACTCACATCTGAGAGGAATGAGTGAAAACTGTTGATTCAAACTCTTTCTAGACTGAAACCGTCACTGAATTGGTACGCATGAATGAGCTCCTGGATGGATAGAGAAAATTTTGACTCCAAAATATAAGTGTAAATATTTCAAGTGCATACAGATTTTGTTCTTTTAATATAATGATTACAGTCTATCAAAATTTTAACCTTCAGATATTATGTACAAGTTTACAACACGCCAAAGATATTCATTCTTCTTGATCTTAACCTATCAGGTACAACATGTTTTAGACCTAATGTTTGATTAGTTTCACATGAGTTTTTAAAATTTTCTGATTTTTTTTAAAGATTTTTTTTATTGGTAACACAACCGTGATTGACTGGTGCGTTCACAATCGTACGCTCAACTGCAAAAAGAAACATGAAGACAATCGATCGTTGGAACCTGACACCAGCTTTTTTTATTCAATTTTTGCATCTTACATGTATATCACATATTTCCCAAAGCTGGTAAGCTGATTGCATTTTTCGATATCAACTTTACATTACTGTGCTGTTTCCCCCATCAGTTTAAGCAATGCGTGAAGCACTGGCAATACAGTCTTATGGGAGACTTTGTCTTCAGTCTATTATGCTATTGATGCATGGAGGGAATGGATGCCGTGGAGCCAGATGAAGTCTCAGGCAGCGGAGCATATCCCTGACCGAATTACACTGATTTTTCGGTTTGTGTGATAAAATTAAATTTTATATAGATCTAGATCTACTTACTTTTTTTGTCAATGAAAATGTTTAACGTTAAACTGTTACAATGTTAGAACTTAGACCCTAAATTATTAATAAATTTGGACTGGTTTATCCTTCCTTGGCATGGGCTTACCTTTAGTAAAAGTAGAATCCAATGTCATGTGATAGATACTTGGATTCATTATAATCACAATTCACATTCTGAAAAGCTGAAACTATGGAGGTCAAGAAGCAATTGTTATTAAATTAATTGAGATGTTGATGTTCCTGCGCACAGGAACATTATGGTAGATGGTCCTAAAGCTACGCAGGTCTAAAGCTATGCACCACTCCATTGCACATGCAATTTCAATGTCAAAATAAATTCGCACCCGAGCTCCGTGTGTGAACGGTGAAGCTGTGACTGCAGAGAGACGAACGATCCCTATTCTTTTTCTACAACTACAGAGGCTACAATAAATCCTTGAATGCAGAGAAAACCAGCAAATCTTTAAAATTTCGGAGTTATGTTCACTTTAACTTCATATTTTCCTATAATAATACAGACACATTTTAAATTTGAGGCACAGGAAATACTATTTTTTTGCATGATCATAGATCGAGTGCGTAGCTATGTCGGGTGGCGAAATCAAGACAAGAGGTGTTCGGAAAACATGGTGGGATTTTCGTACTAGTAGTGAGTTCTGTAATATTTTCTTCTTGGTTAAGGATCTTCAGAATATTTATTACAAATTAGTGAAAGATCATTTGTTCAAATATTAAAATTGGCATAGTTTTTATTGTTTGAAAACAAAGTGCGTAGCTTAAGCAGGGCTCGACACTAGCGCCGGTACGATATGACCAATAAAAAAATATCATTGTCGGGCCAGTAATTTTTCCAAAAATAGCAAGATTTATGGGTCCAACATGACCAGTAATAATAACCATTGTTGGCCCAGTAACTTTTTCATAAATGGTCAAATTCACTGGTCCAAAATAAACATAAAAAATATTCCACGACTCAAATTGCTAACCATTTTCCTCCCCTTAATTTCTGTCATTCACACACAGAATGAATCGCATGCAATGTTTACTAGGGTAATATACAGTGTACATGTAGCCAGCCACACAGCTTGGCTAACCTCTGGCAGAAATCTCTCACAGAACTGTCAAAATTCAGTCATGAACAGCTCTTATAATATGTCCATATTTCCTAAAAATTGGGGGTAACTGTCATTTGTAAGCAGTAGGAGAAATTTTCACTTCTGTTTTAGTTCAAACAGATCGCGATCGGGTTTCAAGTGATATCGTCTGAATACATGACATCCCAACATATTTTGTGTGTGTGTTTTCTTTCGTAGCTATACCGGTATTTCAATTGAGCAAAAAAAATAAACGATTATTTATGATAGTTTTAGCTTTCTTCCTCTGTTTTCTTTCCTTCTTTCTATTCAATCTTCATTTCTTTCCTGGCTCTCTTCTTTCATTTTTTTGTTACTTTTTTTTACAATTTTCCTTTCGTTCTTTCTATCCTTTTAAAAAATAGTTTTTTTCTATTTCTTTTGAGCCCAGCATCCATCCTATATTTATCTCTTCTTTCTTTCCTTCCTTCTTTTTACCCTTTCTTTCCTTCATTCTTTACCTTTTGTTTTTTTCTTCCTTCCATCCATCCTTTATACCCTTTTTTTATTTCTTCCTTCTTTCAGCACTTTCTTTTTTCATTCATTCATTCCTTTTTTCTGTCTTTTTTTTTTTACTGCTTGCTTCCTTTCCTCTTTCATTCCTTCCTTTCTTGGTCTTTTTTTTTCTTCCTTTCATCTATTCTTTTATCTTTTCATTTTTTATATTGCTTGCTTCTTTTCCTTCCTTCTTTATATCTTTCCCATTCTTTTTCCCTTCTATCATTTTACCTTTTCTTTATCTCTTCCTTAATTCCTTCTTTCTTTCAATCCTTCCTTTCTTTTCTTTTTCCTTCTTTCCATCTCTCATTTTACCCTTTTCTTTTTTTTATTGCTTCTTTCCTTCATTACTTTCTGTCTTTTGTTCTTTCTTTAATTATTGCTTTCTTCATTTCTTTCCTTCTTCATTCCTTTCTTTCCTTCATTTCTTCCTTCCTTTCCTTCTCTTTACCTTTTCTTTTTCTTCCTTCCCTTCTTTTAATCTTTCTTTCTGTCTTGCTTTCTTTTTGTCTTTCATTCCTTCACAATTTTTTTTTTGGGGGGGGGTTACACAACAAGGACAGCAAAATAAACTCGCACCTTTTTTTCAATGTTTTCTTTACTTTTGGGACCAGTAAATTTTAGGTTCGGACCAGTAAAAAAATTGAAAAACTGGGTATCTACTGGTCCGACATGAATAGGTTGGACCAATGGAAAAAAAAGGGTTAATGTGGAGCGAGCCCTGGCTAAGTCACTTATAGGTCCCCTGGGTGCCCCATCATTAGAGCAGTTAAGTATGGAAGCTTAAAAGTGCCACCGAGATGTTGAGATAATTATCTTGGGAAGTCGACATCTTGATAGCAAAAGATAAGATGACGAGATCCCAGATCTCATCATGTCGACATCTTTTAGAAGAGATGATGAGATGACAAGATCCCGGATCTCATCATGTTGACATCTTGTAGAAGAGATGATGAGATGACAAGATCCCGGATCTCATCATGTTGACATCTTGTAGAAGAGATGATGAGATGACAAGATCCCGGATCTCATCATGTCAACATCTTGTAGAAGAGATGATGAGATGACAAGATCCCAGATCTCATCATGTTGACATCTTGTAGAAGAGATGATGAGATGACAAGATCCCGGATCTCATCATGTTGACATCTTGTAGAAGAGATGATGAGATGACAAGATCCCGGATCTCATCATGTTGACATATTGTAGGAGATGATGAGATGACAAGATCCCGGATCTCATCATGTTGACATCTTGTAGAAGAGATGAGATGACAAGATCCCGGAACTCATCATGTTAACATCTTTTAGAAGAGATGATGAGATGACAAGATCTTGGATCTCGTCATGTCTACATCTTTAAGAAGAGATGATTAGATGACATGATCATGGATCGAAGATCTTGTCATCTGATCATCTCTTCTACAAGATGTTGACATGATGAGATCCTGGATCTTGTCATCTCATCATCTCTTCTACACGATGTTGACATGATGAGATCCTGGATCTTGTCATCTCATCATCTCTTCTACAATATGTCAACATGATGAGATCCGGGATCTTGTCATCTCATCATCTCTTCTAAAAGATGACGACATGACGAGATCCGGGATCTTGTCATCTCATCATCTCTTCTAAAAGATGTTGACATGATGAGATCCGGGATCTTGTCATCTCAACATCTCTTCTAAAAGATGTCAACATGATGAAATCCGGGATCTTGTCATCTCATCATCTCTTCCAGAAGATGTTGACATGATGAGATCTGGGATCTTGCCATCTCATCATCTCTTCTAAAAGATGTTGACATGAGGAGATCTGGGATCTCGTCATCTTATCTTTTGCTATCAAGATGTCGACTTCCCGAGATAATTATCTCAACATCTCGGTGGCACTTTTAAGCTTCCATAGTTAAGATTCAACAAACGTTCAAACAACAAAAAGCGGGCGTGGGACTGAACTGAAGAAGTAGCACACACGACACCGACAAAAACATGATGAAAACAAACAATATCTTGGATTTCATATACAGTATGGTATCAGGTTTCTCAATCACTATGTAACAATTACCTTACTATGAAATTCTGTCGTTTATGTTATAAAAATAAGCACACACACGTTCAAATCATGATATCTCGGCTCAATTCGCTGGCCACGTTCTGGGAGCTTGGCCTCGGGAGACGGTTTGGAGCAGACGACTTTTTTTCCGTTTTCATTATTATGCGCGCGCTATTATCGCAAGTCGTCGGACATCCATTCTTCTACGAACGTAGAGAACAGTTCTGGGTTCAAGTCCCATCATCAGTGGCAATTTATGTTGATGGTTTAAGTCGATCGTAATTGATCATTACTGGCACCTGTCCAGTAATGTGATATTTAATCTTGTCACTTTGGATATTAGTTAGTAAAAAAAAATCTTTAGCTGACTTGTTCTTTATTTGTATATAGTTTTTCCTGCCCATGTCTATAAAGCATTGAAATCAATCATGTTTTCAGTCAATCTCACAAAACTTTAATAGGTGACACATCCGATTTATGAATTAATTTTCTGCTGTAAATAATTGTCTAATTTTGTTAAAGTCCACCCAAGAAAAATGTTGATTTGAATCAATAGAGAAAGTTCAAACGAGTGTAATGCTGAAAATTTATTCATAATAGGATAAGAAAGTTATGGCATTTTAAAGTTTCGCTTATTTTTCAGAAAATAGTTATATACACAATTAACTCATTGATATGCAAATGAGAGAGTCAATGATGTCCCTCACTATTTCTTTTGTTCTTTATTTGAAATAAACAATATTTCAATTCATACAGATTTGACTATAATGACCAACTTGACAGAACCACAAAATGTCAATACAATGCAACAGTCCACATGTTCTGGAAAGAATAACACTTTGTTTCATGTTACAACAGGGAGAAAATTAAAATATTTCATATTTCATATCATAAAATACAAAAGAAATAGTGAGTAGGTGATGTCATCAGTCCCCTCATTTGCATATCAACCAAGATGTGCATATAACTGTCTTGTGAAATTAAGCGAAATTTTAACTCATTTTATATCCGATTTTGATGAAATTTTCTACTTTTTTCAAATCAACTTTCAGCTGGGGTTGACTTGTCCTTTATTACTCAGACTGGAAGTGGAAGAAATCAGGCCTTACAAATTCAGGCACAAGCTTATCGATGCCTCCGCCTACCAATCAAAGTGGGGCGGGGGGCAGATCAAGGCATTATCTTTTCCGAGTTGTCTTCCTGTCTTCTGCTTTCCTTTTTGCCAAACTTAAAGGGATGGTCTGGGCTGGAAATATTTATATTCTGAAATTAGAGTAGAATTCACAGAGCAATGTGCACATCGTCATGAATATTCATTAGGAGGGCTGATGATGTCACATCTCCACTTCCCTTTTTCTTTATATTACTACATACTTGTGTAAATGAGGGGTCTCCATTATGATGAAATAAGTTGCAGCAATAAATAACTAAAGTACTTAATCAGTTGTCAATCTAATTGTTATAGTTCTTGGTAGAAAATTTTGGAATAAACCTAATTTCATATAATAAAATACAAAAGAACAAGTGGGGATATGACATCATCAGCCCACTTAATGAATATTCATAAAAGACATGCTGAAAAATGTTTAACCAGAATAATGCAAATCTTTAGAATTCAATAACTTCATTATTTGTTATCTGATTTTGATTAAACTTTCAGCATTTGGCTTTGTGAATTTAAGTCTATTTATTGAGATATAAATATCTCCAGCCTGGACCATCCCTTTAACTGAGAACTCAAATTAAGAGGACTGGTTCGAAAAAACAAAATAAGATGAATATTAAGTCTAATAAAGGAAGCACGCAATGGAAAAAGAGAAATTTCAAAGTATAATGCAGTTGAATTTTTAATGTGACGATACATTTTAAATACATGTTCCCAATTTTTATGTACCTATTACTAAGAAGCAAACTGTATAAAGATGCCCCACAAAAGCAGAAAGCAACAGCACAACCTCCACTGTGACTTACGAGCATACAATTATAAACAAATTATTTAAAACACAGTAACCATACTTCGTCTTGTGATTACTCTTCTTAACTGGTTTCAGTGGGAAAAAAGAGAAAAAAGGGTACAGTATTCTACTTCATTTTGCACAAAATATGGGGTAACAAATAAAAGCTACAACATGAAATTTAGGAGCTTCCATAGTCTGATTTTCAGATGAAATTCCATTAATAAATGTCAAATGAACAAAATGACAAACTTGCAATGTGTATTGAATACTACCATTTGATTTCTATTTCATTTTTTAAAGTTTTTATTTCATTTTTAATTTTTCACATTTCAAACAATGCTAAGTACATTAGCCCTTGACTGCTTCATTTCATCCTTGGCTAACGTCAATCCATTAAATCTACTTTGCTGCAATAAACCCCTCAAAACAAAAAAAACATTGACTTCCAAGATGAATTTTTTTCCATATGTATCATTGCATGTGTCAAAAATAGTACACAAACAAATTGGAGAGTTTTCTTCTGAACATACAAATTGTAAAAATTATAGAATTTATAAAATAACAATGATTAATACTGGGTTTTCACATAAAATTATCCGAAAAGAAAAAAAAATAGGTCTTACATTCAACTACATTAAAAACAAAATATTGTAACAAAAGATACTTCCTCTGGATCATAAGGGGAAAAAAAAAAGTAAAGATGTTTTCATAGACATGTGGAAAAATACAAGAGCAATACTACATATTGTTACTCTGCTTTGTCTTTAACATTGTGGAGCAGCAACTTGGTAGAAAAAAAAACGCTGAATAGGACACATTTACTGCTCCCACCCTCAAAAAACAGATAAACTGTACAGGAAAACTTGAATAAGTTGACCCCATACATTGAATATTCACCCCTGTAAGTCAAAGCAGTTTTTAAGACCTTGGTGGGTGTTTCCTCAAGATGTTTGATATTAACATGTGACTTTATAGACGACTGGTGATCCTTTGTGGTGAATGATGTGCTCCAGATTTTCATTGATGTTGATACAGTTCCCGAGAAAGGTTCACCAGTCACTCGTAAAGTCTCTGGTAACTTTACGAACAGCTATATAAAACACCCACCAAATTATTCAAAATATTGTCATTAGACTTTCTCTCAAGTCAGATTTCTGTGGTCTTAAGATATTACTTGTACATCCCTAACTTCCGAACAATGCAATCATAAAATACATTAAAGAACAAATATCTAAAAAATAAATAAAACAAAGGAAGAGGTATATGTTCATTTTTTTATGATTAGATGAATTAAAATATAAAATATTTACTTTTAACACAGTTCCTTCACAGTAATGTTGCAAATAAATGAGCATTTCTCAACTTTAAACAAATTACCATACAACCGAAAATTAGACCAAACAAATTATCTCAATCCAACTTATATATCCCTCTTATATAGTCATACATAATTCATATCTATGTATTTTTCTTTAAAAATTTCTTTTTGTTGTAAATTCAATATAAAAATAAGTTTTAGAGCATTTTATAACCTTTTTTCAATATGAAATTAAGTATTAATACATCTTTCACTTTTGGCACCAATTCAAATAAAAACAAAAAGACATTAAATATTTATATAAGAAACTTAAATGCACTTCTTGACAAAGAGAAAAATATATATATCATTTTGAAGTTTTGAGGGTATGAAGCACATGTTCAATCATGAATTCAACTTTCTCATGTTGAATAAAATTTCAATAAAAGTTCTTCTTTCCTTTTGCATTCTTTGCAACAATCAATGCTATCTCACGTTTTTTTTCCCAACATATTGAACATATTGTTGTTGATCATCTTGTTGATTGATCTGAAAAATATGAAAAATAAAGTACTGAACTATTCAACACTTTCAAATTAGATTACCATTCTTTCCATAATACAGTAAAACAAATACATTTAGCCAAAATGTTCTACATGTAGGATACATAACAAACCTTTAATATTCATATTGAGAGGAATCAGGTCCAAATTCAATAAAAACACATTTTCTTTGTCCATTTGAGTGGATTTTTACAATGCAAAATCTTGGATTTTTTTCTTTTCAGAATTTGTGAGCATTGCCCCTACCCTACGTCGGTCTCGTAAGCTTTCCAGCCACTTTGAAGTTCACATAATTTATGTAGAAAGATTAATATCTTCAAGTACTACCAGTTGTCAATTTTTCACCACTCTGCTCTATTTTCTATCATTTTTTTTTAAATATTAAATGTCCCTTTTAGTTCAACTGCTGAACTCTATTTTAAAAAAGAATTCCCTGACCCCCAAAATGATATATTTAAAGACAATATACTGCAATCAAATTAGTAAGTTTTCTTTGATGGGTCAGGAAACATATACATGTATTCACCCTACTGTACAGTCGCTATTACTAAAAGCTTGATTTCTATTTCTACTACATCTTCTACTACAACTACTTCTACTACAACTACTTCTACTACAATGTGAAAGATTATGTGTTACCTTACGCAATGATCTGTGGAAAGAAAAAGTATTGACCTGTATCAAGAATAAGGGGTAAGTGATTGAAGACAGGTTTATAGAATAATGCTTGTGTGTTGATATCATTTGCTATGCATGATTATTTAATGCTTCCAGTGGTGCAACAATATACTTCACACATAGAAGCTCAACAACATTGATAATTTTAATCCCAAAGACTAAAAAAATAACCATGGAAATAAATATATCAAGATGGACATGATGAAAAATGGTACAAAGCAATAAATATGCATAATAATGCCCATTTATTTTTGCCCTGAAAAAGAGTCTAGATGCTCTACATTAACAAAAATGTACCAGTTATGAAAACACATCTAATTCAATTCTCATTTGAAAATTTCATCCAATCTCATTCCAAATTAATTTTACTTCTTTGCAATAAAAAGAGCACTTCGTGTACAAAATAAAAAGGGCTATTAAGTATTAACTTAAGAAATTTATTTACCATCATTTACCTTCATTTTTTAAATAATTTTGATCTTCAATATCAACTTAAGAAATTTATTTACCATCATTTACCTTCATTTTTAAAATAATCTTTGATCTTATAATAATTCAGATCTTTGAAAGCAAAAAAAAAATTATGTAGAGAATTACCAAAGAGCAAAAAAATGCATTCTGCTTTCTGAATAGATTGAAAATAACTTTCTTTATAATTATTACCATCATCACAAGCCTAGTATTTTTTCACATTATAACTCATAACACATGGTCTAGAATTAATCTGTAACATTTGCATTCTCCTATTCCATAAAGAGTAAGAAAATATTGTCTCCATCATCATCTTCTCTTATTTTTATTCTTCATGGCTGCCTTGAGCAGTTTATCAAATTCACTCTCTTCTGGTCCCTCGTCTTTAGCAGAAGCATCATCTTCCTCCTTTTCTCTGTTTCCATGGTAACCATAGTCGAGATCCGCTGATGCATTGTTCAATGAATCTACATCAAACAACAAGCAAAATTTACAGATGGCTCATACAATATATCCATTTTCATAAACGCATCATTTTCCTTCAAATTTTATTTGTATGAAAATATGTAATTTGGGCTTCATGAAATTTGCTCCGCTCTATATTCCACACACTAATCAAATAACAAACTAACCCTGGGTTTAACTATACCCAACCCTAAATCTAAACCTAACATAAAATAAAACCCTAATGCAATCTGAACTCTAATCCTACATCTTATATGAAATCAAGCCTGGAGCAAATGTTGCAGGAGAAAATGTCTGTATCACTGCAATTTGGCTTTTGGGCCACAAGTGATTGTTTATTCAATAAACTCACTTTCTATTTTTTTTCATTCTGTCTAAAACTTTAAAAGATTTGAAAAACCTGCATAGTGATTAGTTACACAAAATAAATCTTATTCCCAACTACACTCCCAAATAGAATTTACATATGTTTAAATTTTTTTTTACCCTTTTCGTACATAGTAGCTAGCACAACTTAAAAAACAAATTGTACTTGTTCTTTTTTTTCTGATAATTGCTCATCTGTATCAAACTGATGTATCAATTCTCAAACAGTTGCAAAATATTTTGATTCATTTTTTTTAATGCTTATTGTTTCATGAATGCTCACAAAAAACCATCAAATGCTATTTGAGCAAAGTTTTGAGAATGGAGACAATTATTACAAAGTTCATAAACCCCAACAAGCAAGGTAAGCCTCGCTTTCTTACCAAAGCAATCCAGCTCAAAATGTTCAATCAAGTAATAAAAAGTCTTGTTAATCATCATTTCTGTTCTTCATTTGAGTAATTTTTATTTTCCTTACCAAGGTCTTCATATTTTTTTGTGCAGAACTTCCTTCTTCCTCCGAAGCAGAGGTCATACTTGGGCCAATTAGGGTCATGTCCAGCTGAAGACATTAATAAAAAAAAGGAATAAAAATCACAGCACAAATAGAACCTTACTACCAGCTGTTTTTTAGGTTTAAATGACTGGCGATCAAGGTCCTGTAACAAAAAGGTTAGCAATTAATTGTACACTTGATTTTCACAATTGATTGTACACTGTAGTCAATGCAATCACAGCATTGTGCAGCGCCATGAATGGGGACAATGATCACAATGCCTATTTCCTTTCTTTGATACAATCTAATGCCAATAATAGTAAATAAATAGAATAAAGTTATCATTTGCATGCATTAATTGTTACATAAGATCACTAAAAAGAAAGAAAAAATCTGTATAAAACATTAAAATATACTTGTACACATTTTTTGGTAACCCAGGGTACAGCGCAAAAATTAAAATAAATATTTCAACAAAATGGCGGATTGTTATTTGGTATCACAGGGTACCAAATACTGCATCAAATGTTCTACGATGGTTGCTAGGCTTTGTGTAACGGGCCCCTGTTCTTGTGCAAAGTGATATGTCCCGTGTAGCTGACACTTGTATGTGATCTAGGGCCCCACTTACAAAGAGTTACGATTGATCAAATCAATCATAACTCTATGGAAATCCATCAGTGTCATAATTTTTTTTTAAGAAAAACTTGAACAATGTCCTCTGTATGCAAGAGAAGCGCAGTGAATTTCAAGAAAACAATGAATGCATGAATATTCATCATAGCTAGAAAATATTTTGAACAAACATGCATAATAGATGTTGACATTGCTGGCCGTCCATAATCGGATCAATCGTAACTCTTTGTAAGACAGAGCCCAGATGTGTGTTAAGTCTTCAATGAAGTCATGTGTAAGGTTGTGCATAACTTATCGACAGCTTTACGAATTGCCATCTAAGTGTCTTATAGATTGACTTAGCAAAACCACCATGCTCATCCCCCTCCCCCCGTCCCAGAATATGTTCCATCTTGGTAAATCGACCAAAATCGTATATATTGCATCATCTCATGGCCAAACAGCACATATAACACAAACTCATCCATTTTATTTCACTAATTCTCAATTTTGATCATCATCACTGCAATTTCAATCAAATTTCTTAAAAACAATTAACAAATATAAACTGGTATCCCGACTATAATATTACATAGTTCACAGAACTTTGATATAATCATCCTATTGCATAGTCCTACTACAATAATGTAGAAAATGTAGACAAACTGTACCTGTAATGGCAGCAACAGCATCACACTTGTAGTGAAAGGTCACAAATCCATAGTTATCCCTGAAAAGAAACATACAAGGGGTTCATAGTGAAATTTTATATAGGGATAAATTACTGGATACTTTCCCAACACAAAAATACCTTGAAGATCCGATTTCTATTCCATCATTATATTTATTTGTATACAATTACATAGACAAGGTGGGTTGATTGATCAAAGAGGGTCTGCGGACCATAGTTATTAAGTTAACTTTTTCCATTCCCTGGCAGCTTGACCAGACGCGCCTGATACAACGTAATTTTGTCTTGAATTTTATATTATGATTTGTATGACTCTATTGCATTTTGTATTCACTTGTTTGTAATATTTTATTTGATTCTGTATGCCGAATAAAATAGTAATAATAATAAAAGTAGTGTCTTAGCCAGTTCAACTTTATAGACAAGAAAACCTTAAACAGCAAAACCATTATTGATCAGGCCTTGAAATGGTTCTGGAATCAATGAGATTGTATCTTGGCAAGAATAAAAATACAGAGTAATCAACAAATATTCTCATTAACTTCGTAGTGCAATTCCCATGTCTATCATGGAGCCCATGTGCTGTGTCATATACCACACAAAACTCAACTAGATTCTTTTGTCACACTTATATCTCAGTGAAACAGCCAACTATTCTTTTCTGAGCAGGGTTATGTGTAACTGTGAAATGCGCCACATAATCGCATCTTTTAATAGATAATTTCCACTTTACAACTTACATATCATTTCTAAAGTAGAGCTGAATTTTGTCAACAGGCCCAAACCGTGAGAACTGCTTCATGAGGTCCAATCTTGAGGTGTCATCCGAGATGTTACCTACGTACACAACACGCCTTTCCTCCTACAGATTATACATATAATAAATGCCATTTACAAATGAGAAAACCAAGAAAACTTGAATATACTACGATAACACATTATGTGTTTGAAAAAATAAATGCAAAGTTAAAGATATGTCTTTTCAATTGCATGAAACTGTAAGGGCTAATAGAATCAATTGTACATGAATTTTTCATTATGACAGACATTTCTCTTATCTGTTGCTGGATCTCTGACAAGCTTGTATTCTTTCAGTGCAACAGTTGCAGCAGAGATCCTACAGTCATAATGGATTCAAATTCTAACAAAAAGTATTCTGCTAATAATTCTTTCCAGCAATTGTTTGAAATAATCTGCCCTTTTTAATAGCAACTGGTTACTTCAAGAAAATATTCTTGGTTGTCAATTACAACTTACAAATTCTTGAAGTTGTTGAGCTGAATAGATGACCTCATTGCTGTTACCATGGGGATCATGCGTTCGGATTTGTGAATGAGATCTGAAAAAAAAATAACATACTCTCACTTTCAGAGGGTATTCTTGCAACACCCAAAGTATTCTCAGTGTATGGTATTACTCTGGAAAGTCCATCCAAATATCAGGCTAAATTAAAAAGTAGTAACAGAATAATATTTGAGAAAAAAAAACACAAGGGCAGAAATCTATCACATACCAGATAAACATTTTTTAAAACAATTTATAAGGTCATTCACAAGCTACACTGTACTCACACACATGCTGATAATACCTTGTATAGGGACAGTGATTTTCCGCGATCGCGGAAAACGGACGGAATTCACGGAAAAGGCCTTTTGAAACGGAAAGTGGCATTTCAAACGGAAAATCACGGAAAACGTATTTTCCCTCAAAATACACAGAATAGCAACAGAAATTACTCCAAAATAACAACAAAATGAGAATATTAAATGGCCACAAAACCCCAGAAAATACGATCTCACTTCGCTACAATCATGACAATTCACACATCGTGATTGCTCTCGACATCAGCACACTCGATAATACCCCGCGATCGTACTCGGCCGGCCGGGTTGAGCTTCACATCGCTTCAGATCGCTCAACTGCACGGTCGTGTGTTGCTGCCCTCTACGTTTGAAGATGTAACAGCACGATATCGTGGTCTTAAAATCCAAGATGGCGGATTGGCGAAAGTCGTTGACTGATGATAACGATGTCCAAAAAACCCCAAAATTATCGATGAAATTTAATTTCACCGTAAAATAATGCTTATTATGTGAAAGGTGAGGATGTATGCATGCTAAATCAGTTTGAAAAATCATTAAATACACCAGCATAGATCCGATTAGAATGGATTCTATTGTGTTGTTGGTACAGTAGCAGATACAAATTTTGGCCAGAGCGAGTGTATGCGCTTTGATTTTGCTATTCAATGTGTAAACGGAATTGTCACTTTTCCGTGTGTACAACGTCTATGGGGAAACAGAATTTCCGTTTTCTGACGTGCTGAAACGGAATTTGTGATTTTCTGAAACGGAAAAGGCCATTTTTTGAAACGGAAAATCACTGTCCCTACTTGTATCATAAATTCCAAAAAATAAGACTCTCTTTTTCTTGTTCAAAGTGAAAACGAGTGTTTCACAAACACATTTAAATGAAATAATATGCCAGATTTTTGATAAGTCATGCAAATGTATAATCATTAGGAATTTCAAACAAAAGACTTTTGAAAAAGACTTAAAGATCACAGTATATAGGGAACAGTCCCATGAATGAGTCTTAAGTGACCTGAAAAAAATGAATACATCTCTTTATCTTTAGATGGATTATTGATAAAAGTTCCATTGCAGGTTTTCTCTCATTTATCTGTAATTTAAAAACCATATAGATGCTTGGGTGGAAAATTCCTCTAAAAAAAAAAGCGAACGGGCTTTCAATAAAATTTACACTACATGTCATGTCCAACTTGCCATCCGTAAGATATGAAAAAAAAGAAAAATGTTTTGCATTCGAGCAGAGAAGAATCAGAATAAGAATCATTTATAATTAGGTTTCACAGCAAATCTTCAATTCACAGATACCCTTCTAATGTATTGATACTGATAATTTGCCGTCACAAATATCTTTAAAGGTCAAGTCCACCTCAGAAAAATGTTGATTTGAATCAATAGAGAAAAATCAGACAAGCACAATGCTGAAAATTTCATCAAAATCGGATGTAAAATAAGAAAGTTATGACATTTCAAAGTTTCGCTTATTTTTAACAAAATAGTTATATGAACGAGCCAGTTACATCCAAATGAGAGAGTCGATGATGTCACACACTCACTATTTCTTTTGTTTCTTATTGTTTGAATTATACAATATTTCAATTTTTACGAATTTGATGATTAGGACCTCCTTGCCTGAAGCACAAAATGTTAAAATAATGGAATTCCACTTGTTCAGGGAGGAATGAAACTTCATTTCACATGACAATGACTAGAAAAGAACAATATTTCATATTTTATATAATAAAATACGAAAGAATTAGTGAGTGATGTCATCAACTCTCTCATTTGGATATAACTGGCTCGTTCATATAACAATTTTGTTGAAAATAAGCGAAACTTTAAAATGCCATAACTTTCTTATTTTACATCCGATTTTTATGAAATTTTCAGTGTTATGCTTGTTGAATTTTTCTCTTTTTATTCAAGTCAGGTTTTTGTTGGGGTGGACTTGTCCTTTAATTAGTTCTTCACGAGCCAAAATGGTTGGTCTTTTTAAGTTTTAGAGTTCATCTTTCCCTTCCTTTTTCATGAATATATTCATACTGTGAACACACTGCCATTGCTTACCTGTTGTTATTGTCTCTATGTCTACTACGAGGACGTGACCTTGACCTAGATAATGATCTCCTACTTGATGACCTTCCTCTTGACCTTGAATGTGGTGACCTACTAAATCTCCTACTTGATGATCTACTAGTTCTGATTGGGGACCTGGACAAAGAACGTGAATATGATCTTGATCTTCTACTGTAGTCTCTAGGGGATCTCGATCGCGACCGTGGTCTTGATCTGGAGCGAGAATACGATCTAGACCTTGAACGTGATCTTGAGTAAAAGGGGGACCTCGAATATGATCTCGACCTGGATCGTGAGAAGGAACGTGATCTGGATCGTGAGAAGGAACGTGACCTGGATCGTGAAAATGAGCGGGAATGTCTGTGAGAATCAAAATCACTGTGGGATGAATAGGCAGGAGACCTTGAGCGAGAGTACGATGGGGAACGGGAGTTCCGTGACCGTGCAGAGCAAACACTGTCTCTAGTTCGTCTCCTTCTTTGCACACGCTGGTTCGGATTCCTAGATCGCTTGTCATGTTCAAGATCACTTTCACCTGGATTATGGGAGCGTTCCGAACACGAGCTGCAACAAGAACTATCGGACTGGGATGACAATGAGTTTTTCCTTCGCGAGTCACGGTAAGAACGACAATGGCGTCGTCGAATGTGCAATCTACTCTTCCTCTCCTTGCTCGAGTCTGGTATTTTCCCACCATCATTCTCACTACTAACGAAAATATTCTGGTCATATCCTTGATGTACCTGTTTGGAGGGGCCCTCACTGTTTATTTCACGGTACATACCCACTAGGAGCTTCTTTGAAAAGTACCCTGGTATCTTATCAAACAGCGGAACAACCGCCGCCGGATTGGCCTTTGGTACCTTTCCATCACCGACTTCAACAACGCCAGGGTTTGGTGACATACTTGCTGGTGACAAACTACGTGGTGAACTACTCACAGATGAACTCTTTGACGGACTATCCACGCCATTGACTTTCTTCTTGATTCTGTACTTATACTTGTAGTACGCTCGTCTCTCTTCTTTGGTCATCTGGTTAGGTAAGTCAGATCCGGTGCTCTTCTCTGAGGCAGCAGGACTCATGCAGTAGTCGTGCTCCATACTGAGGTACTTCGGAGCAGGAATCAGGTGTTTCAAGTTGAACGGGATAGGTGAAGCTGCGTGGGTGCTCCTGGCAAGCTGAATCGCTTTGCTGACCTCATGATTCTGGGAAACCTGTTTGGGTTTGACTTTCTTTGCTGGTAGAGTTGTAGGGTCAAGAAGAATAGCCCCTTTCCTCTTCACTGGCGCAATCTTCTTGATAACTTCCGCAGGGCTTGGGAGTTCCTTCATCTTGGTAACGATCCTACACATTTTAACATAAAGAAAATAGGGGAATACTGTCAAAATGAGGAAGGAAAAAAAATTTAAGGGAAGACTTATGTAATAATAACATACTGTCTCATGACTATCACCAGTAGCAGTAACCCTGCTAGGGTGACAAGGTCCTGAAAGGATTTTGTTCTTGAAATCCTAGTGTGTTGTAAAAGAATGCCAGGCTAAAGACATATCATAATGTAATATACCATCACAGTATACATAATACCTGTCGTTGTTAATCAGCTTGTATTCGTTACATGTATAGAACGCTAACAACAAGCTACTGCTTTGGGGGGCTCCCTAAATATTTTTACTTTGTGTTATCTTCGGTTATTTTGTTCTTTGAATAAAATTTTAACTTTTATGTACTTTTAAATTGTTTAATCAATAAATGAAATGAAATATGAACTACACAAGAACTGTATCAACATTGTAAACAAAATCCAACAAATCCAAAACTTTCCAATAACAGAATAATTGGGGGCAAATTTAAAACAGAAATATTAAAGTCACAAATATTCACAAACAAATATTGGCTGTGAGAAATATGTCATATACCAATATCCCACCCCCCCCCCAAAAAAAAAAGTTAGTATTCTGTCATGTCAGATCATTTACCTTGGATCCCTCATTGATGGCTTTGGTGCTGGTGAGGAAGCTGGTTGTGGAACTGGTTTTACACGTGGCTGCTCACTCTCTTCAAACTGCTCCAAGAGGCTTTTCAGATCACATGCTTCAATTCCTACAAATACATAGATTGAAATGAGAATTGATCAAAACCTGCATACATGTAAATGAACAAAAAAATGTTTCTTAATTTTATGGGGGGGGGAGTCTCAGGACACCTAAAGCACAATGACTGGCAAGAAAGGTTTGCGATTGATTAATACTGTTGATCACGCAAAAAAAATCGTGAAAATATCGCCCATAAGATATTATCTACACAATTGCAGAGTTCTTTTTACTCAAATAGTGTAGTTTCAATGATTATACTAATCATGCATGAAATGTTTTTTCCTGCTCTAAATCATCAAAGTGGTAGGTTACTGTGATACCTACCAACATCTAAAATATCATCTTTATGGTATTGCTTGGTATCGCTGCTCAGGTTTTGAGGTACTTCAAGCAGATGGACCAATCCAGAGCCTTGACTGAAGTCATCTCCCACATGCTCAATGGTGACATTGAATCCTTCACCTGGGTCCACACTGAAGAGGGAAAATGGGTTGTGTATTAGTAGGTGATTTCATGTTTAATGTTGCATGGGGTGTTGGTTAATTTGAAGGCACAAACCCCCTGGTTGGCCAAAAGGGGTCTGAATTTATAGATGAAGCTGACTGGGACTTATGTAAATAAACTTCCCACGGCCAAGAAATTATCATGGCACATTGGAACTTGTAATAGACTTGCTTTAAAACTGATTTATTAACTATGTACCATTCAATTCACAATTAAATTGAACTCTGGACCTTCAAATTTTGTAGTCTGACATATATCATTGAATCCCAACTAAAATAACCTAAACAGACTGGTTGAATTCCAAATAAGGTTGAATATAACAAGTTAAATACTGCATCACAATTCTTTTCTTAAAAGATGCACTTATCTATGGCACAATAGGCTGTAAAATGCCATGGGATGGTCTACACAATACATGTAAATCCATAGCACTCCTCCTGGTACAAAGAGTGATATACAACATACATTGTGCTTCGATTCAAAGGACCATAGGCTAATACCATGGTCACATTTGTTCTACGGCGGCCGTACGGCGAGTCGAAAACAGCCGTTTTTACAATTTTTGTACCAGCTACATATAGGTGGCTTGAATAAAAATTAATAAAACGACTGTTTTCGACTCGCCGTACGGCCGCCGTAGAACAAATGTGACCATGGTATTAGTATAGGGAAATCTTAAATCAGTAACAAATTCCTGTGGGTGAAGTAATATTCCTTTGAATGTTAAGGGACCGGAGTATTCAAAACAATGTGACACTGAATCTTACACATGACCATGGAAAAGTAGCTTTAAAGAAAATTGACAAGTCGGAGAAGCAGATAAGTGGAATGTTAACAAAATCAGAAAAGTGAGAGAGTTGGGAGTTTTAAAGAGGTAGTTCTAGAAGTTCTAGTCACTAAAAATATTTTAAATTGTCAACATAAGTCAGTGTTGAAGGGAGGACCAACTCTTATTTGCTCCAACACCCCAAAAATGACTAAAATATCTGTTTTGAAGGTCTCACTCCAGATGTATTTAACTAATGCATCAAAGCAATAGTCATGAAGTGGTAGTTACATGCACGTGTCATTCTTTCTTACCAAGATTCGTCACTGTCACTGCCCTCTACATCCAAGACTCCATCATATTCCAAGAGACCTCCATGGCCGAGCAGATCTGTGCCTGATGCATCAGAAAACTCCTCTGGGACAGCAACCAGTTCAAACTTGCTCAGATCATAGCCTTCATTCTGCATTAGCTGATGCCATTCTAGACCAGCATCGGGTGGATCCCCGAATTCAAAAGAATTATTTACTTGGGCCATATCGCCCACAGGTTGTCTGCTGGAACGAAAATCAATAGGGAATAAATGTTTGAAAAGTATTAATTTCAGGTTCTGTTCCTCTTTGGTTTCAAGATTTCTCTGACAACTAGTTTTTGTTAGCCACTTAGCCAGGTGGCATTTGAGGAGTAAAAACACGAGAGGTTACACTCCAAGACCCCTTGCACAAAATTGCATGTTCCGCGCACACATCTAATGTATATACGTACATCCGGTTAGCGATGCTGCTTCATAGAACAATTTATAAATAACTGCATCTTCAAAACTGCATCACTAACCGGATGTACCTCATAATTAAGTGGTTCAAGGGTCAGGCCTATTGTCTTTGCTTTGTTGACAAATGGTTCGAGGGATCTACAAGAGATCGGTCTGGTAAGAAACAGCTCATTTTTACCATTTATAGTGAAATAATTTTTATCCCCGTAATATGCATTACGCGCGTGAAGGTTCATAGATAAATACAATTCATCCCTACAAACCAATTTCACCCTCTAATTATGGATTTCCTAGGGAAATCCATCCGGGTGTGTACATGCAGGTCTCGCTGCTGCAGCGTCTATGGAAAGAGAGTCAAGGCTCCATGTCTGTTAGAGTATGTCAAAAAATATTTTTAAATATTGCACATGGACTCATGGAGTCCTCTAATGGCAATGTTCAGACTTTTTGGGGAGGCTTAATTTCTCTTGATTCTCGTTCTTGAACTAGTAGATAAATAAATTGATGAATTTTGGCACAGCAAGTTTGTTCAGTTGGTGGACACAATTGTTCACCATATAAATAAAACTGAATTGATTGTTCAGTGTTTTGGGGGCTCACGTGCAGAATACCCAACCACCATGAAGTTGACTATGCAAATGCATGAGAAGTTTCTGTGCCTCATTCCAGAAGTGGTAGGTTATTTTCTGCATGTTAGCCAAAAAAATTCTTAAGAAAAAAATGGGCAACACACTTTAAAACCACCACATGCACAGGTTTGAAAATAGGGCAATAATTACATTTTTAGGATCGCTCTGGTGAATAAAATGCCTTGGCCAGGATTATTATCACCAAACCGCTAGTAAAAATAAAGCATGACAACCAATTTACATGTTGTAACAGAGACCGAAGCTTTTGGTCTAGGTTTTTCCTAGACCAAAAACTTTGGTCTCTGTTATGTTGGCTGTTCCGCTGAACTCCGTTGGCTCCACCCACTCACACGTATTGTGAGGTTAGTATTAGTACATGTATACTAACCTCACACCATGAACCACATTTGGAAGTGGATTTCAAACTAGTGGGTCATGCATGCTGCGATCCCACTTCTGGTGTCCACAACACACTACTTCTATGGCTTAATTTTTCTGTGCACGGCGGCATGTAGTGAACCCTTGACTTGAGTGCCACTCATCAATTACAGAGAGTCTCTGTAGTGAGAGACCGAAATTCTTCTACATGTAGCTCGATCTGTACAGCGAGCATGGTGAGTGACTCCATGGCCATAATCCATGTTTATGACAATAATTTGGATAAAACAGGGAAGTTGTGGGATAGCCATAGAAAGTCACAGTATTTTTTATTTCCCCTTTTTTAGTTTTAAGTTCATTTTCCCTGTTTTGGTGCATTTCATTTTCAAGCCAAAACGGAATAATGTCGATCTTTATTTTCGTACAAAACATTTCTTTTTATATATTTTTACGAAATAAAGACAAAAATTGATGAGCCCGAGGAGGATTTTGCATTGTTAACCCCCTAATATATATTAGGCAGTGTATACAGCCACACGCGTGTGTCTTTACCATCCAGCCACACGCGTGTGGTTATATCCAGAACACCTATCTGTGGATACCGCCACACGCCGCCAGTAATAACAGTAAAACACGTATGTAGGTCTGACCGTCTATATCACAATCAAAATAACCTCATTTCTTCATTAAATTCTTACATTCTAAACCCCTTTGATATCCTTAGATCGTTTCAACTTCATTCTCACCGTCTTCTCTCCTTGCTTTTCTTGTCTTGTTACAAAAGGCCGCCTGTTAAATAGCAAATTTCCACACTTTTTCTACTTGTGTCGATTCTCTACTGATCTAGGCTATGTGCGCGTACGTACGAAACTCGGGATTCGTGCATGCTTAACGCTTGGTACTTAATTCGTACCAAACGTAAACCCAAACTGTGTACGGTATGTCTACTACTGCGCTGCGCTAACGCTGTATGGGTCTGCCACCGCGTAGGAAGCCAGAATCGACACAAGTAGAAAAAGAGAATTTGCTGTTAAACAGACGACCGTTTGTAACAAGACAAGAAAAGCAAGGAGAGAAGACGGTGAGAATGAAATTGAAACGATCTAAGGATATCAAAGGGGTTTAGAATGTAAGAATTTAATGAAGAAATGAGGTTATTTTGATCGTGATATAGACGGTCAGACCTAGTGTTATTACTGGCGGCGTGTGGCGGTATCCACAGATAGGTGTTCTGGATATAACCACACGCGTGTGGCTGGATGGTAAAGACACGCGTGTGGCAGTATACACTGCCTATATTAATGCAGCCATGGCAATAGCAATTCATGGTGGCTGCACGATTGATAGCGAGCAGTCCGTGACTGTGTACGAGGAGAAATTTAAAAAAAAAAATTAAAATGTTATTAAGGCTAAGCATATTAGAACTCAAAACAGATGGCCATGATGGCTGCCAGCTGTCTAGGTTTTTCCCTGTCCAAAGACATGGCATAGCCTGATAAACCGCATGCAAAACATATGGCAGAGTACGTCAATCTCGCATCATCAGGCATTGCCATGTGCCTAGAGCTAGCCAGTCCGCCCAGCAGCGCAGCAAGCATTTCCCGGTATGGTACGGTACACCAACTTTAGTACAGTTACGGTAACTTCATGACTTCACAACAATCATCACAAATTTCGACTCGACGGTCATCTCTCTCATCATACCTCTCTTTCAAAAGACACAAGCGCAAAACTTTTACCATAAGCAAGTTTGTGGTCAAATAAAATAAGCGACAAACCTTTATTTTGAAGTGCAAAATAAGAAATGTCAGTCCAGGTTGATGAAGAAAAGGGCAAAACAAGCGTGAGGTCAACAGGAATCGTCTCTATTTTGTGTTAAGTACCACGTGGTTTAAATATACGGTACAGCGCTAGCGTGTAGCTAGTATAGCATGTGCATGTGATATGCGTACATGCAATTCCCATGTAGTAGCATGAAGCTAGTGCACATAGACTGAGATACACGTACATGTACGCAGGGATAGTTGTTCCATATCCCTGATGTACGTATGCGCAATGCATGTAGATGATGATATGTACGGCCTAGCCTGTATCATCATGGTACTTCTAAGGGCGCGGATTGCATTGTGTGTATACAATCATCACCACGTCATCGATATTCGTGGAATTCTCGACCTTGTGCAGCTCAGCTCGGAGCGGAGCTAGCTGCACAGCTGCGCAAAAATGAAATTCTTGGGAAAATTGTTTTCATTTTCCACCGGGGCTTTCACAAATGTAGGCGGCGTTGTGGGGCACCCTGAAAATAAAAAAAAGGAGAGGATTGATTTTTAAGGACACGTCGAGTAAAAGAAAGAAAATGATAGTTGGCCAAATGAGTTGGCGGTAATGGTCAAATATGACTGGTCCCCGGACTGGTCGCCATCCGGGGTCGCCATTAATTTTCAACAAACAACAAACAAGGGTACTCAGTAAACACCATAAGCAAAAGAAAGAATACATACGGTACATATACATACACACACGCATACATATATTGGCGGATCTCCGGGGTTAGGGTGGCTTAAACCCCCCCCCCCCTTGGCTGCCAAGTAAAAAAGTAAATTAATAAGCCAACCCCAAATTACCTTCATGTCGATCAGTACGTGGCTGGTACGTCCCAGGCTTGGGTGGGGGGGAGGCACACCCCCACCCTTGAGAGTCATAATCAAAATTTGTAATGTAAATATATCGTTTTAAGTGTCCCCTTTTGAAAGTGATCGAGGACTTTTTTTTGCTTGTCAAATGTTCATCGGGAAAATGTGCCCCCTTTAAGGTTCGAACATCATATGCTTAATCCACTCTTTAATTTACTGGCCCTAAACTGTGGAGTTCCTTATATACCAAAAGAAATTAAAAAATCAGTATCATTCCATTTCTTTATAGTTATACGTAATTTCATTTCGGAGGGACCTGTCCCCCCCCCCCTAAATTTTCGGTTGATAATTAACATTTTTTTTTTGCTTGTCAAAAAATTGCTTGTCATTTTTTACCTGTTTCCATCCTATATTTTTTGGCTTCCGCCACCAATGAACAGTATGGCCGGAGCTTAAAATTTATCTTTTCTTTTTTTTGTATTGTTTATGTCATTATACTTAAGTTATACCTTGGTCACATTTGCTCTACGGCGGCCGTACAGCGAGTCGAAAACGGTCGTTTTAACGTTTTTTTGCACCAGCTACGTGGTTTGAATAAAAATGAATAAAACGACTGTTCTCGACTCGCCGTACGGCCGCCGTGACCAAGGTATTACTATTCTAAATTATTTTCCCATACGCAACACTATTTGATTTTTTTATGAATGTGTTGATTTTTCTTAACAATTATTTTGAAAGTGAGAGCCATATTCACATGCTATCGTTAAGAAATGTCTATTTTGATAGCACTTATCTGTTTATTTTATGTTGGGTGCCTGATTCTAGACTTATTTTGTCTTCTTTGGCTCCCCACAGTAAAGTACATTTCTTTGTATTACTTTTGATCAACACGGTTCACTTTCCTTTTTCAATTATGTTTGTTTCCTATTCTGTACATATTTGTAATGTTTTTATATTATTGTGGAAATAAATGATTTGATTGATTTGAAAATCCCAGCCGCCCCTGCTGTGATGTCGTCACAAAAAAAACTTTTTTTTTTGCATTTCAGCGTTTTTGATACCATATTTTGGTAGTAAAATTTGGTAAGAATCGGTCCATGAGGGCATTAGATAATTATGATCTTATAATAAGCC
This sequence comes from Lytechinus variegatus, assembly GCF_018143015.1. Lineage (NCBI taxonomy): Eukaryota > Metazoa > Echinodermata > Echinoidea > Temnopleuroida > Toxopneustidae > Lytechinus > Lytechinus variegatus. The sequence continues at coordinate 20,622,210 of NC_054751.1, forward strand.
CCATTGAAGTCAATTGGCCAGCCTGGTTCCTAACTTTAATTAAATAACACATTCATGATTCCCTATAGTCTCCTCGTTACTTGCTATTAAAAAAAGTACCAAAGTATGCTTATAAGATAATGAATGTACCTCATATCCCTGAGAAGAGGTATGATTATTGGAAAAGTCAATTTGTTGTTCCTAAAGAAACCATTTGGGAGAACTAGGTTCATAATATCAATTTCACTTGTACTATTGACACTGGATTGCGCTCTTTTTATTTTAAAATATTTCATAAAACAATAGCATTGAATTATTTTTTATATTCAAAATCAATAGAAAGGAATCTCCCAACTATATTTTGTGAAAAGAAAGTAGAAACGATTGTACACTTATTTTGTGAATGTGAAAAAGTGACTCCATTTTGGAAATATGTTACAAATTCATTAGACCGTAAAGGCAATGTTATTAATCTTACGAATTTTGAAAAACTGTTTGGTATAATAACTGATAAGTTTGTAACTTACATTTTATTGAATGTGAAATATTACATATATATTCGTAAATTTAGAGGTGATACTCCAAATGTTGAATCCTTATCAAAATCTCAAAGGGAAACTGAATACTCTATGGCCCAAAAAAGAAAAAAGCTCGTTTTACATAAAAAAAAATGGAGATTTGAGCTTTGAAGAAGTTCACTTGTAAAACATGTTGAATTTTTTTTATACCCCGCAAGTACATGTTAATATTTTGCCACGGCTCATTATACCTGATATATTGGTTGTAAGGGTTCAGACTCTGATTGTTTTGGTTTTGGATTATGTTGTTGTTATCTTTTTGTTTGTTTGATTGCGATCATGTCTAATTATGTAAATATTGTGATTTCTTGTAATTGATTATTTATGAAAACAATAAAAACATAACCAGGCCAATAATACATTAACTTCAAAATGTTCCCTTTCTAAAACAAATCAATAATAAAACTCGTGCTTAGATTACATTCATTTACAGTATTTATATCGAGACTATATAGTCTTCAGATTGGAATATATAAAATTGTCAGCTAGCTCTTCGTCCTCGCATCAGGGTCGTACAGCTAGGGTCGGTGGCGGGGGGGGGGGACAAGAGCAAAAACTTGTCCGGTCGTATCTCATGCTCTGAACAACAGAATTTGTTATGATTGTGCCCGAGCATTAGGACGAATTTCAATGCGTGATAAGGACAAAAAAGCAGCTTAATATAAGTCTCGAGCAAGCGAAGCGAGCGAGAAAAAATCACCCTTTCATGATAATCTAACTTTGATATTTTGACATGCGGTATTCAGAAAATAACATCACATCTTACATCTTTCCTTTCATCTTTTCTTTTTTGTTCTCGTTTGTAGAACTTTTGGGGCCAGTGCTATGCGGATCGGGTCTGGGGCACTGGTGGCACCAGGAATTTTAACCTAGGGGGAGGCAAAAAAAAATTGGGGGGCTGGGGCAACACACGATTTTTTTGCCTATTTCACAAAATCAAGCTATATAGAAACGTGAGCTAATTTTTTTTAAATATAGGCCCTACTTATTTTGAAAAGATAGATGTTAACTGTTTGCATTGGGTCATGAAGATGATATTTCATTAAATAAATAATGCGAGCGCGAAGCGCGAGCTGCCACTGATATTCTGAGATGATAACTAGACGTTGTAAGCACTTTAAAAAAAATGGATGGCTATCTAACGGAGCGCGTAGCGCACGCTGAAATTTTTTTTGATTTATGAAAATTATAAATACACAGGATGTGTATCTAGCAAAAACGAATAATTAAAATTCTAATCGCGAGAAGCATATATTGACTTGAACACTGGACTTTTAAGCCCAATGTGTACAGATTATTTATCTATCTCATGCAGTCAACAGTTACTGCGAGCGCGTAGCGCGAGGGAAATGAATTTTATATAATGACCTGAAAGATTTATGTTGACAAAACTGTTGGGAACTAACAGTGAATGGATGAGAAAGTTTTTAAAATTTAAAGAACAGAAAAGCTGTTTTGATCGAGCACTTTGCAGCTTTAGTAGGATGCTTAAAACAACATTTACTATACATTTTTTTTCGAAATTTCGGAAGGGGCAATTGGGGCCAATTCACTGGGGACAAATGCCCGTACCTCCCTCTTGGTGCCGTCACTGGTCCGGGAGGAGCTCCCGGAACCTCGTGACATTTAAAACATTGCAGATGGCCAGTTTTTATCAAGCCGCGGATAGATACACACCATAATTCAACGCAATTGCGGATAGTAAAAACCGGGAGTTAAAAAGTCGCCAGTGAGCGAAGCGAGCCAGAAAAAAATTGGCCTTTTCAAATGATTTTGAATTGAAATATTGTTATTTACCCACACATTATTCAACTCATTCTGAATCAAAATTTATGGACGACTTTCACCCGGGCGTATCTACCGGGGGAGGGGGGGGGGCACTTGCCCCAGGCGCCTCTTCCAAGCTATAGGGGCGCAAATAAAGCAAGGAAAAAATAAAAGAAAAGGCAAAGGAATAAAGGCACAACAAAATAATGAAAACCACTGGTGATAAATCATTTAGTAAATAAATCTTGTATGTGTTTACCAAGGGATGAATATCGTGCCAAATATTAATTAATGATACATTCATTCTCTTCAAGAATTCCAACAAACACTCCTTATAAAATGTTGCTTTCTTGAAATGCAAATACTAATTTCTTTGTGGGAGGTTATCTTGACAAACTCTACTTTGGGGTTTTTATAATTTCCCTATTTCCTCTGTTTAAATGTTGACTTATTGTATACATTGGTTTACATTTGCTCAATTATGTATTTTATGAATTTTTATATTGTGATTTTTATTTGGAAATAAATGAATTGAACTGAACTGAACTGAAAAATAAAAATTACGACATATTTTCATCTAGCTGCGGGTTTGCATTTGTTACGTTATACTCTTCATTAATTCTTACAAACAAGTTTTGATATATACTTTTTTGTTGTTTTTGTCGAAGATTTTCATCACGCGCTGATTTCATAAGGGAGATAGAAATCCTCTTCATTGATTTTTAAAAATAATCATTAAAATGTCCCTTTATAGGTGAGAATAAATTAAAAAAACTAGCTCGCGCTCGAAGAGATATCCTTTTCATGAATTAAAACAAATAGTCCTTGAAATTCTTTCCCTTTCCAATTCTGCTTGCATTAATTGCGAAGTTATATACGCATCGTGGGATTACTTCCCCGTCTTACAAAGAGTTACGCGATTGACACTAATCAATCGTAACTATGCCAGCAAAGTCAACATATAAAATACATGTTCGTTCAAAGAGAATTTCTAAATATGAATGTATATCCATAAATTAATTGATTTCTTGACAATTTGGTGTGTTTTCCTTTGTTTAAGACAGTACATTTTGCAAATATCTGTAGAAAAAAGGGGACATCCCGATAGACCGCGGGTCCGATAGTCCGCGGGTCCGATAGACCGCGGGTCCGATAGTCCGCATGCATGCCTCTAAAATTATGATCAGATATATCAAATGTCATCGAGAGGTCCAAAGGTCAAATGATACGAGACCATGGGGTTCTATCAGGTGCGGATCCATGGGGGCGAGGGAGAACTGCCTCCCCCCCCCCCCACCGCTCAAAAAAGAGGGGGAGAGGCCGCGGGGAAAAGGAGAGAATAAAAAGAGAGAGGAAGATGGGAAAAGAAGATAATAGAAAAGAGAGTAAGAGGGGGAAAGGAAAGACAAAGAAAAAGGGAGAAGAACAGGGGGAAAGAAGAGAAAAAAAGAGAGGAGGGGAAAAGGAAGAGAAGAAAAGAAAGCTAGGAGAAAGGAAAAGGAGGAAAAAGAAGAAAAAAAAAGAGGAAGGAAGAGAAGAATATTTAAATAGAGAGGAAGATGGGAAGAAAAATAAGAAAAAGGAGAGATAGAGGAAGAGGGGAAAAGAAGAGAATAAAAAGAGAGAGAGTGGAAGGGGGAGGGAGAGAAGAAAAAAAAATAAAAGAGAAAAAGGGGAAAGGAAAAAAAAGAAAGAGGGATAAGTAATGGAGGAAAGGGGAAAAAAGAGGGAAAAGAAAGAAAGGAAAAGAATTAGAAAAAATAGGAAGAGAATAATATTAAAAAGAGAGAAAGATGGGAAGAAAGATAAGAAAAAGAGAGATGGAAATGAATGTCGAATGTCCCATTGGGGGATTTGAAATCTCATCTTTTCAGGTTGGAATATCATTTTTTTTAGTTTAATCGTTTAAATATGTATCGTCTTAATGACTAACTTTTCGACCAGTCCATAATATTTAACATTTCTGCTCGCGCTTCGCGCTCGCATCAATCGTTAAATTACATAGCTATCCTGTTCATGATTACAAAAACTGATTGAAATTTTCCATTCTTTCTTTAAAAAAGTTCAAAAATGTTCAGCTCGCGCTTCGCGCTCGCATTTTTTGATTGTTGAAATATGTGACGCCTTCATGGCTAAGTGCAAGCAGTCCTTAACAGGTACCAGTTTAAAACGTATAATTTTTTTTGCTCGCGCTTTGCGCTCGCATTATTAATACTCATATTTTTTAGGATTTACAAATTATGAATAGAGTGTCTCGTTCAGTAAATATTATAGGACTAAATCTAGAAATTTTCCGCTCGCGCTTCGCGCTTGCTTTAATTGTTTACTCATATACCTATTCTGCTTCAGTTAAAAAAAGTGCTTAGAATTTCCTTTCTTTGGGTGAAAATTTCAAAAAGATTCAGCTCGCGCTTCGCGCTCGCATTATTTGATTGTTAAATGCTACTTTAACATGTATCTTTTTCATCAGTTCATTTCCCCTCGCGCTTTGCGTTCGTAGTAATTATTAAGTTGCATACATGTCTTTTTCAGGATAACAAACATTGCCCAGAATCAGTTCAAATTTTAGGAAAAAATACATAAAATTTCCCCAAAAATTAGCTCGCGCTTCGCGCTCGCATCATATAAATGAGGATTATGATATTATGTATTAATTTATAAAGAATAAAGCCAAGAAATGAATAATGAGGACTAGCCCTTTAAAGAAACAAACAAAAATTATCTTCGAGCTGCCGATCGGGGAAAATATGGCTGAAACAAATTTCCGCCCACCCCCCCCCTCCCCCTATTAGCGAAGGCTGGAACCGCCCCTGTGTCCTCCCTACCTTTTGGTATTTATGTATTCATGGATTCTTTTTTCAAGAACACCCTTAAAAAAGTGGTCTTTATATTTTTAAATGTGATTATAAGATAATTTAAGTTAGCCTGGCCTGGAGGGAGTGGGCGCCATTTTCGAAAAGTACACATGGGCGCCAAACATCAGGTCAAATTTGCTCCCCCTCCCTCCCCTTGAAATCCTGAAATCCCAATTAGGGCAATCACCCCCTGACAACTACTTCAAGGAAAATATTATCCCCATATTTTTTACCGCCGGGGACTGTTAACCCCCCCCCCCCACCCCCCGGAAATTTACTCTTCAGACAATTACCCCAGATAATTATGAAAATAATAATTGTGAAAATGCCTGAACTCCGAGGCTCCGTATGGCGTCTAGAGGGCATTTTCCGGGGGGGGGGGGTGTAACAGTCCCCGACGATGAAAATATGGAGATAATATTTTCCTTGAAGAAAATGTCAGGGGGCGATTGTCCTGTGGGTCATCGTTATAGAACCCCATGGACTCGTATCAATGGCCTTTTGACCTCTTGATGACATGGATTTCACTATATTGTCCTGATCATAATTTTACACACACCGCGGACTATCGGACCCACGGTCTATCGGGCCCGCGGTCTATCGGACCCGCGGTCTATCGGGCTGTAACCGAAAAAAACATGACACTGTTGGATTTCCATAGAGTTACAATTGATTGGATCAATCGTAACTCTTTGTAAGACGGGGTCCAGGGGTGGTATTCTGAAAACGTTCTTATCTTTGTTCTTATCTTTGTTCTTATCTCAATGAGATAAGAAGACGCTAAAATCATTGCAAATCGGTATTCTGAAAATCTTCTTAACGCGTTCTTATCTCTGTAAGGACTGCCCCCTTCTTATCTCCAACACGCCCATTTTTAAAATTTTACCAATCAAAATGCGCTTTATATTGGCAGTTTAACCAATAGAAGCGTTCCTTATGTGAAGAGAATATCATGGGCGCTGCGCGTTCACCGTTTCTGGCGTAATGCGCGAAATAGGCATTTTATACGCAATGACTGATTTTATTATTTCGAGACGTCCACGTGCAAAAAAAAGTAAGAAAAGTAAACAAAGCAGGTACGAATAAAGAACAAAATATCGGAAGAAAGAAAGTAAGTAGGTATGAAAGAAAGAAGACAGAAAAGGGTCAGAATGAAGCAGAAAAAAAAGATGAAAGGGACAAAGCAGAAAATAATGAAAAAATAAAGAGTAAACGAAAGAAAGCAAGCAAAAAGAATTCAAAAATAAAAAAGAAAGAAAATAGAATGAATAAAAGAAGGAAAAGGAAGAAAAAAATAGAACAATTATCCATGATAAAGTGAAGGAACAAAAATGAAGAAAAAGGTCAAACTAATATAAGATGAAATAAATTAACAAGGAACCGAAAAAGAAAAAAAAGCCAAAAAATAAACGAATGAAAGAAAGTTAGAAAGAAATAAAAAGAGAAAAAAGGGAATAAAAATGTAAAAAGTGAAGGAAGAGAGAAAAAAAGAAAATTAAACAAAGAAATAAAGATGAGAGAAAAAAATGAAAGGAAATTTGACGCAAATATGAAGACTACAAAAAGATAAAGAAAGAAAGGTAAATCATAGAAAAAAGAAATAAGGAAAAGAAAGAAAGAAAAAAAGAAAGAAAGAAAGAAAGAAAGAAAAAAAAGAAAACGAAAGGGAAAATAAAAAGTTGGGGAAAAAAAACCGAAAAAAAATCAATGGAAAGAATGAAGAAAAAGTTAATAGAAGAAAGACAGAGAGAAGAAAGAAAGTAAAGAAAAAGAAAGAAAAGGAAAAGAAACGGGGGGAAAGCAGAAAAAAGACTCAGCAAAGAAAAAAAAGAAAGGGATAAAACGGAAAGGGAAAATAAAAAAAGGAAGAAAGATGAAGTATAAATGAAACAAAGCAAAAGAAAAAAAGAATGAGATTCAAACAGAACAAAAGTAAAGATATAAATGAAGAATAAAAGAAAAGAAGAAAGACAGACAGATAGGAAGAAAGACAGACAGATAGAAAGGAAGAAAGACAAACAGATAGAAAGGAAGAAAGACAGACAGATAGAAAGGGAGAAAGACAGACAGATAGAAAGGAAGAAAGACAGACAGATAGAAAGGAAGAAAGACAGACAGATAGAAAGGAAGAAAGACAGACAGATAGAAAGGAATAAAAAATGGAAAAGAAAGAAGGGATAGAAAAAAGAGACGGGCAAAATAAAGGGTGAATGAAATAAATGGTGGGAGGAATACTTGTGGGTACTTGTTACTACTAGAGGCCATCGATTTTGAGCAAGAAAAAACGCGGACATCGTGAGATGTGATAACCCTCTAGCTATCTTAAATATTATCTTAAATATCGTGAAAGAAAAGAAAGAAAAAAGATAAGAACGTTTTCAGAATATCTTTTAGCGCGCTTTGGTATTATATGCGCGAGTTGTAAATTTACGCGCTCAGCATTGGGTGGAGAGCAAGATAAGAACAAAGATAAGAACAAAAGATAAGAAAAAGATAAGAACGTTTTCAGAATACCAATTTAAGAAAGTGACGTAGATAAGAACAAAATTAAGATAAGAACGTTTTCAGAATACCGCCCCAGGGGTGGTATTCTGAAAACGTTCTTATCTTTGTTCTTATCTTTGTTCTTATCTCAATGAGATAAGAAGACGCTAAAATCATTGCAAATCGGTATTCTGAAAATCTTCTTAACGCGTTCTTATCTCTGTAAGGACTGCCCCCTTCTTATCTCCAACACGCCCATTTTTAAGATTTTACCAATCAAAATGCGCTTTATATTGGCAGTTTAACCAATAGAAGCGTTCCTTATGTGAAGAGAATATCATGGGCGCTGCGCGTTCACCGTTTCTGGCGCATTGCGCGAAATAGGCATTTTATACGCAATGACTGATTTTATTATTTCGAGACGTCCACGTGCAAAAAAAGTAAGAAAAGTAAATAAAGCAGGTACGAATAAAGAACAAAATATGAAGAAAGAAAGTAAGTAGGTATGAAAGAAAGAAGACAGAAAAGGGTCAGAATGAAGCAGAAAAAAATGATGAAAGGGACAAAGCAGAAAATAATGAAAAAATAAAGAGTAAACGAAAGAAAGCAAGCAAAAAGAATTCAAAAATAAAAAAGAAAGAAAATAGAATGAATAAAAGAAGGAAAAGGAAGAAAAAATAGAACAATTATCCATGATAAAGTGAAGGAACAAAAATGAAGAAAAAAAAAAGAAATTTACTAAAAGGAATACACACAAAAATAGAAAAAGGTCAAACTAATATAAGATAAAATAAATTAACAAGGAACCGAAAAAGAAAAAAAGTAAAAAAAAAAGAAACGAATTAAACAAAGTTAGAAAGAAATAAAAAGAAAGAGAAAAAAGGGAATAAAAATGTAAAAAGTGAAGGAAGAGAGAAAAAAAAGAAAATTAAACAAAGAAATAAAGATGAGAGAAAAAAATGAAAGGAAATTTGACGCAAATATGAAGACTACAAAAAGATAAAGAAAGAAAGGTAAATTCATAGAAAAAAGAAATAAGGAAAGAAAGAAAAAAAAAGAAAGAAAGAAAGAAAAAGAAAACGAAAGGGAAAATAAAAAGTTGGGAAAAAAAACCGAAAAAAAATCAATGGAAAGAATAAAGAAAAAGTTAATAGAAGTAAGACAGAGAGAAGAAAGAAAGTAAAGAAAAGGAGTAAATAAAGAACGAACGAAAAAAGAATGAGCAAAATAAAGAAAAAAAAGAAAGAAAGTAAAAAAGACACAAAAGTGTCAGAAAGCAGAAATAAAAAAATAAGAAAAATTAAGAATTATTAAAGGGAAGGAAGAAAAAGGGGGAAAATGAAATGAATGATTAAAAAAGGAAAAGCATGTATAGAAACGAAAGAATGGAAGAAAAATAAGGTAGAAAAATAAAGATTACAAACAAGTGAAGGAAGAAAGAAAGAAAAAAGAAAAAGAAAGAAAAGGAAGAGAAACGGGGGGAAAGCAGAAAAAAGACTCAGTAAAGAAAAAAAGGGATAAAACGAAAAGGGAAAATAAAAAAGGAAGAAAGATGAAGTATAAATGAAACAAAGCAAAAGAAAAAAAAAGAAATTAAAAGATTCAAACAGAACAAAATTAAAGATATAAATGAAGAATGAAAGAAAAGAAGAAAGACAGACAGATAGAAAGGAAGAAAGACAAACAGATAGAAAGGAAGAAAGACAAACAGATAGAAAGGAAGAAAGACAGACAGATAGAAAGGGAGAAAGACAGACAGATAGAAAGGAAGAAAGACAGACAGATAGAAAGGAAGAAAGACAGACAGATAGAAAGGAAGAAAGACAGACAGATAGAAAGGACAAAAGACAGACAGATAGAAAGGAAGAAAGACAGACAGATAGAAAGGACAAAAGACAGACAGATAGAAAGGAAGAAAGACAGACAGATAGAAAGGAAGAAAGACAGACAGATAGAAAGGAATAAAAAATGGAAAAGAAAGAAGGGATAGAAAAAAGAGACGGGCAAAATAAAGGGTGAATGAAATAAATGGTGGGAGGAATACTTGTGGGTACTTGTTACTACTAGAGGCAATCGATTTTGAGCAAGAAAAAACGCGGACATCATGAGATGTTATAACCCTCTAGCTATCTTAAATATTATCTTAAATATCGTGAAAGATAAGAAAGAAAAAAGATAAGAACGTTTTCAGAATACCACTTATCTACATTCTGTTCTTATCTTTTAGCGCGCTTTGGTATTATATGCGCGAGTTGTAAATTTACGCGCTCAGCATTGGGTGGAGAGCAAGATAAGAACAAAAATAAGAACAAAAGATAAGAAAAAGATAAGAACGTTTTCAGAATACCAATTTAAGAAAGTGACGGATAAGAACAAAATTAAGATAAGAACGTTTTCAGAATACATATCAATGATTTTCATATCAATTTGTTGTGTACAAAAAACGCTCCTTTTATAAGGCATAGAAATGGGACGTTTAACGCACAGTCACTAATACGCGCCGCTGTCTTCGCATCGTGCAGGCAGTCTACGTGTATAGTGGCGGGCTGCTACATTGCGGTGCGGGGGTGTTCAACTTACATATCGTGAGCGCACTCAGCTGCGTGTTTTCACTTCTTCTCCTTTCTCTCCTTTTCTTGTAATTTTTCCTCGCATTACTTGTTTTCATAAATTTCCCTCTCACTTTCCTTGTTTTCTCACTCCCTTCAGTTTTGTAACTCTTCTTGATCACTTGCATTCATTGGCACACCCCCCGGTCAAAAATGGTACGGTTCTATCCAACATACACTCAAGTCGTCGCTGTACGAATAGTGACATTCTTCACGCGCTGCGTTGCCTAGCTATGCGTGTTTACTGTGTACTGTACTGTGTACACACAATGCCATCGGCTGAACCGGCCGCCAAACTATAGTGACCAAAATTGCAAAAGCTTTTGCAAATGTGAAAAGTGACAGCTCCCAGGACCAAAATCCAGTTAAAACCAATTAGAGCAAAACCAATTGAAACCAGTTGGCCAACTGGTTTCAATAGGGAAATTGGAACAACTGGTTCCAATTGAAAACCAGTTGCCAATTGGTTCCAGTTAAAACCAATTGGGCAACTGGAACCAGTTGGCAATTGGTTTTCAATTGGTTCCAGTTGTTCCAATTTCCCTATTGAAACCAGTTGGAGGCAACTGGTTTCAATTGGTTCCAGTTGAAACCAATTGGAGGCAACTGGTTTCAACTGGAACCAGTTGAAACCAATTGGTTTCCAACTGGATCCAATTGGAACTTCCAGTTGGAATGAACTTAATTAGTTACAAATTAATTAGCATTTGCACTAACTATTGCTCATGCCAACACAGAAGCAGTGTTATTTGTCCATTAATACCAATGTAAAGGGCATTGATAACATAGAGACTTTCATAGGTATATATTTATATGGGAGATCTTCAAATATATGTATTTTTATTTGATGTAATTTGGTAACAGTTAATGGTGTACTAATTATCTTTGAATCTGTTTTAATTATAATCTATAAAATTTATGAACATGGCCTTCACTGCTAAGTATTCTAAACACTTATCTGAAAAAAGTGTGGTACTTCAAATTGAAAAAAAATAAATAGATACATTGTAAATTATGATGAATCTCATAAAACATTAATCCGTGCACACTGGCAGAAAATATGCAAATTAACTGGTTTCAATTGGATCCAGTTGGGTAACTGGAAAATTTCCAATTGGAAACCAATTGGAAATCATTTCCAGTTACCCAACTGGATCCAGTTAGGATTTCCAGTTACCCAACTGGTTCCAGTTAGAAATAATTTCCAGTTAGAAATCATTTCCAGTTATCCTCTGCTTCCAGTTAGGATTTCCAGTTGCCCAACTGGTTCCAGTTAGGATATCCATTTACCCAACTGGATCCAGTTAGAAATCATTTCCAGTTGGAAGTCATTTCCAGTTACCCAACTGGTTCCAGTTAGGATTTCCAGTTGCCCAACTGGTTCCAGTTAGGATTTCCAGTTACCCAACTGGATCCAGTTAGAAATCATTTCCAGTTAGAAATCATTTCCAGTTATCCTCTGCTTCCAGTTAGGATTTCCAGTTGCCCAACTGGTTCCAGTTAGGATTTCCATTTACCCAACTGGATCCAGTTAGAAATCATTTCCAGTTGGAAGTCATTTCCAGTTACCCAACTGGTTCCAGTTAGGATTTCCAGTTGCCCAACTGGTTCCAGTTAGGATTTCCAGTTACCCAACTGGTTCCAGTTAGGATTTCCAGTTGCCCAACTGGTTTCAATTGGTTTTCAACTGGAAATTGTTCAATTCCAGTTAAAACCAATTGAAACCAGTTGAAACCAATTGAAACCAGTTGGAAATCCAACTGGTTTCAATTGGATTTTGGTCCTGGGAGAGGTTTTGTTTATCCAATCAAAATCATTCTTAGGTATTCGCAATCTACAGCATTTTCTGCAAAATGTCTTTTTTTGATAGGGTCTATTGTGACGTATATATTTTTTTACAACAATGTGAAGTCGCACCAAACGTTTCGTTTCCCTCACTTGCCCATTGGCTCATGTACAAATGGATTTTCAAAATCATCAAGAAAGGTTCCAAAAACCTCAAAAGTGACAGAACTTAATTTGACTAAAATTGACTGAAAATCATATCATGTTCAAGGTGAGAATCTGCTCTATTCTATTCTGTTTTGATAGATCACCTTGTTGACACGTTTGGGAGATATCTTAGTAAATCCCTCAAAAACTGTGTATTTTCCATAGGGAAATAATTTAACACGCTACGCACTACAAAAAAGGAGCGCAAACAAATTGATATGCAGCTCGCGCTTCGCGCTCGCATGATTACAATAAGTGCTTAGAATATGCAGTCTTAAGATTTAAACATTAAAAAATTAGGCTCGCGCTTAATAGCCCTCGTTTTAGGTCGATTTCCCAGGGGCCACATTGACGAGTGGATACCATGCCCCCCCGGACAATGCCCCACCAAAAAAAAAAACACATGTATATAAAAAAGATGTCTTTTCCGGGCATGTGAGCGAACATACATTTCCAATTTGGGGAGAGATTTTGAGAACGCTATCTCCTGTTAAAGGGATGGTCCGGGTTGAAAGTATTTATAGCTTAAATTAAATAGCGTAGAATTCACTGAGCAAAATGCCGAACAATTTCATCAAAATCGGATAACAAATAGCAAAATAATTGAATTTTAAAGTTAAGTAATATTTTGTAAAAACAGTCGTGAATATTCATTAGGTGGGCTGATGATGTCACATCTCCACTTGTTCTTTTGTATTTTATTATATGAAATTAGGTTTTAGCTTTATTCAATTTTTTTCCTCCCGGAACTAGAAAAATCGGATTGGCAACTGATTTAGTGCATTGGATATTTATTGCTGCAACTTATTTCATTATAAGGGAGACATAATGAAAAAAATATGATTTTATGTAATAACATAAGAAAACGGAAAGTGGAGATGTGACATCATCATCCCACCTATAATATTCACGATGACTGTTTTTACAAAATATTGCTAAACTTTAAACTTCAATAACTTTATTATTTGCTATCCAATTTTGATGAATCTTTCGGCATTTTGCTCAGTGAATTCTACTCTATGTATTAAGGTATAAATATTTTCAGCGCGGGTCACCATCCCTTTAACCTATTTAATTTTTCTCCCTCGATCTTTCCGCCCTTTCCATTGATCATGGATCTTTTGAGATGGGCCTCTTCACCCATGGCATGTTGCCCCCCCACAAAAAAAATAAAAATCTACACTCCAGTGTTGATATCTTGGTAAATCCTTGAACTTTAGTAATATAAATCGTCATCGAAAACCTCATACAATTCCCCATATATCAGGCCAGCGCGCCAACTGCAACATAACAGTCTCCATAATCCATATCGGCACACCAGCTCCAGGCCATATATCGCAACGCAGTTGAATGCGCCTCGCCTTTCCACTCGGAAGTCAAATCGAAGAGGAGATCTAGCTTTTATTTTGCTAAGAAACACCAGTTGGCTGAGCTGCCAAAGAAGAAAAGTGGTAAGCAACAAATTTGGACATCCAACTAGGGTATAGATCTAAGCACGCAATTTGCAACTGACTGTTAAATTAAGTATTGTTATTTTACTATCAGTACAGTATCAGCATAGAGTATAAATGGGCATTTCCGCCGCGTGCGATTTCTTGTGCACGCAAATGAATTGTCATAATCACGTTTCTCTGAAAGGGGTGTCCAATTTGCACATGAGCGAATTCGCCTCTTATTATACATATGAGGACCCCATGTAAGCGATTTCAAACGAGCCACGCATTATGTCCCCCCCCCCCTGTGTAAAACATGGTCTCAGTAAACTCTTTTCCAGTCTTTTAGTTTTTACATATATTTTCTCATCCAGTATTTGTAACACTCTGACCCACAAAAATCTGCAGATTATCAAATTAAAAATGCGAAATCTTTGACTTCACTTCACATTCTGATATGAGATAAGCAGAGCTATAGTCTCACGTATTATGCGTGAGACTCAAGCATTTTGGACTCTTGTTCATCCCCTCAAATCTCCGTCTCACGCAACTATCACACCCTATCCCCATATACATTGTACACAATGTCTGTGATCTCACTCAGATTCACAGAAAATCTCATGCATAGCTGGTCTTAGACAGGAATAACCGTCGTTTCTGGGGATTTATTCAACAATTTCTGACATTTTACGGTAATCCCCATTCACCATTATGTATGGTGAGTGGAGCCAACGCAGTTCAGCGGAACAACCAAAATACAGAGACTGAAGCTTTTGGTCTAAGCTGGTCTTTGAACTTGGCATCTCTGGATAAGAATCACATTTGGCACTAAATAATGAGTAAGCTATGGCTATGCCTATATGGTCAGTTCTCGCAAGTCTGCGCACCCACGTATCTGCACGATTTTAGTTACAGAAGATACGCAACGAGCACAATCTTTACACATGCAATACATAGACAGGTAGGGGAAGGCGGGGTAAGTTGTGACACTTTGCATTTTGCATGTTACAATTGATATGAATAATGATATAGTATGGCAGTGAGTCCAAACTTCGCGCGTGTCCAAACTTCGCGGACGGTCATTATCTCCAAAACTAGCCAATATCCTTAAAATCTGACATCATCAATGTGAAAAGCGACCTAAAATTACCCTTCGCTGAAAGTTTCTTTAGGATTAGTCCAGTATTCATGAAAATATTGGCAAAAGATCGGCAAATTTGTCACCGTTAGCGCCCGTTTTGAAGAAAGCAACAAGCATCGCGATATCACCATTTTACAAGCAGAAATCATAAAAAATGTGAGTTAAATGTGGTACTGACCGATTCCATAGCATTTTGCCATCAATCTGATATAAATATTTCACTTTTTGAGCTTGAGTCTTTGTTTAAATCTCCACAAAAGCTTTGGTGCGCGAAGTTAGGTCACACTTTTTCTGAACGGTTTTCCAGCACAGCCCGCATTCGCCGATCGGAATAGAATTTTGAGATCGCGATACCGGCGAAACCCAGTGACCTACTTTACATTTTCGTCCATGATTTTATAGTTTACGATCTTGCCGTCAATGTGGTAACTATTTCTTGAATTGGTTTTGTATAAATTATTAATAATTTGTGGACAAAATTAAGCCTCATGAATATTTTTGAAAAGTGCGCGAAGTTTGGACACCCCATCATAGAAATAAGTACCTTGCCTGTAAATTTAATTCTGATAAAATATTTTTCACCTATAAATATCTTTCTACCCCTACACTGAAAGTCACTGTGACCTTTGAAAAAAATGATGTCGAATGGCTCAACTTGCCCTATCTACAGTATTGCTCGGAATAAAGTTGACACATTACCGCGCTGTACCGCGTAAGTCGACGGGAGATCGGGTACCGCGCGATTACCACCAGCAAATTCCCATCGGCGGGAGTCTCCTGCCAAGAGAAATTACGGCGGTAATTACCACGAGATTTTTTTAATAAAAATCTCGTGTATTACCGCGGTAATACCGCAGAAGGAGGGACGATCTTATGTTGATAATAAAATGTCACAATTTAGACAACTCACATGGTTCAAATTAGCCCTCCTGACTTGCCGCGATGTCTCTCTCGAAATTACAATACAGCAACTTATTGCCGTAAGATGCCGTCTCGATCTCCTCGAAACCCAAACAAAAATGTCATGGCTTGATGTTTAGCTTTGCGCCAGTGCACAATTTTAATGCACGCTCGTGTCATCGCCCTCAAATTGTCATCTTTCTGAACTTCTTTGAACGAAAGTCGGGTCGAGATGAGATCATGTACTTTCTGGGATAAGTTGTAAATAGTTACAAGAAAAAGGGAGCACCCAATAACGGAGGGACAGAGTCGAGCAAGAGGAGAGAGCGACAGATACGAGAGACGGGGAATGATCAAGAGAGAGGGAGAGAGAGCATTAGATAATGGATAGAGAGGGCGTGGGGGCGGGGTGGTTAGATTGAGCAAGAGACACCGAGGCTGGAAAAAACAGACCTATCGTCTATTTCCTTTAATTTCTTACATTCCTTTATCGTCATTCTCTCACTTGTTCGCAACTATAATTATTTAATTTTAATATTTTCAGTGCATTATTGCCCAACAATCCTCCTGCCGTTATGATATAAGGAATGATAAACTACTTTGTTTCTCCCACCACTCGATCAAGTAACAAAAACACAGCACGTACAAGGCATATTAAATGATTGCACCACGAATTGATTACTCATGCTTAATTATAATCAGTGTTGTTTTTCCCTTGTTTCCTCATATTCTATTTTTATCGTTTTTTATGTTGATATATTTCCATTTGACCCATGTCTCACTCATTAAATTTTTACTGAATCAATATCTCAGGTCACTTCTCCCTTGATCCCTATCTTTTTTTCCTCCATTCTTTAATCCTTTTGACTTTTTTGGTGTAATATTGCAAAGCTCTATATTCAATATTATCCGACGTTCAAGCTGGTGTTAATGGATGAACAAAGATAAAATATTTTTAAGTGTCAATTTATTGTCACCGGATCGTCATAATATGCATATATCTTCTTAAAGTTTAATTAATCTTTCATTGTTTGAATGATAGTTTTCAGAATTGTTTTTATATTCTCTCCTCTCACTGATTCACGTCACCTCTGTCATTGTCTGCTGTCATCTCTCTTGCTCGCAGTGGCGTACCTCAGATTTTCCAGCAAGGGGGAGGGCAAATTCGTCCGCCCAAAAAAATTGACAAGCAACCAAAAAAAAAGTCTACAAGAACAAATGAAGGATTTCGTATCAGGAAAAATTTTGGCCAGCCAAAAAGTCTTCAACCACAAATAAAGGATTTCGTATCAGAAAAAAAATTTACAAGCAAAAAAAAATAAAATTCAAGACCAAAGTAGCAGGCCATCTGTGTGTCGCTCGTCAGGGGGGGGGCACTCTCTCCCATCTGACCCCCCCCCCCCCCGCCGTAGGTACGCCAATGCTTGCTTATACCATGGTCACATTTGTTCCACGGCGGCCGTACGGCGAGTCGAAAACAGCCGTTTTATTCATTTTGATTCAAACCACCAATATGTAGTTGGACAAAAAATGTTAAAACGGCTGTTTTCGACTCGCCGTACGGCCGCCGTGGAACAAATGTTACCATAGCATAATGGCTCGTGAGGTGCTGGTTTGCACAGCAAACCAGCCTGAAAGGTCGAGCGAAGCTTCTGCAGCCTCCGTAGACATAGTCTGCTATGCAGACTCGTTGAATCAGCTGAGGTACACACACTGCTGATGTGGGTCTACATTTTTAGACTAATGTTTGCTCGACTCACTTTTCCCTTGCCTTATCGTTCCTTAGATACATGTATTTAATTTGATATATAGATATTAGTTTGATTCGTATAATCACAATATTTATCTACCGTCTGTTACCAAGTATTGTTATCTTTGTCTTTTTTTTACTTAGATTTTGACTATATTTTCATGTATTATACGATGATTTATAGTTTTTATGTTTTCCTTTGGTCATTGATGAAAAACAATTTTATGCTGATCTTTTGTACCTGAATGTTCTAATAAACAAATAAAGGTGTATATTTGTCAATAAGTAAATATTTGGTCTTAACTAAGACCCAACGGTGGATCATATTATCCTGAAGGCACAAAGATGAACCACTGAAGTCAGACAATGAATTAAATTGTCCTGATTAACATCATGACAATTAACTGTAAGTATGAATGTCTTCAGTTAAGTTTTAGTGCCGGAATAAACATTTGCTTGTGCTTTGTGAAGGCTTGTTTGTGCTTATCCCTCACTCGGCGATATCTGCATTGCGACAACGACAGAGTAAGCCCGAGAGTAAGCATATATGGGTATACGATCAACGTTAGGCCTAATTTGGTAAAGTCTTTTGAAGAAGTGTACAAGGCTAGTACTAAGTAACTACATGTAGCTAGCTACAATCACTGTCAGTGTCACTACGTCAAACCACTAGTACGAGTTTAGCTAGCTACTGTACTACTAGTATACGGTACCGGTTACCGTACATTGTGAGCAGAGGCCGAGAAGACAGTGACAGTGCATAATATTCCGATTTTGTCTCTAAAATGGACGTCCATCATTAAAAAATACAATACCTGTATCATTTAACTGAAGAAAATGAGTTTAGGTTCAGTAACAATCACTGGGATAGCACAAAAGCACGAAATACTTTCTATTTGGTGATTTTGTTGTAACTTAGTTCGAGCAATCTGATTTTCTTTCGAGCTCGCTGGTATGGTACGGTATCTGCAAAAGCGCTAACGAGTACTCGCACGAGATGGGTTTTTCTCTTAATTATGGTATGATTTAGGAGTAGACTGAATAGATTATGCCTAATATCACTGAGAAATACGACAAAAAAAGTTCTAAGAGGCATAGCGAGAGCTTTTAATATAAAGGATGGGAACAATTACTAAGGAAAATGTTTCTGAAATTGAAAATCCCATTTGAAATCGAAACAAACTTCGAGATAAAAAAAAGTGAATTTGAGCTGTAGAGGAACGGGGGGGGGGGGGGGGGGTAGCACCCTCCCCCTCTCCATCGAGAACCATTAAAACATTATTTTATTGTGGTAAAAAATCGGACATACGTAAGTGACCTGACCCTTGGTTATATGCAGAATTTTTTTCGGGGGGGGGGGGAGATGCATAAAATAAAAAAAAATTGAAGTGAGAAAAGCGACCGAGCTTGTCATTGCGTGTTTCCGTTCTGTTAAGAATGTTCAGACTTTTCGTGGCATATATTACCTTCATTTGGGAGTGAAACACATTTTTTTTCAACTTGTAAGATTTTACTGAATAAGCATACCCCCCCCCCCCCCGTTGAAAAAGTTGGATCCACCCCTAAACTTCAATAGTGATGCTGTGATTAAAATGATTGACGGAGCGAATGAGGGAAAACCAAGCAATAAAACAATGGAAACGAGTCAGGAAGTGGCAGTATACATAAATTAAATAAATGTATCCAATGAAGTGACATTAAATTTCGCAGTACGTTTTTCATGAATGTGTAAGAATGAAAAAAAATAAAATAAATCAATCAGCTAGAAATGTGGAAAGATAAACTTACCTTATTAATCTAATGCACAACATAGTTATAGTTTGAACATCGGGTATAGTCGAGGACGACCTGGCATCATCATGGGTGAGGGGTAGTTTGCAGGCACAGACCCTCATTGGAACAAGTGTGCCTCCACGCAAAGACTAGCACATACAAAACTTGCTGTTTCAATCCTGAGCGAGAGAGCCTTCAGTACACAAGGCATGAGTAGGCTGCACATTCAGACCCTTATTTCGAGTGAAGGGTTTGCCCAGCAGACTAGGTGAGGGGTGGGTTATTTATATTTCTTCAATCATCAGTTCTTCTAATTTATCCATCATTTGATTTCATCAGTCAGTATCAACCTCTCTTGTAACCACACGTACACATACGCCTGCTATCTATATCTTAATTTCTCTTAATCTCTATTAAGACGATCCCTTTATTTTATTCCTCAATATCAATAGTTCCTGTCCTCTTCTATCGCTCTTAATTTTTGTTGAATATCTTGTCTATCCCCTATTTTATTCACTATCAATTATGATACTTCCAAAAGAACGGCACGATACCAAATTGAAGACAAAAATAAAGAATAGAACATAACATTTTAATAAACGAACATGTTCCGAGGTGTCGCACCTCATCCTCAGCCTGAAAATTATTAACAGAGTCATTGCTATTTATACTGTTAGGATGTCAATTATAAATTTCAAGAATGTAGTTACACAGGATTATAAGGTGTGAATTCAATTGTTCAATGGAATGCAGTAAAAAAAAAAGTCTATGGATTCATCAGATAGGGGTGGGTTAAATTAAATGGATAACATTATTTGGAAATTGCACACCTGTTGGTTTAGTTGAGGTTGTTTCCATTTGATGAAAAGCCCTTCTTTTCTTTTTAGTTGAAAATCTGTTTGAGCAGTATCGAGAATTTTGAAACAATGGGTATTTCATTCTAACTAGCATTGGGGTGACGATTGCAAGTGTCTCCAGACATGGTAGACAGTGACTGTGTGTAACTACATGTACATTCTTGAAATTTATACTTGACATCCTAACTGTATAAATACCTATGACTCTGTTAATAATTTTCAGGCTGAGGATGAGGTGCGACACCTCGAAACATGTATGTCCTATTCTTTATTTGTGTCTTCACTATCAATTGTTATTGTCTTGTATTCGTCTACAGTTCTTGTTCTATCTCTTTCAAGCATATAGGCCTATACCCTTAAGTATTTTATTTATTCAGATCATTCTTTCCTCTCTGATCTCGCCTTTTCTTCTCTTTAACTTCAATCGTTTCCATCAGTCACACATATATAATATGACGGTACAAGACTCTTACATTGTTTTGTTTCTTCAGCATCAATAAGATCAGGAATGATGTCCTCGTACATGTATATTAATTCCTCTTGAAACGTGGTTAAATTGAACAACCCTAGCTGTATGTGAACTTAACTGGGGTCAATTAATTACACCGTCTCGCGCATTTTGTGGACAATGAATAGAGGTGTGAAGATTATAGAACAGCTAACAATGAGAAGGCTGTAAGTTACACAATGATCTTTTGTGTAACTGTTTGAATAGAACATGTATTAAGCCAATTAAGTCAATCCCGTTATTTTATTCCTCTATATCAATAGGTCCTGTCCTCTTCTATCGCTCTTAATTTTTGTTGAATATCTTGTCTATGTCTATCCCCTATTTTATTCACTATCAATTATGATACTTCCAAAAGAACGGCACAATACCAAATTGAAGACAAAAATAAAGAATAGAACATAACATTTTAATAAACGGAACATAGTCATTGCTATTTATACAGTTAGGATGTCAAGTATGTAGTTACACAGGATTACAAGGTGTGAATTCAATTGTTAAATGGAATGCAGTAAAAAAAATACAAATTCTATGGATTCATCAGATAGGGGTGGGTTAAATTAAATGGATAACATTATTTGGAAATTGCACACCTGTTGGTTTAGTTGAGGTTGTTTCCATTTGATGAAAAGTCCTTTTATTTTTAGTTGAAAATCTGTTTGAGCAGTATCGAGAATTTTGAAACAATGGGTATTGCATTCTAACTAGCATTGGGGTGACGATTGCAAGTGTCTCCATACATGGTAGACAGTGACTGTGTGTAACTACATGTACATTCTTGAAATTTATACTTGACATCCTAACTGTATAAATACCAATGACTGTTAATAATTTTCAGGCTGAGGACGAGGTGCGACACTTCGAAACATGTATGTTCTATTCTTTATTTTTGTCTTCACTATCAATTGTTATTGTCTTTGTATTCGTCTACCGTTCTTGTTCAATCTCTTTCAAGCCTATAGGCTTGTACCTTTAAATTTAAGTATTTTATTTATTCAGATCATTCTTTCCTTTCTGATCTCGCCTTTTCTTCTGTTTAACTTCAATCGTTTCCATCAGACACACATATAAACCCCTCAAAAAAAGTTTTGCAACTCGTTTTGGGGGTGATATCTTTTTGGTTAATGAAGTATAAAAGATGAAACTGGTATCTTTGGAAAGCTGAATTATTCTTCTTTACAATGACATGCCATTTGCTGTGATTATGTAATCATGGAATATGCAGTCACCCTGAACATCGAGAAAAATCAGAAGTGAAATGTTGCAAAATGCATTGATTTCCAACAAGAGTCTCCATTTCTATAGAATTTCCACCATGCAGGTGACAGTGAATGCACTCGGTCCATCCTCGAAACAATTGGAAATTCGCTATTGCAAACGACGCATTTTGCAACATTTCATGTCTAACATTGCTGCGTATTATCATGTCTGTGTATTTCATGATAACACTAGCATGACAAATGACACATGATTGTAAAGAAGAATAATCATGCTTTCTAAAGATATCACTTTTACACATGATGATGGCACATTAAGAAATTTATTAGCACTAAAATTTGCAGTATGAGTTGCAGAACTCAAACATGACATGGCAACGAATTTTGCAACATTTCATTTTTTACATTGCTGCATATTAATATCATGTCTGTGTATTTCATGATAACTCTGGCATTACAAATGACACATGATCGTAAAGAGGAATAATCATACTTTCCAATGATACCACTTTTACATATGATGATGGCACACTAAGAAATTTATTAGCACTCAAACTTGAGCTGCGGAACTTTTTTGAGGGGTTTATAATATGACGGTACAAGACTCTTACATTGTTTTATTTCTTCAGTATCAATCTTCCCTATCGAACGTGTACATTATTTATATAGACAGATAGATAAGATCAGGAATGATGTCCTCGTACATGTATATTAATTACTCTTGAAACGTGGTTGAATCGAACAACCCTAGCTGTATGTGAACTTAACTGGGGTCAATTAATTACACCGTCTCGCGCTTTTTGTGGACAATGAATAGAGGTGTGAAGATTATAGAACAGCAAACAATGAGAAGGCTGTAAGTTACACATCTGATCTTTTGTGTAACTGTTTGAAAAGAACATGTATTAAGACAGTCCATGAATACCCACCCCCAAATTGTCCAATATAGTTGGCATTTTGGGGCCCGGAGTGTTGATGAGGGTGACGATGATGGTCATGAGGATGATATTGAAAATCTATCATATATTTTGGATAAAAATCACCTGTTGTCGATAAAAAGAGAAACAATTGCAATAATTCCTGGTTGTCTGTTCTATATAGACGAACAATACACAGGGCAACATTAAAATGAATATACATAAACATATTAGCAAGAGATAATTGATATGCACATGGATTAAAACGAGTCAATTCTTAAAAAGATACCATTGCAACATTTTATTAATATTACTGAAATACATTTATAGGGAATTATGTTTTAAATGTTTTTTTTACGTTACAGCTATAACGTAAGTGAAATGTTTTATAGTAATGAGAAAACCATTTTTATATGATTTTAACATTTCCCATAAACATTTTTATGATATTTTGTCAATGTTTTGTGCCACGGAAAATGGAGTATATTGGTAAAGCAAGAAAACTGGAAGGTAGTGACTTAATTGACCTCAAAAGGAATAGAATTCCCGGATCATATACACACCAATAATATAAGCCTCGGGTAAGTTGAACTGGAGTTATCATGTTGAGAAGGAAAAGTTAACGAATGGACGGACAGACGGACACCGAGTGTGTCCTTCATACGGGCGGGCGTAAAAAGACGATATAGCCTACAGGGGCAGGCTGTTGCTGGAATGATGAACGGGGAGAAAGGGAACAGAGTAACACTAACAGGCATATAAAATATTTAAGGAAGATGCAAGGGGGGGGGACTGAATAAGATTTTTCAGAAACTGCTGATGCTAGGCATTTAAAGCAGGGCCACTTGCGGGTTTTCTTTTTCCGGGAGGGGGGTTCAAGATGGCCGATCGAAGAGAAAAGAGGGAGAAGTAGGAGGAAGAAGACGACGGCGAGGAGAAGGAATGAAGGATAAAGAAGATAAGGATACAAGAGAAGCAACGGATGATATGTTGAATGAACGAATGAAGGTGATAAAGGTAAAGAAAGAAGAAGAACAGGAAGAAAACAAAGTGAAAGACATAAGAATTGAATGAGAATAAATAATATACGAATGATGATATTGAAAAGTAATCTTTTTGGGGTATAAAATCATGTGTTATCGATAGCGATAAAATGAAATATGATGGGAAGTGAATAATCTTTGAATAAAAGACGTAACCGATAAACGTACAGAATTTTACAGAAAATGATGGAAATCAAATTTACTAGTTCTTCGAATAAACAACTAATTAAAACACAGAACTGATGAACAGGAAAATGGAAAGCAAATATACTCGTCCTCTGAACGTCGGAATGATGGAAAGTGAATCTACTTGTTCTTGGAATGAACGATGTAACAGATAAAATAAAAATACAGAAT
This sequence comes from Lytechinus variegatus, assembly GCF_018143015.1. Lineage (NCBI taxonomy): Eukaryota > Metazoa > Echinodermata > Echinoidea > Temnopleuroida > Toxopneustidae > Lytechinus > Lytechinus variegatus. Next base: position 20,646,370 of record NC_054751.1, read on the forward strand.
CGTTGAATAGAAAAATGAGGGAAAGCGTTTTTTTTTTCTTTAAATAAAAGACGTAACTGATGAAACAATGAAAAGAATTGATGGAACTAAAAAATGATATGAAGGTAATCAACTCGTTCTTGCAGTGAACGATGCAATTAAACTATACAGAATTGAACAGAAAAATGATTGAAAGCGAATGTTCTTTGAATAAAAGACGCAAGTGATTGAATGAAACAAAAACACAGAATAAATGAACAGAAAATGATTGAAATCGAATGTTCTTTGAATAAAAGTCGTCAGTAATGGAAAAACACAAAAATATTGATGAACAGAAAATGATAGTTAGCAAATCTAGTAATCTCTGTTCCATTCTGAGTAGATCTCGTATCTCATAGGTTGTTTTGTTTATTTAAATGTATGATTATTTTGACTTAATTCTAAATCTCTATTTCATAACTTCATAATAAAACTCAAATCTGAATTAAACTCGTCCTTTGAATTGACTTTGTAACGATTACATGAAAAAAAGTCAATCAATGAACAGAAAAATAATGGTAATCTAATCGTCCTTTAAATGAACGACGTAACAGAAAAATACAAATACAGAATTCATGAACAGAAAAATGATGGAAAGCGAATCTACTTTGAATAAAAACGTAAGTGATGAAATTAAAAACAAAAAACACAGAATTGATAAACAGAATATGATGGTTAGCAAATCTACTCGTCCTTTAAATAAACGACGTATTACTGATTAAAAATAAAAAAAACAATGAACAGAAAACGATGAGCATAGGCGGCGGGGGGGGGGGGGACAGATCCCCCTAAATTTGAGGTGGGAGGATGGTTCCCCTCTAAAATTTTAGTTGATAACCTTTTTTTTTCTTGTCAAATTTTTTAACTGTGTCCATCACAAGATTTCAGGTGGACCCCTCCTATTTTTGTTGGCTTCCGCCGCCTATGATGGGAAGCGAATCTTCTTCTTTGAATGATGAATAGAAAAATGATGAAAATATTCGTTCTTTGAATGAAATACGTACCTGATTAAAATTACAGAATTGAAGAACAGGAGATAAAAATAAAAGACATAAATTATTATCTACTCCTTTTAAACGGAAGACGTCATTGATAACATATACACTGAAAAATAAACCTTTAGCTAGCTTCATAAATAAACAGTGGAAAGGGAATCTACTCGTCCTTTAAGCCAAAGATGTCACAATAACTGGGTCACTCGGTCAGGAACTGGGCACATGGATTTTTAGCGGGAATTTTTCTGATGCGCGCGCTCGAGGCATTTTTTCAACCTACTGTCTATCGGGTTGATATTTTGAAGTGCAAATGACTGGATGGTAGATTAAAAGAGAATTGAACAAAGTGGGTTTAGCCATAATGTTGTTAGCCCATCTGATAAATAGACCAAGTGACAATAGAACATCCGTCAGTAAACTGACGGGATCGCTTGAGATTGCGTCTTGTTTTTACCAAAAAGTGTCTAGTGTTGAGGCGAAAAGTACATGGACAAATGGTGATCAGATCTGACTAAAATCTCGTGTTTGACGTGATAATTGGGCCTCTCTTCAGCCAGCGGCTTGCGGGAATTACCGCGGGAATTTCACACGTGAAATTGGCTGGCGGTAATTTTTTGGTTCACGCCTGTCTCGCGGTAGGTGCGTGACCCCTCGGGAGGGTGTCAACTTTATTCCGAGCAATACTGTATGGGGTAAATTGTGCCACCTTTTGGGGTAAGTTGAGCCACAAAAACTATGTACAAAATGTACGCGGGAAGAGCCATCATGTTACTTTTTATTTTACGTATTTTCACTGGCTAACTCTCGATAAATACTAGCATCCTCAAAAAGTAGAACTGTCATGTGAATTTGCTCCATTCTGCCTGCAAATCAATGGCTTTTTAAGGTTTTTTTTTTATTATGCATTACCACAAGAATTACCATGGCTCAACTTGCCCCATGGTCGCTGGCACAAATTACCCCAGTCCGAACTTAATGCGATATTTTCATGTCCACACATTTCTTATGCATCCATCATCTAAAAGATTATGACAAGAATGAGAATCAATACCTGGACTAACAATATTATTCTTATTTCTTTATCATATTCAAAGACGTGTGCTGGTAAAAAGCACTTATCTATTTCACACCCTTTTTAATTTTTTCTACTGAAATTTGTATTTTTCCCTCCAAAAAATTATTTTTGTTTCAAAGTTGAAAACAATGTGGAAAGGTTAAGGGTTATGAAATGGGTCATCAATACATGACACCACCACAATGTCTGACTCATTCATTATCGGCCTGGGGGTGGTGGCTCAACTTGCCCCTATGCTCAATTTACCCCGCCTTTTCCTATTCATAAAAATATCCGACTCAAAATTGTGGAAAAATAATGAATTTAGGGCATTTAATGTGACGGCCTCAAAATGCAGCCTTTCTCATCAAAATCCCTGAATCGTGTGCAAAGTGAATAAGTGCGCAGACATGAGGTACCATTTTTTTTTCATTCTGAAAATGACTGCCCAAGGTTTTTTCAAGAATCTCTTATTTCCTTTCATTTTTAATGAGAAATTTGGTAAACTTACTTTTAATTTTAAGAATATAAGAAACACTATTACTAGTAACCAAAAGATTTTGTGAAATAAGAAGAAATTCATGTTAAATCTTAACTCAAATTGTAAGGTCACAGACTTGGGGCCCACCATCATACCGGTACTAATGTGTCTTGAAAGTTGAAACCCGGGGAGGGGGGGGGGCACTCAGTATATATAATGCATAGTGGGTATGTGCCACGGAAAGGACCCCAATTTTTATACTCAAAATTTCTGTTCCAAGGCCCCCGTTTTTTGGTCTCGCAATACCTACATACTTACTACATTTTTGATCAAGTACCCCCCCCCCCGGGTCAAAACCTGCCTGATTGGACGATGCATGCTGCCATTTTGAAAATGAAAAGTGCTGTTCTCGTCATAATCACGTGACGCATGTGATTATGACTTTACACCAGTGATTGTGGCAATCGTTAGCTTCGTACTTTCTTGTCTTTTGCTCTGAAATTATGTCTAAAAGATCAGATTTTTTTGCATTTTGATATCATGTCATTATTTGATGAGATTTTGTCGATATGGTGATTTGATGACGATATGAACGTTTTGACCCCTCTATCGTACCCATACACATGAAAACCAAAAAACTCTCAGCATCATACACCCAAGGGTTCACACATGCCGCTGTGCACAGAAAAATCAAGCCATAGAAGTCGTGTGTTGTTGACACCAGCAGTGAGATCCCAGCACGCGTGACCAACTAGTGAGAAATCCACTGCCAAACGCGGTTCATGGTGTGATTGGCATCATAAGATTCTTTGAATTCTAAGTTTGTGATGGTACCAAACTTGTTACCAATTAGCAAACCGCAAAATACCGCCAGCGGGAAAGACTGAGGCTTGCACTGTCCTCAATCTGGAAAATTCAGGGTCAATGCGGAGACTGTAGTCTGTTAATAAGGGGTGTTTGGTGATTATGTAACAGATATTGATGGACCTTTCTTGCCCTTTTAAACCCTGATTATGGCCCAAGGCCCCATCTGTATTATTGCCTGATTATCCTATGTTTAGATCTATGTTTACCCCTGCTGTAATTTACTCCAGCCCCTGCTTGGCCTTTTTGTCTCGCCTGCATAGCAGAGCAAGACTGTAGGCGCCACTTTTCCGACGGCGGCGACGGTGGCGTCGTCAACATTGAAATCTTAACCAAGGTTAAAGTTTTGAAATGTCATCATAACTTAAAAAGTATTTGGACCCATTTTATGAAACTTGGACATAAGGGTAATCAAGTATTACTGAACATCCTGCGTGAGTTTCAGGTCACATGACCAAGGTCAAAGGTCATTTAGGGTCAATGAACTTAGACCATGTTGGGGAATCAATATCGAAATCTTAACCAAGGTTAAGTTTTTGAAATGTTGTCATAACTTCTAAAGCATTTGGACCTAGTTCATGAAACTTTGACATAAGGGTAATAGTGTATAACTGAAGATCCTGCCTGAGTTTGAGGTCACATGACCAAGGTCAAAGGTCACTTAAGGTCAACAAACTGACCATGTTGGGGATATTGGAGGAATTGTCATAACTTTGACATTTTATGGATCTAGTTCATGAAACTTAGACGTAAGAGCAATTAAGTATCCCTTAACATCTTGTGCAAGTTTCATATCACATGATCTAGGTCAAAGGTCATTTAGGCTAGGGTCAACCAACTTTGATAATGTGGGGGGTATTGGTGGAATTATCAAACTTTAAAGTTTATACATGTAGATCTAGTTCATGAAACTTGGGACATTAGAGTAACCATGTATCCCTGAACATATTGTGCTTGTTTCTGGTCACATGACCAAAATCAAAGGTCATTTAGGGTCAATGAATTGTTGAATTTGCATCATAATTTAGAAAGTGTATGGATCTACACATGTAGTTCATGAAACAGACATAAGGGTAATCAAGTATGAATGATTGTTTTGCACATGTCTTAGGTCGCATGATCATGGTCAAGTCAAAGGTCATCTTGGGTCATGTTTATGTTTACAGCCCGCACCCTCACCCATAATTGCCATTATTACTCGTCCCGACCCTTTATTAGGCAATACTCCTCTCACCAAAAATAATTTGCCCTGTCAAATTCCAACACTCAGGAAGTTCCTTGTAAATCATCTCTACATGAAAACAGATTTCATCAAAATTTTAAGAATTCCTGTCCGAAGTTTGCAATATTAGTCTTTTATATATTATACTCATATTGACAATCTGTTGAAAGTTATCAGTTCAATCTTGAATTTGAATTTAAATTCAAATGACAATTTTGTGAAGAGTGTTATTAGAAACATGAAATAATAAAATCACAAATCACTTTGCACCTGGTGGATTAATTGTATTCCAGGATTTGGAAGGCCAGAAACGCTATCTTAAAATATTCTCAATGTTGAATATACTTGTTTAGGGGAAAACTAGCAACAGAGTACATCCTTACAGAAGTGAACATTCGTCTTTGAAATGCAGATGATACCTGTGTGGTATACATGTACTATACCATTGGCCAATTCATTGATCGGTGATCAGGCAGGTTTCTTGCATTATGATGGTAATAATAAATCAAAAATGGTATTTTTCAAAAATGGTATTTTATCAAGAATGTTAGCAGCATGAACTGAATTGTACAGAGCTTTTACATGTAAACAAAAGAAAGCATAACTACAATAGTACTTAATAAAAAATTATATTAAATTCTATTATACAAATATACATGTATACAAAGCATGAAGAAGTATAAGTCTTTTGAGGGTAATAATGAATGCCGCTGAGCAAGTACTTCTGCACTTGACTAGTTCATTACATATTCATCTCATTTGCATGTTTGCATTTTTTGTAGAAAATTATATTCTATGAATTTGTTCTTGTGCATTCGAACATCATATCATTGATGATACCTGGATACTTATTTGCTCGTAATGAAATGCCCCATACACAAGAACAAACATCATTGTAACAAATACAATATTGCATCATAATCTCATTGCTTATGTAATTAGATTTGCATATTTTAATGTATATATTTTGTTTGAATAATATATTATACTAGTTTAAGCAAGGAATGTGCCAATTGACATATTGTTGGTGGTTAATTACCTCGTACATGTAGTTTGAATAGAAATATTTTTAACATACATGTTAATACAGTATGCATGTCATTGCATCACAACCTCATTTACATATAGCTTAATGGCATTTTAAATTTGCATAGATATGGAGCACTGTTGGTTTAATCAAAGAATGGGCCAGTTGACATATTTTTGTGGTTAATTTAGGACTTAAATTAAAGGATAAATGACTGAGTCACAGTGAATGATTGTTATTCTTTAGGTGCCTCAAAGTTATGAGTTATGCACCCTCTTCAACCAGTGCCAACATTCGACTGCCAAACCTATCAAAAGCCACCATATTCTATCACCACAACTTCCACCATTATACATATCTGGCAAGCTGGCACTATCACTTATGACTTATGACTTTTTCTCAAGATAGTCCACATTTTAGCCAAATTTTGTTATTAAACATATAGGCCTACATGTAGAATCTACACCATATTTCAAAGCATACACAGGGGTCCTGTGACCCTGGGAAGCCTGGATGCTGGGGGTGAAGCACCCCAAGATTTTCCTGGGGAGTGCTGCATGTGTTATTTAACATAGGCATGCAGCACCCCCTGGAAATCTGGTAGGAATGCTAATGTAACAAAAATCAAGTTCAATTTGTATTGAAGGTATTTGCCTGTCCAATTTATCATGACCAAAATGACTTTCATTTTGTATTGAAACCCCCTTTTTTTGCTTGTCAACTTTAAACTACATGTAGCAGCCCCTGTTAAAAAATGTTCCCAGTGCCCCGGGGCGCTTAGCTAAGGTATACGAAACAGGGTTGCCCCTCCCCCCCCCCGGCCCCCCCAAAAAGAATGCTTTAGAAATTAACAAAATCTGTCGCTGATGCCATGATTCAATATGATGTGAGTGTTAATTGCTGCCACAGACTTGGTAATATCGTTTGCAGTGCATGAGTGAATCTTATACCTTGGTCACACTTGCTCTACGGCGGCCGTACGGCAAGTTGAAAACAGCCGTTTTAACATTTTTTGTACCAGCTGCATATTTATAGGTGTTTTGAATTAAAATTAATAAAACGGCTGTTCTTGACTCGCCGTACGGCCGCCGTAGAGCAAATGTGACCAAGCTATTTAGTACTCTGTCCAAAATAACCTTACGCCTTGTGATCAGAAATTAGTATCTGAATAAATATTGAAGTTCTCTGTGCTGAAACTGATTTGCTCATCTTGATAAATTCAAGGATTACTTATTCTAGAGAGTTGGAATTTGTGTTCAAACATAAAAATGGAAACTATTGTCCTGCCCTTCGAAAAAAAAGCTTGAATGCGTATCTTCATTTGAATTTCATTTGACATTAGGAAATAAAAAAAGTTAATCCCTATTCATCTCTTTTCTTCAAATTGTTTACTTTTTCATTTATTCATTGTGTGAGAATATTTGAAGAGTAATCCTATACATGAAATTATCACTTGTTGTATTTCAAAGAATGTGAAAGATCACCATTTTTTAAAATACTTTTGCCTGAACTGAATTTTACTGTAAGTAGGATAAGGAATCACTATTTTTTCCTGATTTGTTTCCATCTAAATCTTCAAAGTAGGCTTTCAAGTGGTTTTCTGGATTCTTAGAGGACCTTTGTGTATGGACAAATGTAAGTACAAATTCAAATTTCTATTAAAAATTATATTATTTGGAGGATCTGTTTTGGCCATTAAACATAGCAAAAACTAGAGAACCAGAGCTATATTGCTAAACTATTGCAGAAAGAGCTCCATAAGAAAAATGTGAAAGATCACCATTTTTTAAAATACTTTTGCCTGAACTGAATTTTACTGTAAGTAGGATAAGGAATCACTATTTTTTCCTGATTTGTTTCCATCTAAATCTTCAAAGTAGGCTTTCAAGTGGTTTTCTGGATTCTTAATAGAGGACCTTTGTGTATGTACAAATGTAAGTACAAATTCAAATTTCTATTAAAAATTATATCATTTGGAGAATCTGTTTTGGCCATTAAACAGAGCAAAAACTAGAGAACCAGAGCTATATTGCTAAACTATTGCAGAAAGAAGAAATTTTAATAATGGTTTCTGTGATGTTTTGGGTGTGTTTATGCTTCCATTGCGAGGACAGAATCAGCGATTTCAAACGTCGATTCAAAGCGCCGATCGTAAACATGGTTCTGGGAGTTTTGTTTATGCTTAACTTTTCAGAGCAAATCATGATCTCAAGCTGGCTTCACATGAAGCGAGGTCAAATTGGGCGTGCCTTTTTTCGAAAGTTTTTTTTCTCGATTGTTGTTATTACGTAGAGATATTAACATGGAGCAATACGACTGTATTTGCCCACGGATTTTCAACTCACCGATCGTGGTTCTGTTTATACTTCCCCAGAAAGCCTGATTATGGTCAAACGAGGTTTACAAACTCACCTTTTTGTGAGTTTACGATTGGCGTTATGAAACAGTGTTTAAATGAAAGTAAGCATGGACGCAACCAGGTTTTGGACTCATCACGTTTGGAAACGCTGATTCTGGCCTGAAAAGTGGACGCATAAACTTGGCCTTTGATGATCTTGCATATTTCCCCAAAACCTTACATCTATATAAAATGGAGCTCAAATTATGGTTTCAATGACGTTTTGGTAGTATTTTTTTTCCATTCCTGTACGATATTTGTACCAGAAGATCTTGCATTGTGTATTTCCATGCATCCATGTACCTTTATGAATGTAGTAGTACACACAATGTATTCAAGGGGTCAAAGGTTCATCTTTATGATTAGTTAAGTTATTGGCAAGTTATACACAGATTTCATGCCTGACTGATTACCCTTTCGTGGTTGCTTGATCAGATTCTGAGTCACTTTGATTACCACCAGATTAAGTTCAAATCTAATTAAAAGTTTAATTGTAAACAAAAACCTGAAAGTAAAAAATATTATTTTTCTGTTTTTGATTTTTCTAAAGTTATGGGAAATTTATACACTCCCAGGCCTCGAAATAATCGACGGCCATGGCCGTCGATGCCCCCATTACTGGCCGTCATGCCCTTCTTCTTTTTGCTAAAAGTTACGGCCACTAAAAATGTGCCCTTTTTTATATGGCCGTGGTGCCCTTTTTTTCTCATAAATGTGCCCTTTTCTGATATATAATGTACCGTACCCCTTTTGAAAGTCTGCACCTTTTTTTCTGAGCGAGGAAAACTTTTCTCCGATCTCAAAAAGTATTCAATACCTTAGCTTTACCAGCGACGTCCAGTGCATGTATGCAGTCTAGTCCGAAGCCGCGCCGAACGATGAGCTAGCTATACACAGCTGGCCGGCCGGCCGCTAGCGCGCTTTACATATGCTATGTAAGCTGCAGCATAAGAATGGACGAGCACGAGCTCCGTATGTGTACTACACAAATGTCGGGCACGCTGTACTGTCCTGGCGAGCGTGCGCGATGCGTAAGTACAGTACTTTGAATGGGAGTGTTTCATAAAGCTGTTCGTCAGTTACGAACAACTTACGAACGACCGGTGATACTTTCTTGGGTGCTAATCAGATTCACATTTAATTACATGTAGCTCAAGAAGGTATCACCAGTCGTGCGTAAAGTTCATTTTTGCTTAAGTAAATAATGTGGTTTGGTAATGAATCTGATGTATAACATCGACTATGGAAAGCCCCCCCCCCCCCCCCCACGCCGCGAAACTGTAACACCTACAAATAATTTATTACATGCCCCTTAAAAAGTGGCCTTGGTGCCCTCTGCTGCCTGGCTTCAGTGAAAAAGTGTCCCTCAAAAAAGTGGCCTTGCCCCCCAAAATCCTATTTCGAGGCCTGCACTCCCATGATTTTAATTGGGAAAGAAAAAAACAACACTCGTAGTGTTTTGATAGGGAAGTTTTAGTATAGCATAAGAAAGGGGTCACCAGTAATGCATTTATTACTTGCTACTTTATGATGTATTTTACCCTGGTACCCTGTTTTTTCACTCAAGTACAGGCTTAGGAAAGGGATTGTTGTTGCACCTGGGCCCTGTGGCATAAAAGTAACTATATATTTACCATCCAGTGGTAACTAGACTAACTACCGTGGCAACGATGGTTAGCAGCCAGTGAAAATGAAGGATTCTATGGAAGTTGCCATAACTTTATGCAATGGGGCCCAGGACATTTTAGTCAATGGATGGCTACCTGTTTTGGAGTTAACACAAGGCTCGACATTAGCGGTGGCCCGGGGCCACCAAAAATTCATCTCGGGCAACCATTATTGAAAAAATGTGTTGGTGGCCCGAATCGGGCAACCAATAATTTTCAAAGTAGCGCAATTTTTCTCCCGATTTTGCATGCATTTATCAACTTTCTGTACAGTTCAAATTGCAAGCCAATTCGTCATGCGTCTTTTTTGTTAATCTACACACAAATACACACACACAAAGATTGCATAGTCATGACAGTATGTAGGCCCACCGCTAGCATACAGTAACTATATTCAGCCGGCCGCGCCAGCTGTCTGGCTGAGCTTTGCATGCATATCATGAAACCACTGCAGCTAGCTAGCTAGTGCGCGAGCAGACTATTCAGACTCAGGGTGCTGCGATATGAAATGTTACTGCTAAGAAATCTTCCCCAGAACTTTGGAAATCTACATCGAAGTCACATTTTACACCAATGAAATGCCCTTCTATAGTCCATATTACTGAAACCTGATTAATTGTAAGCATTAAAAGGAGGAATTATGACCTCTCTTTTGACTCAAAAAGACCGATTCCCAAATGCATTAATACACAAAACACATAGGTGAGTACATCACAGTCCCATATGTGCATTTGTATGTATGTTGATATTTGGTTTATTTCGAAGCTGTGTCTCTTCGAGCCAAAAATAAATAGGCCGCTCTTTCTTTCTTCTGACTTCTTAAACCACTCTTAAGGAAGTAAATACTTTGGGAAGGCATTTCATTGATATGACATGTGAATTTTGTCAAATATAGGGAAGGAATTTTCTCACTGTTTTTTCCAGATTAAACTTTTGCCATTTTATTTTTTCTTTCATTTTTTTACAGTGATTAAACCATTTATACCCCTTCCCATTGAAAATGCCTGATTAAAGAACATGTTTCGACTGAATGATAATAATTTCCCCCATTTCTTGATAATTTTGTTTTATTTATTTTTCTTAAATTTTCTTTTGTTTTTTCTCAAATTTTTTTATGACCTGTTCTTTGAGTTTTTTTTCTTCATTTTTCTTTTGTTTTATTTCACTTAACATATTTATTTTTACAATTTTTGTTTTCTTTTTTCAATACAGTCATATAAAAATTATTTTTGTTTATTTCCCCCTTTTACACATTGTTCTAATTCTGCAGCATGTGATTTTCTCCTGCTATAATATGCTGGAAAAGAGAAAATAAACTGGATTTGGGGCCTGCATAATCTAGGCTTTACAATCAAAAAGGAAGAAAGGAAAAATCATTGTTTTGTAAATCTATCTGAGTTTGCACTATTTATTTACTTTACCATTATGAGTATGTGTCTATACGGGGATTAAAAATCTACACAACCTGGGAACAATACAATTCTTTTATTCTCTTTCAATCATTTCATATTTACAATGATAGAACAATTTATATATTACCACAAAATAAGCAAAGTAAAATAACAGCAAGCACGATTTACATATAATAAGATGTACAAAGAATAGTGGTACGTGTTAGTGATTGCAGAATATTTCGGTTTGTTTTATTCATTTTTAATTAATGTTTTTCTTTATATTTTTCGGGCCACCAAACTTTATTAGTGGGCCACCAAATAAAATCATTTGAAGGTTTTGGTGGCCCGAACGGGCCACCACCAAAAAAAGACAATGTGGAGCCTTGGTTAACATATAACTTAGTTCTTGATATTGATCATTCATTTCTGTATCGTGTTATCAAACTATCAATATCAATAATTAATGTCCTATGGCCAATTTCATATAAGACTTTATAGTACTTTTCTGTTACATTACTTAACATAGTAAGATGGCTCAGCATCCAATCAGTATAGTTAACATAATTGTAACCCTTCATGGAATGGGACAAACTCTTCCTGCACAGGGTAGATTTAAATAAAAAAGAGAAAAATCAAACAAGCTTAACACTGAAAATTTCATCAAAATCAGATGTAAAATAGAAAGTTTTAAAGTTTGGCTTGATTTCACAACACAGCACATCCTGATCATTAGGGGAAGGTGGGGTAAGTTGAGCATAGGGGCAAGTTGAGCCACCACTCCCAGGCCAATAATGAATGATTCAGACATTGTGGTGGTGTCATGCATTGATGACCCATTACATAACCCTTTACCCAACCATACTGTTTTCAACTTTGAAACAAAAAGTACTTTTTTAGACGGAAAAGTACAAATTTCAACCAAAAAAGGAAAAAAGTGTGTAAAATAGAGGAGAGCTTTTTACCCACACACGTCTTTAAATATAATAAAGAAATAAGAACATTATTGTTAGTCCAGGTATGGATCTTCATTCCTGTCATAGTTGTTTAAATGATGGATGCGTAAGAAATGTGTGGATGTGAAATTATCGCATGGAGTTCAGACTGGGGTACTTTGAGCCATCCAACATGGGGCAAGTTGAGCCATGGTAATTCTTATGGTAATAAGAATTTATAAAATTTAAAAAAATTGAAAAGCCATTGATATGCAGGCAGAAATGTGTAAATTCACATGACAGTTCTTTTACTTTTAGAGGATGTTAGACTGTTAATATTTATAGAGAATTAGCAAGTGAAAAGACTTGAAATGAAAAAATTGACATGCTGCTTCTTCCCGCATACATTTTGTACAGAGTTTTTGTGGCTCATCTTACCCCAGAAGGTGGCACAACTTACCCCACATATGGGGCAAGTTGAGCCATTTGACATTGTTTTTTTCAAAGATCACAATGAATTTCAGTGAGGGGCTAGAAAGTTATATATGGGTGAAAAATATTTCCCAAGAATGAAATTTAAAGGCAAGGTACTTATTTCTACAATATTATTAGTCATATCAATACTAACATGCAAAATGCAAAATGTGTCACAACTAATACCCCGCCTTCCCCTTTACATCTGAGGGGATCAATAATATCACCCTCTCACTGTTACTCTTTTGTATTTGAATTATGAAATACATGTATATATGTATGTTAATCTGTCCCCATTTTCATGTAAAACAAAGCTCGATTCCTCGATCCCTAAACATGTGGAAATACCATTAGTTCAACATTTTGTGGTTCAGTCAATAGGGTCCTTTTTGCCTAAAATGAAAATTGAAATTTTGCATAATTCAAAGTATTCAAATAGTGAGTGAGTGATATCATTGACTCTCTAATGCTGATACATAATTGTCTTGTGAAAAATATGGCAAAAATTAAATATCAATTATCATAACTTTCTTATTTGACTTTCGATTTTGATAAAATTTGCAGGGTTATGCGAGTTTCATTTTGACCTGTATTGATTCAAATCAACCTTTTCCAGGCTTTGCTTTACCTTAAACAAATTGTGTCAAGTTTTAGAAATCTGTAGGATTAGATACTTGATATATTTATAGCATGATGAATCTGCTTTCCATTCACAGGATACGCTCTCTTCAGCCTAACCTGTTCAGTCGTATCCTGCATGTGTGATCATGGTCTTTATGAATTAATTGCTTGTGCTTAAGTAATATTAATAACCTGCTAGCAATTTGAGTGCCTCAAGCGTGGATGCTACCGCGTCGCATTTTATTTTCACCGACAAGTTGCTCTCCATTAACAAAATATAATTTTCACCATTCCACCTCGTTCCATTTAGTGATCCCATTTCGTAGTGTCATAACACTAAAGAATATTATACACACTAACAATGCTTTGATCAATTAAACAGGATGGTGGGTGCTTTGGGTATAATGACACAATTTGTACAAAAGGATTACCATAAAATCAAGTGCATGTACTTCCTTGTACAGTGTATTAATTTAATGTTTACACACTACATGTATCTTTGACAATTCACATATTGTTTTTATACTGTGAAAAAATACTAACTGTTCATTTCCCTGTTCCTGTATATAAAATGTCTGGTGATAGCTTTTTGAAGCAACATTACAATTATGCCTGAATTCGAGTACATACATGTAGTATGTCATATAAGTTTGAGGAACTACATGTATAAGATGTTTGATTGTGATCAGTACAAGATTTGGATTTTTTTTGTACATGTACCTGGACATGTACATTGTAGCTGGGAAGTACATTTAATTACAATATAGACAAGTACTCCATGCAGTTGAGGTTGTGTGTACTAGACATTTGTATCAACATTGCATGGTGCTGTACTTGGTTACTGGTATTTGATATATATTATGTTGCAGCTATTGAAAATAAAAATTACTGGTACAACAGAAAATAAAATGTTCACAGAATTGAACAAAACATACATAGAATTATGAGAAATTATGAATGAAAAAATGATAAATATAGAGCTGCCAAATTATTTTTTAGGAAAAATCAATAATTACAGAGTAATGAGCAAATGAAGATAAGAAAAATTGTTGATAAAATGCCCATCCGTTTATATTATGGTCCCACATGTTGTTTCCTGTGTTAGCTATTCAGGGAATTGTGGTAATGAAATGAATATAATTTTAAGCAATCCTGAATTATTTTTATTAAAAAAATTTGTCGTGCTAAACAACCACTCTGGCATATAATAAACACTTTAGGATTGCTTAAAAACAATTTCCTATCGAAATTCGATACCAGAAGTTGTACTAGCTTTAAAAGAAAAGTTAAGTAAATGCCATTGTAGTTAAAATATTTTTTTGAAGAATAGATTCTGTACATGAATAGCTTAAATAGCCTTTTAATTTATGTCTTTACACTGTTTGGATGGGTGGTGGTGTGTCAAAGGGGAAACACACCCTTTCATCCAAAGTCTCCCAGTTTTGCCAAAAGGGTTCTTTGGGTCACATAGAGTTTTCTGGAACACACCCTTCCATCCAATGCCTCCCCCTATTCTGGCTTTACCACCCAAAGTGTTTGTTTAGCTTTTTATTTTAAATTATAGTCAACTGAAGTCAATTATATTCAAGCCATTTGGTCTAAAGGTTTTTTTGGTCTAATAATGATTTGATTTAATTATCATTTGGTCTAATTATCAAATGGTCTAAAAATATATTATCAAATTTGCATAAATTTTTCCATTGCCCAGTTGTTGTAACCGGGCATGGATCCAGGGGTCCGGACGACCCCCCCCCAAAAAAAAAAGAGAGAGAAGAAAAAAAAAGAAAGAGAATGGGAAAGAAGGATAAAAAATAGAAATAAAGATAGAGAACAGATCAAGGGAGCCAGGCCAGAAGGGCCTAGCCCCCCCCAAAAAAAAAAATAGAGACAGAAAAGGAGAAAAAGGGGGATACAGAGGGAAAGGTAGAAAAATAAAGGAGAAGGGGAGAGAAGAAAGAACAGAACTAAAGATAGAGATACAGATCCAGGGGGTCTGAGAGGCCTTGATCCCCCCCCCAAAAAAAAATAAATAAAGGAGGGGGAAAAAAGAGACAGAAAAGGGGGAAAAGAACAGAAATAAAATAGAGAACAGTTCCAGGGGGCTAGAGGGTCTCCCCCCCAAAAAAAAAAAGAGAGACAGACAGAAAGGGGAAGTAAAGGTGAGAAAATGGGGGAGGTAGAGAGCAAAAAAGAAGAAAAATAAAGAAAAAAGGGAGAAGAAAAAATAGAATTAAAGATTGAGAAACGGATCGGAGGGGGGGGGGGTCAGAGGGGCCTTGCCCCCCCCCCCTTTACGGGATGCTCCAGCACCAATCCAAATGGTGAAAAACATTCAATTTGTGTGAGAAAAGCTTATTTTGTTATTTTGTAGCAGTTGTCATTGTTCAGTGATACATGATTCTAAAAAATCAAATTCCCATGTACTAATAATATGATTTTTTTTATTGCACTGGCTTTAGGACAAGATATGAAAGTGATATTCCCCTTTTTATTCTGATAGGCCCAGTATAATACGAGTAGGTACTATTGGGATTATATCAATGAATGACATGCATGCACTGGAAGCAAATCATTGAATTATACTTCAACTCAAATTTTGATATGAATATTTGAAATAATAATTAGGTGTGAGTCGAACTAATAATTCCAATCGTGCCTGGCCAAAGCTGCCAGTCGTAATTTTCTGTAGACTGGTGGACTGATGAAATACATTTAGAAATTCACAATATCTTAGACTGAATATTTGAGAACTTCTTTTCTTTTTTTTATTAGATTTCATGCAACCAAGTGAAGTGGCACTAATTATGGAAATGAGATTACTGTGCAAGACTCTCTTTACTTGCTTGAATTTATTGTCCTGTATTACATTACAATCTCATTGTACATGTATTCCAGGTTAGCGTGTACTATCATATGTGTTTACTAGTAGGCCTACTATACTGCAATTCTTTGAATTTCATCCTGTGGTAGCTGCTCTATGACTTCAGCAGAGTATTAGTGCAAGTTGCAAACCAGCAGAATAATTTGGCTGGACACATTCAGAAGGCAACAATATTGTAATGTTACAGGATGATACATGTAGATTAAAGCAAGAAAATTAAGAAATCATGATTAGTAATCTTATTTCCACAATCTCACTTGTTTAATTGAAATTTAGAAATTCCATATCATGTGAAAGTTTTAATATCAAAATTTAGTTCTTAGAGTGGGTTAACTTTACTTTTAGTCTTCGGAGACAATGAATGTCTATAGATGTATTTCTGCATTGCACCAGTCCACCGGTCTCCACCGAACAATTACCAGCAGGCACGCAGTAAAAAAACAGGCAGTTATGACTCGGGCATATTAATGATAAATCCTTGTTAAACTGAAAGACCTTTTAATTAATTTTGTTTGTATTTTCACAGGTAAAGTAATGATACATGCAGAATTGAACAGTATCACATTCAACATGTAGAAAACGAGCAGTGGTGAAACACTCTGATCATGGACCCATACTGGAGGCCACCTCCAGTGGAGAGGGGTGGAGAGAAGATTCTTCAAGAGACCCATCAGAACAGACCATACCATTCCTCAAGCTACCCAAGGAGACCTGGTCGAGAAAGCCAGGGCAGGGGAACCCATTTCTCTCACTATCGTGGAGGACCACAACCTCGCCCAAGATTTTCTAGCAAACCCTCTTTCGCTGCATGTCTGAATTCTGCACAAGATTACAACACTGGGAGAAGGCATAGAGGTGCAGGTTACCACTCTAGAGGGACACCAAGGTCACATGCATGTGGTAGTTCATCAGATGGGAGACAATCGATCCCAAGACTAAAAGAGCACCCACCAAGTGGCCCAGGAATGCACCGTTTCTCACCACCAAGAGAACATTATACGATGGGTAGGCCAAAGGTTCGGAAGAGTATGCACCTTTTTGAACAGGATGAGAGATTGCAAGGACCTCCACCAGGACAATATCGGTATCATGAATCAAGCAGTACTCCAGATTCTGAATATTACAGATCATCTCATACTTGTTCATCTCCACCAAGTCAACAAGAAAGGGATGTGCACCCAACTTACAGGTCACTAGCTTCAACATATACAATGTCTGGGACCAAAGGAGGTGAGCATTCAAGGTCCCATTCTCAGTCACATGAATCGGGATATGCAAGTTTTAGGACAGAACCATTTGAGCATTGTCAATCAAGGCATCATAGTGAATCTAATTCTCATGGGAATAATGTTAGACATGGGTCATATCACTCATCTGACACAAGGAAGAGACATCACAGTGAATTTGATATCAATTCCCAGAGAGTAGATCAATTCAAAGAGAAGTCACATGATCGGTCAAGACATCGGAGTGGTCCTTCCTCAAAGAATGATAATGTAGAAAGGAAGAAATCACAACAGTATCCACAACCCAGATCAAGAGGTCATAGTGAATCTAACGATAGATGCAGTAAGGCGGATCTTGTTTCTGGTAGGAAGGAAACCCCTGAGAAACCTCAACAGAGACAAAGATCACATAGTGAATCAAGCTCTAAGTACCATTACCTTGGAACCATCAAGAAAAAGAAATCTACTAAAGAATCACCTAAAGTGAAGTCACCCGAAACAAGGAACGTCTTGGAGGGGGCAGTAGACGAAGACTTGCTGGTCAGCAAACAGAAACACACTATGTTGTGGTTGTTAAACTCTACTTCTTCGGAACAAGGGGAACAGATCACTCCTTCAAAACCAGTGAAGCAAAAGGCACATGATCAAACTGTATCCCCAAATTCAGATCCTCAAAAGTCAAGCTTCATCGTTGTTCAGGATAAGAAGGGCTGGGCTAAACGGATATATAGTGATGGAAGCAGTGGTGTACTGTCTGGAATGGAGCCTGTAGGGAGGTCTTCATACAGTTCAACAGACAGTAGTGGCTGTCTAAAAAGACATGGTGAGAGTAGCAAAGACTTGCATTTGAAGAAAAAATTAAAGTTGCAAAGGAAAAACTCTAACACAGCTTCATCAAACCAGGGTGGTCCTAGCTATGGAGCAATCTTAAGCATTGCAAAGCAAAATTTAAGTACTGGACAACATCCATTGGATGGTAATGATCAGATGCAGGTACCAGACAGAATCAGAAGAAATTCTCATCAAAGTAGTTGTGACACAGAGCAACGGCCATCAAAGCACAAGCTGCAAGAAGGAGTATTTGATTGTGACATCGACAAAGTTGAAAGATTGTTCAAAGAGTCACTGGCAGCAGTGCCAGAAATGCAACAACAGTCACAGACATCTGCTGACAGGCATAAACTGAAGAAGCAGTCTTCTGCTGAATCCCATAATAGTTCGGAATCACATGTGAAACCTTCATCCACTAACAGCATGGATGAGATCTCCTTAGAAAAGGTGGGAAGACTATTTAATGCTTCTTTGAACATAGCATCAAAGACTACTGAATCAGTCAATTTGTCACCCCAAAAGGAGCCCAAAGCCTTCAACCATCCCTTAGATGAAGCCCAATCACCTGAAAGACCCCAGTACACCTGCACTCTTAAAAGTACAGAAAGCAGCTCAGAACAAAGTGACAAGCACATTACAATGTCATTTCGCAAAGTTGTCCAATTGTCCAAGAAGGCTCTAGCTGGCCGTCATCACAAATTTCATGAGAAGTCCATCAAACGACTCCGCCTCGAAGCATGCTCAAGAGCAGTTCGTATTCCTCTCAAACGGCTCCGGTTGAAGTCAGATAGGATATTTCTCACAGATGAATTCATCGAGAGACTAGGAAGGAACTCCTCATCGATCATTGTCAACACTGCAAGGAAGCACAACTTTTCTGAAGGAAAGAAACAGACAGGCAAGTTGAAGGAGTGATAAAAAGTTTTTCATTTTCTTTCTTTTTTTTTAAACTCTTTTGCATGTAAAGTGGTGTACATGTATTCTAATTCATCCATGAGAAAAATATATTGCATCATCTAGAAAATCATGTCATCTGGATTTACAATTCATATGATAGAATACTTCACCTCTGATCAGGGAAATTACATCGGGGCTTGGGGAGATGTAGCCCCCAAAATCTTCAAAAAAGCCCTGGCAACTGTAAAAGAAGCCTTAGAAAATCCCCATTCATTGCAATGTTAAAGCTTATTCGATGTTGCAGGTTTCTGCAATAAGTTGTTAAAAAGTAGCCCTCGTAAAAATTTTTAAAATGCCTACCACTAACCCTGAATGTTTCTTCAGTTTGTGTGAATTATCCGCGGGAAAACAACATTTCTGATTATCATATACGCTTGTGTCATTTTTTTTTCAGACGTGTAAGTCCAGGGGGTGTTTCACAAAGATTTAAGTATGACATAGAGTCGCACTTAAATGTTGACGCGTACATGATATGCAACCCACAATCTTATTGATCAATACACAGTAGTGCGCATCCTCTTGGTATGATCTGACCAATGCTGTCATGCCTTTTATACTGCGTGCAACTAGGCATTTATAAGTGCGACTCTAAGTCATACTTCAATCTTTGAGAAACACCCCCAGGAGAGGTTCTAGCACATTCCCCCTTTGGAGAAAGATTCTCTGTGTTCACACAAATGGCCTACCAAACACCATTCTCAAATCACCTACGTAAATTATACAGGTATATGCGTATCCTTATCCTGAAATTCATGTTTGTCCAGATGACAAGATTCATTGTCATATTCAACTTTTGACACGGCCTGCACTTGACACAAAATTTACAATCATACATGTATTTTTTTGTCCATGCAGTATTTGTATCTGCCTGTCCAAATATTAATAATACAAAATATTCAGTGGATGTCATAAACCCCACAATTTTTTTTACAAGTGTATCATTCTCTTGCTCTCTGCTTTCTATTTAATATTGAGTTTATTTTTTCTGGTGTAAAAAAAATCTGTTTGCATGAATTTGAGCATGATTACCAAAAAAATAAAAGAATGTCCTGCCAAGGCAGAAAATTGGAATGCTCTTTTCTTCTTCTGATTTTGTTTTGTTGTCTTTGTGATATTTTGTTATGCCATTGTGTCCATGCTTACAGTTAAGTGTCTCATGGTTATGTCCTATATGTATGCTCTACAAAGTGATCATCCCGCACCAAGGAATCTGACCCCTACATGTACATGTAGGTAATGGTGGTATTAAAGTATATTTTCAGCCATTTTTGCCCAGGGCTATTTTCACAGCTAACAGGTACAAATATGCCCAATTGGCATTTGCAAATCACCCCTATTCTCGCATTCCAACTTCCAAGTACACTTTTTTGTTAATTGATAACCGTTTTTGCAACATACACTTGAACTATTCTTTAAAGAACGAAAGCTATGCCCCCCAAAAAATCGGCTCTTGAAAAAAGATTCTTGTACTATCTAAAAACAATACCCACCAGAGTACAACTTGTTAAAACAACATTTTTTATTCAAACTCAGAACTTGTATCATGTTATTGAACATGCTAAAAAGGACCCTTTTAAATTAATGCAAAACACATTCATTATCACATAAACTTAACACATGTAGGAGTAACAACACCATATCCTATATCCATGGATATTTCTGGCATCTGCACACCTTTTCCTTTATCAATTACATGTATTGTATCAAGTTTCATTCACTTTCTTGTTTGTATTCCTTTTACACTGGTAGTTGTTGGGCTTTTTTGCACCTTTTGGCAACTACTGTGTTCTCAATTTACAGTGAAATTTAGGTTATATCTTTCCATGTTTAAAGTCTGTGCCACCAAAATTTCATCACATCTCTTGAATTGGGTGTCCATCAGTGCCAGGACTGGAAATATGTGCATTTACAGAACTTGTGTTCAGTTAATTGATAATGTGCATATTATTGTACAGATACTGTACCCCTTTTCATTGCTAAACACTTGCTGAGTGAGGAATTGAACTCATGATACCTTCAGGAACTGTTTTCATTTCTACCTTTCATTAGCATGTATACCGCTATGATTAAAATAAAAAACACTGTACGTAATTTGCAAAAGTGGAGGTGCTGTAGCCGAGTGGTCTAAGGCACCTGGATATACATGGAAAGTGCGGGGTTCGATCCCGGCCTTCGCAACCTATGCCCATTAGCAAGGCATTTAATTGACATTCAAATAAATGGAAATGCTATAACTCCGTGTGCACTTGTTTAAAAAAAAAAAACTTTGCAAAAGCAATGCTAATTGCAGCTGGTGTATTCGATGTGTAGGGAAAAAAATGAGGACAAAGTAAGCACAGAATGTGTAAATGTGAAATCAGCAAAACTTTTTTTGTTTTACATCCAATGGTGATGATATTATCAGCAATATACTTATACATATATGCTTGAGTTTTCTCATTTCACTCAAATAATTTTTTTTTTGAGGGGGGGCGCTTCCCCTTCAAAGGAAAACAGAATTGACATACTCAAAATGTTATTCTCTCTTTATACAGTGAGTATCAAATAAAAGTTTACACTTTGAAAAAGCCCTGGGAATGGGTTTGGGTCTCATCTATCCAATGAAAGTAGAAGTTTTGTCAGAATGTTATACTTGAGTGAGCACTGTCCATTTGTGTAAAGCTTTCAGAAATGCTCGTTTTCATGCTGTGTCAAGGGGAAAGGGCGAAATCAAACTTACCCTGCGGAGCATTTCTCATCCATTTTCCTTGCACTTTTAGTCATTTGTAATAAAACGGATACATTCAAGCATTTTGTAACAATTTTGCCACTCAAATTGAAATTTCAACACTTTGTACGCACAACCTTTACCCATTTTGTGCCAGCTGGATCTGAGGACATAACTAAATCTGAACAAAAGTTTATATCAGACATCTCCAGCATTTTTCAATAAGTTTTTATCATTGAAAGTGGGTTTACATTTCATTTTTCATTTAATACTTGTTTCTCCACATTTTTCCCAAGCTTGGCAATAATTAACAAAATGAAAATCAAGCTTAAGCAATTCCATGTAAATCACAGCTCAGCTTTAAAAAAATATCGTCACGATGGCCTCGATGTGTGGGGGAGTGGGGTGGGGTGAAATGCACTCTTCGAAGTGTTTTGGGCAAGGAAACAAGTAAAAAAAGGTAGAAGATATCTTCAAATCAATTTTGATAGCTAAATCCCACGTGTTCTTCATGATTAAGGTCTACTTTTATGCGTATAACTATTTCAAAGTTCTGCGCAAATCATTTTTTACTAACTTTTCAAAAGTAAGTGGTGCTCACTCAAGCGTAAATATTTTTTGACAGTTATATCGTCATTTGCTTAAATGGATCTGTACCAATGAAAAATCTTCAGGATATTACAAATGTATAACTTTGCAGGAGTTTTTCAAAGTGTAAACTTTTTTTGATACGCACTGTAGTTCTCATAAATGCTTGCTTTTTCACATCAATTTTCCCCTTTATTCTCTAATGGTTTTCTTACTCAAGCTTGACCTTCATGTATGCACATTATTATTTGCATTAAATGGAATGGATATATTCAGTTTCACATACATCAATCACCTGTGAAATTTGATTTGACTTAATATATTTTTTTTTTGCAGGTCATAAGCATAAGCCAAGGAGAAGGGCATTGCCATTATGCAGCTCATCAGATCCAGATGCACCATCTGCTTCAACCAGCCATCAGACACCATTGCAGTATGACCTACCACAGAGGTATTCTTTATCAGATTGTCCAGCTCCAAGTGAATCCAGTGTCTCATCTAATGTAACACCAGGTGTCACAGATCTCTTTCAGGAGCTGAGCTCTGATCCCTCCAAGACTGACAAGCCTTTAGATTCCACTACACCCCTTAGTCTTCAAGGAAACTCCAAGGTACAGTCGTCACCTAAGCTGTCAGGCAGTATTTCAAAGCTGAAGCAGAAGATCGGGAAGAGGCTCAAGGCAGCGGTTCAAGGAGACAGACCCGGATGCTCCAGTGGTGACATTGAGAGTGACTCCACAGTGCTTGGTTCATCTGTATCAGAGGGGTATTCATTTGGAGATGCAGATTTCATTCCCTTTAATTCTGAAGTGGGGGATGTGATTTTTGAGGAGACGGTAGCTACAGAGAAGGTGGACGTAGATGATTGTGAGCAATCAAATGTGAACCCATTAATGGACACTTTGGTGGAAGAGGTAGTCAGTGGTGCTTCAGAAGGTTATCCTTCACCAGCAAGTCCTGCAAGTGCTGCATGTCCTGCTAGTGCTGATCAAACTGCACTTCTATCCCAATTGTGCCAGTTAGAGAATAACCATGCTGGTGATGAATGTAATGGAGGAGAAGAGGAGACGCTGAGTAAGGAGCCATTATCAGATGGAGATGTAACAACAAGAAAGACAGGTAATGACAAGCCAAATCTTGTCCCCCGAACCGGAGAAACAAGTTCGACGGCTGAGAAGTCAAAGAATCCATGTCCTACACCAAGAACTGATTCTCCAGCCATGCAAAGTGAAACACACCCAGAATCATCACCATTGCATGAAACCCTAGCATCACCTGGCCAGCGACCTGGAGAAGTCCTTGAAGAAACTGCTGATGCTGCACAAGAGGCGGAGGAAGGGTGCCCAGGCGATGATGCACTTGATGACAGTGAGAGCTTGCCTGATGTTGACATCAATGCAGGAGATGAAGATTTACATGATGGCGGTCATGATAGCAGCTCAGACAGTATGGAGATGGACTTTGAGTCCAGTATGATCACCACTGATGACAGTCAGCCTACAAACACACCAACAAAAATCATGAAGGAAGTCACTCAGCTAGGGTAAGTAACCATCATTTCTAATAACACATATCAACATGAATTTAGAACACTTAGGACATATGCCTCCATCCATTAAAATGCTCAATTTGAAACAGTCAGGACATATCCAAGAAAAGAGTCAAGATATCTTTGGTATAAATCAAAAGAAGAAAAAATGAAAATTTGTCTGAACTGGCAAGGTGATAATCAAATTTTTGAGTGATTTGTGATATATTTAATTTGAGTTTACTAAAGTGACCTATTTTGACCTAGTTAGAACATTCCTGGCAGCCTTAATTATTACTTGTATCTTGGCTTTGTCAATATTTCAACCATAATCCCTCCCTCTCTCTTTTTTTATACATCATTTTTGTAGCAAGCTATCAGTACCAGGAACTCCTTCGAAGCCTTATCCTTTCCCACTGAATGTAAGTAGTATCTATGTTTCTTTGACCAAGCATGGTTCTTTTCCATGTCATGCATGTACATATACCTGTCATTATTTCTATTAAATAAAACAAAAATAATACAATACATGTATATACAAATGTTTCTACTTTGGGTAAAAGCTTTATGAAGTGGCTTCCCTAGTCATTCCAGTGAGTACCTTGCCAACTATTCACATGTAATATATTTGACACATATTTCCCATGTATCCATTTAGATTGTGTTCTTGAAAGGCTGTAACCTATGGAAAAAACATTTTAATGACATTCTCACATACATGTAAGCACCAAATACGATAGTGTTATTGAATATTGTAAATTTGCAGAAGACTACAAATGACAGTGATGTGAATTGCCAATAAGATGCCTGTCAACCCAAACCTGCTCCATGGGGGCATCAGCCCTGACCTGTTTACTAACTAATACATGTTATGTTTCTTTCTTGGAAACCAAGTAAAGAGGCATTCCCCTTTACCTGTCACTAATGGACAAACTGTAATCTTATTGGAAGTAAGTTTAAATATATACTTACTGCTATGTCTGGCAAGCTTTCAGATTGCCAAGAACTATCACTGTTTGAAAGCATTCATGAAATTATGCGGCCTGATGTAGTTGTGAAGACAGTCTGAAGCAGTGGTTAGTAATCATGGTGGATGTAGCTCCTCTTTATTGCTTCACGGAGTGTAAACATGCTTAAGTTTAAACCTGAGTAGTATATTAACACTTTGCCTTTATAATAGGGATTTTTTAAAAGTTTCAAATATGTCAGTTGGGAAAGAGATTTAGAGATTTCCTGGAGAGGTATTCTGAAAATTTTGGATCTTCTTCTGCTGCCCCGAGTAGTTTATTACAAAATCCAAAGTAGGCAAGGCATTAGACAGTAAGCTGTACAATGATTTTTCATACATGCTAGAAATGTGCATGTAAAATGGCAATGTTTAATCTACCCTTGATACTGGACCAAATAGTTGTATATATGAGTTCTTTTTGTACAATGCCTACTTTAATAGCTTGTTGTACGCGAGCAAATGGGAGGCTGAATGTCACACATTTGTACCGTTGCACACAAGACGTACCATCCAAAATGTACCGTTGCACGGCTTTAGGAGGTGACCTCACAATGCGATTTCATTGATTGAATAAGGTTGGCAATGCACGTACAGCCCGCTTTTCGCAATATTTTTGCTCCCTTTTCATAGATTACTGCAGGGGAAAACTTTGTTTTTTCATATTTTCATTGAATTCCGAGGCGTTGTACAACACAAATAGGAAATATTTTTATTCGTGCAATGGTGCGAGATTTCGCATTCGTTGAAAGAAATGCTCTATTCAACGAGGCTAACTCCTCGTTCAATAGAGCATCTTTCTTTTACCTCATGCGAAATCTCGCACCATCGCACTCATGCCTATTCGCTATTTGTATATTATCAGTCAGTCATCTGAAGTAATATTGACTTGATAATTTGGAATTCCCAGAAATGCAGTTTAACTGTGCTCACTAAAATCAGCAGTTCACTCAGTTATCAATCTTTGTTTGTTTATTTGGAAATGCTTTCTGTATTTTTGCTTATTACACATGTACATCATATCCGACCTTTGCCTTTAATACAAACATCGTAATGTATGATGATATGATTGAATAACACTATAAGTAAATAAGGACTTTGTATGTGCCCTCAATTTACTTTTTCATTTATTCGCTCTAAAGATTAGTACTTGAAAAGCAGGCATTACATGCATTAGTGAGTAGTGAGTTTACTTATGTTTGGAAGGGGAAAAATAATGTGGTCATTTCACTGGTTCTTGACAAATTTATTTTCATGTCTTATTTCTACTGAGCAATATGCAAAATAGTGCCATGACCTGCATGCTATAAATATTTCAGGTACAACCTTTTATAATCACAGGGGTTGAGTTTAGTCCCATATTGTACCATGTTTTCATTTCAATAAATGATTATTGCTTGTGTGAAGTTCAATAGTGATATGTATACTGTTCGTTGAACCATATGGGTCGCTATTGTGAAATTCCCCATATGGGAACTGATTCCAGAAATACAGGCAAATATCTCCTTGTGCCTTGTATTTGAATTGGACTATTGATCCAGCAAAATGTGATATTGAATATAGCAGGATGTCTTCATGGGATGGAACCACAAAATTGTATTGTATACTGTATGATAATGGAACAATGCTTTATGAATAAGGGATGGTGAAAGCAGAACACGTGGGAGGCCAGTTCGAGTGATATCGTGTTATTTCATTTAATGATTTTTTTTTTTGCTGAGGAAGTGAGATTTCTGTGGAAGAATGTCTAATTTGAGCACTTCTCTTTCAATCAAGAAGTCATTTTCTGCAAAGGGGTCATATTGATTGCATGTTGATGGCGATTTACACACAGTGATTACAATTGATAGTAATCCCATCATGATGATTGCAAACTTGATACCAATTAACAGTCATGAGTGTAATCGATCCTAATGATTGCATTTTGATGGCGATTTACACACAGTGATTACAATTGATAGTAATCCACTCATGATGATTGCAAAATTGATACCAATTCACAGTCATGAGTGTAATCGATCCTAATGATTGCATTTTGATGCTTATACTGTTCAGTCATGACACTGTAACACAACACAACTTTGGTGTGTACAAATTAGGGTTATGAAGCTTTTGGTTGACTTCAAGAGGACTTTAGACCAAGCGTGCGATACTACATGTAGTAATTTCTTGCTCTTAGACTTGAAACTTATCTGTGAGTGAATTTTACACTTCTGCCATTATGTCATCCTCTGATACACCTTCATCAGAGGTAAGTCCTAATTATTAAGGATATGTTGCATTCATGTTTAGTCATACACTGTAGTAGAAGTAGTAGTAGTAGTAGTATTAGTATTAGTAGTAGAAGTAGTACAATGTAGTCATGTTTAGTCATACACTGTAGTAGAAGTAGTAGTAGTAGTAGTATTAGTATTAGTAGTAGAAGTAGTACATTGTAGTAAAATATGAGTAGTAGTAGTAGTAGTAGT
The DNA here is from genome assembly GCF_018143015.1 of Lytechinus variegatus. Classification (NCBI taxonomy): domain Eukaryota; kingdom Metazoa; phylum Echinodermata; class Echinoidea; order Temnopleuroida; family Toxopneustidae; genus Lytechinus; species Lytechinus variegatus. The sequence goes on from NC_054751.1 coordinate 20,673,709, forward strand.
AGTAGTAGTAGTATTAGTAGTAGAAGTAGTACATTGTAGTAAAAGTATGAGAAGTAGTACATTGTAGTAAAAATATGAGTAGTAGTAGTAGTAGTAGTAGTAGTAGTAGTAGTAGTAGTAGTAGTAGTAGTAGTAGTAGTAGTAGTAGTAGTAGTAGTAGTAGTAATGATGGTGAAGGGAGTTTAAGCAATAGCAGTTTAAGTAAAATAGGGCTATAAATTATCATTTACTATTACATCGTCCTCATTTCTATCGATCACATTATACTACCTGAATGTTTTATTTGGCACCTGTCAATGTATATGAATTTGAATATAAATTGCTACAAATTTCAGGCCTCTACAAATTTTTTTTTTGTCACTTGCCCTGTTGGGCAAGTGATGAAATAATTTGCTTGCCCGATAGAAAAAACTGCTTGCCCAATTTTTAAAATAATTTTTCATTATGACGGCACTACTCTTGTTTTTATTAAGGTACCAGGTATACAAAATAACAATTGAGAATCATGTCCAGTATAAAAGAACACACATTGAAAAGGATATTTTCAGCAATGTAGGCCTAAGTCTTTACGTTTATTTTGGAGAAAAAAAAATCAATTTTTTATGGGTATTTAAGGTTTTAAAAAACCCTTCAACAAAAGTTGCTAAAATTTCATATTTTGCATCTTTAAATCCATGAAATTGCTTCCTGGGTACCATATTTCCTTAGAATTGCTTTCATTTACCGTAGTTAGAAAAGTAAGAAAGCCAGTGAAAAATGTTCAGCTCTTTATTGACTCGGAAAAAATTATTTTATCATCAAAAGTGGAGTGGCTAAAATTTCACATTTTGCATCTTTAAATCGATGAAATGGTCATTTATTTTCCATATTTTCTTGTTTAAAAAAAAATATTTGGAAACCATCAAGTCTTTTCTTCATAATTTTATGATGTTCCACTCTGTCAATAATTTTATCTACATGTTTTCACATGCTACTTTTTTATCTATTTTGAGGAATACCTGTTCACTTATTAATGAATTATTACTAACATTGTTTAATATTGTATGATTTTTAAGTAATTTCTTTCACTATGCTTAGAATCTTGGGTGTGTGTGTGTGTTGTGTGTGTGTGTGACTGTGAGTTGAACTTTGATATAAATGAATTCAATATCTAATTTCTACTTCGCCTATTCCAGTACAATAACCTGTACTCGGCCATGTAATAAAGGCCCACATACCCTAACTTTTCCTGAAGTTCTTTGAAAACGCAGACTTCTACGAAAATAGTATTTCTCCATGGGGGAGTCTAAATTTGGTGGGAATGTATTCATTAATAACTTAAATATACATGACAATGAAGAAATCATCAAACTTTATTGGAAGTTTTGAATAATATACCCGAAATGTAAACTCTGTCTGAAACAGAAAATCACCATCATTGAGGCCTTTACTGAGCGAATTGTCCCCCAGAGCTCTGGCAGAGAGACAGAGCTCAGACTGGCTAGCTAGTATGCGCACGTGCGTGAGGCTCCCGCCGGCCTTGTAAAATAGATGGAGCTTTGTTTGATGATTTATTGTCTGATATTTACCTCATCCCCTCAAAAAGGGAAACAAATGAATTTTAAGCTATAATCAACAAATACGGCAAGTTATTTTTTATGTTAATAGGCCGTTTTGAAAAGCAAAGCCGAATGACAACTCACCAATGCGCGGTTACTAGACTGTGATTTATTTCCTGTGTAATTCTAATTATTTTATCACAGAATTGTGATATCGGAAGGGGGAAAATGTGCATTAGAAATTGCACATGATGGTAGTCATAATGGACCCCTATACTACATTCAACTGTTTCCCGGCCATTGCATTGATTTTTTTCATACCTGGTACCATGTATGGAAATACGTGGTACAGAAAAAATAACGCAATTTCGGAATTTGAAACTGCGCTACTTGCTATTTTTTAAGGCTTATTCATGATTTTGAGTGTGGATATTTGATGATTTATGGAAAAACGAGGAACGGTACAGAAAAAAGACGCAACAACCACTTGCCCGATCGGGCAATTGACTTTGGGAAGTGCTTGCCCGCACGTCATTTTCACTTGCCCCGGGCAAGCGGGCAAGCGGGTTTGTCGCGCCCTGCAAATTATACCTAGGCTATATATATATAGCCTTGGAATAGGGAAGGTTTCAAGCAAAGTTTTTGTATAGGGATATATGTGCAGGTAGTTTGTTTTAAACAGCATAGGGGATTATTTTCATTCAGATCATTTGCATTATTTTCTTACTACTTGAGGAATGAAGAGGAGTATCACAACACTAGGTTCGTTTACATGTAGTATTGTATAGTTAAGGTTTGAAACTCACAGAAGTAAAAAGATGAAACATTTAAGTTTTAAATATAACCCATAACACATTCTAGATCATATCTTTCTTGTAAAATGTGTTTAATGGTACACTCAATCATTTCATCTGACAATTAAGTTAAGGTTTGAAAGTGAATTGTCTCATACAGGCTAATACACTGTATAGGTTCGGTCTGTCTAATGCTCAATATTTTTTTTTCCTCTCTCATTCTTACAAATTGTATAAAATTAATCACTTCATTGGAAGTTTGGATTTTCCTTTGCCATTATACATGTTCAGAAAATTCAATTTGGAAGTCAATTGTATCTTGGATCTTGGTAATTATAGTGTTACTAGACAGCAATGACAGGGTTGGCGGATTTAAATCACGTTGATTTAAATCATGATTTAAATCGCGATTTAAATCACAATGATTTTTTTTTAAAAATCATTGATTTAAATCACTTCCATTGAAAAATGTACAAATCATGGACAAAGTATTTGTTCAATGCAGTTTTAATTCTTCAAGTCAACTGAAAAACTTTGAATTAACTTTATATCAATAAAAGATCAACAAAGTCTTCATGTCTACTTAAAACAAATTAAAATCAAATCAATAAAATCAGGTAATTCCTTAAAAACTACAGATGTATGTTGTCAATTGGTAATTATTTTTTGTAAATTATGTCGAGTTTTTCTTCTGAAATTTTACATTCTTTGTCAGTTATTATTAGTCAATTTCTTTCTTAACATAAAGTTTTTACATAATCCAAAGACTTTTCAGAGAGCAGTTTGTAAAAAAAATATATAATATATAAAAGTCAATGAGAAAAGGTTTGTTGGCAGTTTTCCAGTTTTGATCCTTCGCCTACACATAACTACTTCTGTCATGTAAAATAAAAAAATTAAACCTGCATGTAATCAACATATTTAACATGCCTCTTATTTCGTATTGTTACATTTATCATACATTTGATGTTTTAAATAACAATTATAAAAATCACATTAACATTATGTAGTACAGTCATAATTTGACTGTTGAGAAAAGCTTTCTCTTATAAACCGTTTAAGTCACTGCAGCCCATTTTATGTTCAGTGCTACAAATAATGGAAGTTTTGTATCTGCATGTAATAATGGAAAGAGCTCTATAACAACAATTTGCAAAACTCAGAATAAACATTTAACACTGCATTTTAATGTTAAAATGCAGGTACTTCAGTTACAATCATTGGCAGTTGTAAGCTGTGTCTCATTTAAAATAAAATACTTCTTTTTGTAATACATACATGTATGTTGTAATTTAAGCAGTTTTGCAGTTTCTATCCTTTAGTTAAGTTAAAAGTAAGTAGATTTTTTTCATACTTCATGGATCAAACAGATTTTTTTGTAGAGAATATGGGAATAAAAATTGTAGATTAATGTAAAAAAATCACAGTAACAGAATGTAGTATAGTCACCCTTTGACTGAGCTATCTCCTATATTGTTCTCCAAAACTGAGAGTTTTGCATCTATATCTGTAGCAAGAGAAGAGCTTTTTATCAAACTAAAAAGATCCTAAACATATACAGTTGTAGTCTCTCTTTGACTATTGTAAAGCTGTGACTAATTGAAAAAAAATAATTGATTTGAATTACTTCTCTTACAATATACATGAATACTAGTAATTGGCAAAGGGTTTGTTGGCAGTTTTGATAAGGGATTTTTTTCTCTTGGATTTTTTAAATATTTGAATGAAAAATCCCAGAGGGGAATTTTCTCAACTCACTGGGAATTCCCTATGGAATATTCCTTCATAGGCCTATGTATGATAGAATTAAGTTCAGATACACATGTACATGATTCCTCAAATTTATTTTTAATTGTCCATTTTTACTGGATTTTAATTACAAAATATGTGGTTAAGAACAATGTTAGGGGTGAAATGTATAACATCGATATTGATGTCATTGTAAGAGTAAGGGGGGGGATAATTACCCTTTTTTTCGTAGGAACTTTTAAAAAATCAAAAAAATCTGATTTAAATAAAAAAAATCTGATTTAAATAAAAAAAATCTGATTTAAATCAAATAAATCCGATTTTTTTTATTTTTTTTAAAGAAATCAAAAAAATCGCCAACCCTGAGCAATGATCATGTGGAACATATACCGGTATTAAAAAAGGATTAAAAAACAACACTTGTTCATTGTTAACAATGTACTTCATGAAATGTCTCGTTTGGAGTATCTGGTTTTCCAGCCATCTGCTCAACTTTCTTGTATCCTATTCATACTTCTCTACATTTTCAGTACTACACTCATCGAGAATTGCCTTGCAAATGCATCCCTTTGAAGTATTTCGATGCATATTACTAGTACTCAATTTTGATATGCCACGATCTGTAATTTATTGTATATTTATGTATTAGGATGTGAAAAATATTGTTCACGGCTAAACCAGCACTATCATTCAGAAACTAGGCTAGGAATTCTCCACTGGCATCAGGACTTGGGTTTGAATTAGTAGAACAGTGTTTATGATATGAAAACACTTTTATGGGCCACAGAAATCAAGTCTGATTATTACAGGTTCCCAGCCCATCAGGGAAATCAGGGATTTTTTTTTTAACTTTTTTCCAGTCAAGGAAAAATCAGGGAATTTGATGAAAAAATATCTCAAATCAGGGAAAATGCCTCAATTGAGGGAAAAATCAGGGAATTTTGATTGGCCCAAAAGGTCGAAAGCACGGTAGTCAGTCAGACTCTGTTATATTTTGTTGAATATCAAATTGGCATCTTTAACATAGTGTGCTGTATGTACATGTACTAGGATTGCCTTGAATCAACTTCTTTCTGTATCAATATAAAAGGATGGGTGTATGAGGAGAAGGTAGGTCATTATATGCCTGCGTAATAGTACTAATTAGTTTCATAATATTGTGTTTATACTGAAAATACATGTTATTCACTGCAACAACTAAGAAAACATGCAAAACTGAAAATGGGTTTTATAAATTATGAGGGAACTTTTAAACTTCATCAGGGAATTTCTGTTTTCTTGAAAAGTTGGGAACCCTGTTATCATAGTTTATTCTATTGATATTAATATATCATTTTAATGCACTTTTTTTTATAGGATTCAATGAGCCCAGTTAGATTGTCACAGGAAATTGGCGATGAGGAACCAGTGAAAAAGAAGATCAAATTGAAGCATAATCTGAATAAGCTGTTGGACATAACGAAAACTACAGTAAGTTATTCATAATTCAATCAAGTGATGTTTTTGTTTTTCTTTTACCCCAAGGCACACTTGGGCTTCAAATGTCTTCTGCTGCCAATATTTGTAGTATATAAATTACAATCAATAGTAATACATGGTAATACATGTAGATTTTTATGATAATATGCATGGTGAAGAAAACTAAAGGAACAAAAAAATAAAGGAAGTTAGAAAGTGCAGATCTTAAATCTCTGAAAAACCCAAAATTTTGACATTTGAATTCAATTTTTTTTTATGTTGTCAAATTCTTATGATTTTTCGTCTTTTTTATTGAAAACAGGAGGAATTTGAGGCAAAGTTCAAGCGTCTGAAGCAAGATGTGAACAAGGGGGGTTTTGCCAGACAGCTAACGGAGCAAGAGAAGGCTGGAGACGATGACCTTGACATGGGCTCAGATGGTGGTGAACTGGAAGAACGTGCTAACAAATTGCTCAAAAAGGTGTGATACTGATAGAGACGCTTATGATTTGAATCATATTCTGTGAAATAAAGCATTTTTATCTGCAAAAAAAAAAAGTTTTCATCACAAAACAGTTTTTTTTTTTGAAAAGCATTATTGAATTAATATCAATTCTGCTGATAATATAAAACAACCTTAAAGAAGATTTTTAAGCAAAACTATGCAAAATATAATCTTTTTTTCGTAACAAACAAATAGTTATATTAAATATTCTATATGTTTCATGGTTGTTCCTTAACTTTCAACAATGGAGAAAATTCAGTAAGCTTACTGATGGCAAACTGATGGCAATTTAATGTTTCTTTGAATAATCCACACCCAAGTTTTCAAGATTATAAAGAGGGGAAAAAGGTGTGGTTTATTTACCGGAAATGAGGTTATTATTAACCTTCCTGCTTGCTTTTCATTCAATACTCTCATTCATTCCGCCATTCATTCATTCCTTTCTTTGATTGATTTGATTAATTGATTAAATGATTCATTCATTCATCCATGCATTCATACCAATCTATCCATTCATCCATTGGTAACGTGATGCTTCTATTTTATCTTTTTTATATATTTATTTCACCCCTTCAATTTTTATTTGATAGTTTTGTCCTGATGATAAGCAAGAGATACCCAAGGTCCATCCGGGTGAAGATATCTTTGATCAGACAAAACTCAGACAGGTAAGAAATAAATTAATTTTAAGATTAGAAAGAGTAGTAATTGCCTCCATTGTTGTTTTTCTGTGTTGATGTACTGGCTTGCATGTTGTATACAGACTTTTCTACAATTTTAGAGTAGTTGGGAAGATAGGAGTGGGCTGCATAATATTGCATATGTGAATATTTCATTGATGTCTTGAGCTCATTTAAATCTCTATTCGATCATTTTGGGGAAAAAATCAATTTATCTTCCCCCATTAGTAAATGTCAAACAATAATGATAACAATAACGGTATATTTACCCAGGGTAGCCACTTCAGTTCTGAAAACTGTTCTCCCAGCGGGCCCTGCTATTATTACCCCGGCTAAGCTAGGCTACCTATTCAGGTGCACACAGCTTTTTGAGGAATTACTTCCTGCCGGTACCCATTTACCTCACCTGGGTCGAGTGCAGCACACTGTGTATGAATTCCTTGCTGAAGGAATGTCATCATTCTTGCAAAAGTAGTTTTGAAACTTGGTGAGATTTGAATGGGAATGTCTGAGTTGAATGGCTTTCTTGTACAGAATTAATTATTTAGAATTCGAGCTAATTTCGATGGCTAGAACATACCAAAAACCTATTTGTCTTATGATATAATTCAAGATGATAAATTTATCTTCATCTTTTCAATATTATCTGATTGTTGTAGCTTCTAGTATTTCTGTTTTATCATCAGTTCCAATGAAGATGTAATAATAGATTCAGTTCAATTGATTCAATTCAATTCATATATTCTATTGTTGAATTTACATGACCCGTAAATTGTCAAATTCACAACTTATCCAGGTATGTAATTAAAGATGCATCAAATGCTTTCACATATAAATAGATCTTCAACTATGCTGACCACATGGCCTCATTGGAAGGTTGTGGATTCAAGCCTGATAAACCAAGTGCACTGGAAAGTCTTATGCTCAAAGCAACAGCAGGTAAGAGGTGTCCATGCCTTTTTTTAAAGGGAAAAAAAACATCAGCGCTTGTAACAAAAATGTAAGCAATTGATCACATTGTTGTTTTGCAAGTTTGATTGCACATAATGATCAATACAATCAACTTTAAATTTCAGCCCTATTATGAAGTGCTATGATTTATGTTATTGGCCCCTGGCCTAAATTTGTTGGATCTAGAATATGTGCTACGGTTCTGTGAATATTGACGTTTGTGTGTAGAAAATGCAAGAACTTTTTTTTCTTAATGACACCAACCGAAGCTACAGTTGTCCTCAAAATTATTCATACCCCTTGTGGAAAAACATTCTTTGGTAGATTCTTTACTTGTAAAAGCTATTATGATGTAACTTTCTTTGTATCTTTTGTCTGCTTGTTGCTATGCATGATTTGACATATGAGCTGGCAAGTCTTCATTAGCATAATAATAGATAGGGTCGAAAGTTATTTTTTGCACTTGTTCAGAATTATTCATACCCTTGCCAATACCTCAGCAAAAATGTCCTTTTATGACAATGCGCATTATTTTCACTGTCTGGGAATGTGCTATTCTTTGTTCTATAGTTATTTTAAGATGTTCCAATGAATTAAATACCCTCTTTGTTAAACAAGCCATTAAACAATGATGGAAAATAGCATCTTTCTAAAAGGGTATAAATAGAGGAAAGCATTTTGGTTATTCTAAGTCTCTGATAATCATGGCCAAGAAGAAGGAGCTCCGTGAGGACCTACGGCAACGTCTTGTGAATGCCCACATTGAGGGAAAAGGTTACAAGGCCATTTCCAAGCAGTATGACGTCCCTGTGGCAACAGTCCAGAGCGTAATCAAGAAGCACAAGAGGTACAACACTGTGAAGAACCTTAGTGGGCGTGGCAGGAAGTTCAAGGTGTCCCCTAAACTTGCCAGGAAAATCTGCAGAGAGGTCAACAACAACCCCCGGACCACAACCAAGACCCTACTTGAAACGCTTGACCGGTCAGGGACGAAGGTGTCCGGTCCACCATCGAGCGAGTCTTGCACAAAGGAGGTCTCCATGGACGCAGGCCTCGGAAGACACTGTTGCTCAGGAAGAAACACCTGAAGGATCGACTGGCCTTTGCTAGAGGTCATCTGAAGCAAAATCCAAGCTTGTGGTCAACCATCCTGTGGTCTGATGAGACAAAGTTGGAGTTATTTGGCCATATGGATGTTGAATACATCTGGAGGAAGAAAGGGGAAGCATACAATCCAAAGAACACTGGGCCAACCGTCAAGCATGGTGGTGGGCACATAATGCTGTGGGGATGTTTCTCTTCCAGTGGCACAGGGAACCTCGTTAGAGTCAAAGGAATCATGAAAAAGGAGGATTACATCCAGATCCTTGAGGAGAACTTGAAGGAATCTGCCAAAAAACTCCAGCTTGGCCCCAACTGGAAGTACCAACAAGACAATGACCCAAAGCATACCGCCAAGCTGGTGAAGAAATGGTTCAAGGACCATGATGTCAACGTCCTAGAATGGCCAAGTCAGAGTCCTGACCTGAATCCGATCGAGAACTTGTGGCGAGACCTGAAGTCAGAGTGATGGCTAGGAACCTGACTAACCTGACCCAGCTTGAGGCCTACGCCAAGGAAGAATGGGCCAACATCCCGCAGGAGACGTGCAGGAAGCTTGTGGACACTTACAGGAATCGTCTAGAAGCAGTCGTAAAGAACAAAGGCTATGCTATTGACTATTAATGAAAGACATTGGACTCAGAAAACCTAGGGTATGAATAATTTTGAACATGACATTGTTTGAATATCTATGAATAAAATACCCCTGAAAAAAGAAATTTCTTGAATTGTGCATTGTTGTTATTCTTTCACTAGTAGGTCACACATAAATCATAGAGAAACTTGATAAAATGCATTCATTTCATCACAAACATGAAAAATCACAAATATCAACAAGGGTATGAATAATTTTGAGGACGACTGTACTTAAGATGCTACTTTGCAACATGATACACGATGGGAGTAAAATATTAAGCTTATATTTTTGTTATATAAATGCAAAAATTAATTGATATTTTGATAGTCATCTTGACCAGTAACAAAAGTTAAACATATTTTGATAGAGAGTGGTGATGTAGGCTCCATGAGCTTGTGTTTGTATGTCTTTTTCTAAAATATCCTGCTTTGGTTTGTTTTCATTGTGGCAGAACTTTCCAGGTAAATAGAATGACACAATTTTTTTTTTAAGAGAAATACTCTCTTCCATTCCCTCTCATGGGTGTCGATGTAATTATTCAACTCTAATCAAATTCTTATTTGGTGTCTCGTTATGGTTAACATTATTCATACACCATGTTTGCACGCCAAAATTTTTGCATTTTATTCATCACTTGTATGTGCTTGAACAATCATTCTTGGGAACAGTCACATCCTATAATATGAAGTCCCTAATTACTTGTATACCTGTATATGTTTGTTCAGATGAAATGGTTGAAATGCTGAGGACGTTTGCTGTTGAGATGACTTACCATTCTAAACCATGCCCTCCAGCCTTCATGCTCTGGCTTCTAAGACTCAGTGAGTAATTTTTCATTCTCTCTCTTTTGGGGGATTTTACTAGAATTTTTCATTATTATTAAATTAAATGGTAAATGCAGCTTTGAAGTTGTAAAAATCAATATGCTGTAATATAGAAACCAGCTTGAAGCTTTGTAATGATCCAAGAGAAGGCCCTTTTGTCTAAATGCATAGAATGTTATGACTAAATATACAGAATATTAATTGTCTTTGCAGCATTCATGCGAGAATGAAAAAAAAATTTAAAGGACAAGTCCACCCCAACAAAAACTTAATTTGAATAAAAAGAGAAAAATTCAAGCATAATACTGAAAATTTCATCAAAATCGGATGTAAAATAAGAAAGTTATGACATTTCAAAGTTTCGCTTATTTTTAACAAAATAGTTATATGAACGAGCCAGTTACATCCAAATGAGAGGGTCGATGACGTCACACTCACTATTTCTTTCGTTTTTTATTGTTTGAATATTTCAATTTTTACGAATTTGACAATTAAGACCTCCTTGCCTGAAGCACAAAATGTTAAAATAATGGAATTCCACGTGTTCAGGGAGGAATGAAACTTCATTTCACATGACAATGACGAGAAAATAAAAATATTTCATAATTCAAACAATAAAAAACAAAAGAAATAGTGAGTGTGTGACATCATCTACTCTCTCATTCATATTTATCTGGCTCGTTCATATAACTATTTTATTAAAAATTAGCGAAACTTTGAAATGTCATAACTTTCTTATTTTACATCCGATTTTGATGAAATTTTCAGCATTGTGCTTGTCTGATTTTTCTCTATTGATTCAAATCAATATTTTTCTGAGGTGGACTTGACCTTTAACAATTATGAACAATGCATTTCAAAACAACACATTCACACATAGTGGACATGAATGTACAGCCATCACAGTCAAGCTTGCCACTTTTTCTGATCTTGGAAAAGATTGATCAACATTTTGATAATCCGTTTATCTCCTGTGTCTTTGTTTTAATCTCTGTCCTTTCCCCTCTGTATTTCTCCCCCCCCTCTCTCTCTCTCTCTCTCTCTATTTCCTTCATGTATATCAGTGTCTGTGCATACTGACTGTAATGTAGTTAATAAGGCATACCAGACCATGTGGTCCATCCTCAACACGTGGCCGGTTCAGCATCCTGACGTCGTGCCTTGGGCGCCCTCTGTCGCTGAAATCACCCAGATCTTGGTCAATTATGGTGAGTTCTTTAATCAGCATTCCCCTTTCTTTCAGTCTTGTTATTTTGTACTCAAGTTTTATTGATTTGATCTCATGACAGGTGGGTTAGATCCCCAGCCAAGTCATTGACTTTTACAAATGAGACCTTATAAAGTTAAAAGCCTGTTAAATCTGTGAAAATGAATATTGATATATTTGTGGAGGAACCTTGATAAATGACATATCATTATTATCATTTATGTGATATTTATTTGACTTTGAATAATAAAGACAATCACTTCCTTCTTTTTCTTTGTCTTTTTTGTTGTTGTATATCTCCATCTTTCTCTGTATCAATCCCTTTTTATCAAAGTGTACAACTCTTATTTACTTGAAGTACTGCTTTTTATGTAACCATACATGATTCATATATCTGGTATTTCATTTATACTATCAATTCATCTGATAGGATTAAAAAAAAAAACTTGTAATGAGAGCATACTTGTTAAATAAATGCTGGTGAAGAAAAATTATGGTTTTATATGCATTTCCTATTTTGTCTCGCCTGAATGAATTTTGGCAGAGAGTGTTGGTCTGTTAATCTGTTAAAGACCCTGACCGGTGTAAAAACAATCATATATCAAAATAAAGGTAATGATACATACAATACAATATATACCAAAAATATTACATATATCTCCTTCCAATAGTTAAAAATATTGAATAAAAATCAAAGAAACTGCTCCTCCAAAGTACGCTTCGATTGAGCACCCCCACGTCGCCTGGAAATGAGGACGTCACGTTGTGTCTGGAGGGTTGTGATTCCATAGGTTTGTGTACAAAAGCATTTGGTATTTTCTTCCATTTCCATGTTATGAATCCATTTTTTTTCGTTTTCAGATGAAAATGGCACTGAAAATTATTCACTGGTCAAATTGTTGTAAACCTACAACTATTCACTACCTTTTTAGTGATTTCTCTGTTTGGCTCTTATTGGGCATAAATTGCTATGTCAGGAAAAGTTGTTATACATAATCCAAATGCAGATAGAATTGAAATCTGCGCCAAATAATCAGGAAATAAAATATGGCAAAAACTAGTTCAAAACTGTACATTTCATAAATTTAAGCTTGTGGGAAAAAATATATATGTGATATCCCTCTGTGATAGAAGTGAAGAGAATGAAATGCGTTATCTAGAAAACAAAAAAATCACCCACTTTTTCTGTGTACAAAACCTATGGAATCACGACGCTTCTTACACAACGTGACGTCACGGTCTCGAGGCATGTGAAAAGTACAATAAAGCCTATTTTCTAAGCGGGGTTCGAAGCCCGATAATTGGAATATTCTTAAGCAAAATACTCAGCTGGGAAGCGGTGAAAATGCATAAAGCATACCTTGCTGTATTCAGTAGCTTATAAGCTTTCAATTTCATTTTCGGGTCCAGTCTGGATCTTTAAAGTTTTTGTTCATCTTGCTCTCATTTCTTTATTTCTGCATCAGTTATGTTCATACATGGTATATAGGACCCTTGAGTAATTCCACATTTGTGTCCTTAAGGATGATGGGGCCAAAGGTCATATGATTTGAGGTCATGTTCATCCTTCTTCAATTTTTTTTTCTTGCAACTTGCTCTCATTTATTTATTTTTTGCATCAATTGTGATCACACTTGGTTTAATTTATCCTTAGGCAATACCACATGTGTGTTATTTAGGATGATGGGGTCAAAGGTCATCTAGGGGTCAAAATGTCAAGTTAATTTTTTTTTCTTTTAACTTGCTTTCATGTTTGGATTTCTGCATTAATTGTGTTTACACTGGTACAAATAATCATTAGATAATACCACACTTGTGTTCATGAGGATGATAAGGTCAAAGGTCATCTATGGGTCAAAAAAACATATTGGATAATATATTAATAGCAAAATTAGGCGAGACTTGTGGTTTGTGAACCACCTTGTGTAAATATTGTATTATTTTTGTTTGATTTAGGTGCATCTTTCAATGAGCTTCTACCGCAGGGCCTTGTACATCCAGAATTTGATGAAAGTTCCATTAGGTATTTAATTTTCTTCTCTTTTTTTGGGGGGGGGGTAATCTTAGGTCCATTTCGTGAAGACTTATATTTATGGTATTCTTTGTCATTATGATTACTACCACGGAAATCTTGATTTTGATTGCCTGTTGAGCCTTGTTTCCATGGTATTTATGATTACAGCAAAGTAACCATAATCCTAATTCCTTATTGAAACTGGGAGTCGTTTCATAACGCTGTTTGTAAGCTAAGATGATAAGATGATCCATTCTAAACAGTCCTAGCCAACTGCCAAGTAGTACTGATATTCTGTATGTAGTACTGAAAATGAGAAGAATACTGATGGTTTTATGCAAAATAGTGACGTCTAAAGTTACAGTTTTATGTGTAGCCCTATGGTATTTCTTTTAATTACTGATTTCCTCACCAAAATACTGATTTTCAGTTTTGAAAATAGTGAAAAGTTCTTGTTCAGGTAGGCATCTCTGCTCATGCCCCTGATTTTGATGTAATATGGTATTTATTGATCTATACCAAAACAGACCAAGGGAAAATGTAGTTAACCAACATGAGGAGAGTGCTTCATCCTCTGCTACTGACCTTACGGATGCGGAGAAGGCACGTTACCATGGCAACAACCTTATGAAGGTCATCAAGATCTTGACCCTTGCTCTCATCACCAGGAAAACTGTTGATCGGTAAATTACGCTTTCTCATTAAGATGATAAAAACATTTTTTTTTCAAACAATAGCCTTATGTTACTTGTTACCAGGTGACATCATTATGAGCTCTTTTCTACATTTATTGTCTGAAAATGTTAGTAAATAACATCTGATTCTACCTTGTTAAAGTCGTTTGTATATTATATATCTATACACTTTGTAGATCTATGGATTATTTTGACATTATCATGAATTTTTCTGACACAATTCTTTTTCTTTCTTTTTTTCACCTCTTTAGGTTCCCTTACACAGAAGAGGAGATAAGCTGCCTAGCTTTTCTTGTATGCAAAGCATCTCTTGAGACTTACTTCATCAAGTAAGATCATGCTTATCTGAACTAGTTTAACATTATTTAACCCCCAAAATGTATGTAAATATATTTTGGCTACATCATAATTAACTCGGGAGTTGACAGTGGGCCTGGCTTCTTATACGGCTCAATGACTGAAGTGAGGGATTTGCCGATTGTCAAATCCGTCATCCAGTTAGAGAGTATATGTATCACGTGACAACCGGACTTGCCAAAAAAGATTTTCCTGCCCTGAGCTAATTAGAAGCATCTGGAACCTGGGAGAGACTGTTTCTACCCCTGTTGAAGATGGATGCCCTGTCCAAATGTTGTGGAATTCATTAATATGATTGGATCTTGGATTGATAATAGGACAGACAATCCGATGATAATTTAAGTGATTGTGACTCCCCCAAAAATAAAGTGAAATGTGCAATTGCAAAATTAAGATCTGGCTTGGTGACTGCGTGCAGTTGAGAATTCATTTAATTTCTATTATTTTTATCTTTGCAGGAAAGCTGTGGAGAATGATTTCACTCTTTGTCTTGTAGCCCTGTTTGAATGTGTGCCTGAAGCTTCTTGGGCAAGTCAGGTAAAGTTGACCTTATTCCATCTACTGGTGATCATAGTCATGATCCAATTTTGAAATTGACAACCAAGATGTTTCTTACACTCTTGTAGGAGAGAACTTAAGCTACTAGTATGATAAATCAGTCTGCATGGTACTATCAATAGTATCGGGTTAATGCATCAAAAATATCATAGCAGAATCAGGACAGTTTCAGTTATTTTCCCTTCAAAAATACCTTTGCTGCTGCTGCTATTTCTTATGAGGATGATTGATGGTAATGGTAGTGATTATGATAATTTGATGATGGTGCTGGTGATGAGATGATGATGACGATCGTGATGACAATGACGGCGATGATTGAGATGATGATGATGATGATAGTGGTAGTGATTATGTTGATGGTGATGAAGGTTCGCAGCAGACTCCTCTCTCAGAAGTTATGCCTGACTTGCAGAGCTGCCAACCAGTACGTTTTTGGCGTATTTACTACGTTTTTGCAACCAAAATACAACATTACGTTTTTGGAGTTTGCGCACCATGTATTTTATTATGAGATACAGTTACTTGGGAAAAATACAGCTTTTTTTATCACAGAATACAAATATTAATTCCCAGAGGTTAGCAGGTCTGGACTTGCTTCCTGTTCTTAGGTGGCAAACCAGAGTCTCAATCAACTAAGGATTCAAATTCTTGTTAAGCCATATCTGGATGCAAAGTCCAAACTTCAATTTCAATGTATTAGATGAGGGTTAGCAGAAATTCACTCCCTTCTCCAGAAACCAGAATTATGCGGGGTACCTTCTCCATACAATGATATATCACCAGTCTTTTGTAAAGCTGTACGTTACTTATGAGCAGCTGTGTGAAATGACCCCCTCCTGTGATGTATGTCTTTACAGGCTGAACATCTTTGCCATGTTTTACCACACGTTACTAGCCATCATCATAACCTGGTTTACATCTCACATCTCATGCCTGGATGCACCGAGAGGGGCAGGTACATCTCAAGACAACTAGCGTAAGTTAACCCTATGATGATAAAAGATTGCAGTTAGTTACATTGATGGGACAAATTATAACATCTGAGGCCATTTGGAGGTGTTGTCTTTCTAAAGTGATGCTAAGACCTTAAAAAAATGTTTGTTTTCCATAACAGAGGTAAAATAAGCAGGTGGGTGGGTCAGGTTTTTTCCCCACTTGTCATGGATGATGTTTTACCTTGCGATTTGCCAGCAAGAAATTTAGAAACACAATTGAATTAGGGTCTTTTGGCACTTTTTTATGGGGGGGATCAAATATGAATAAAAATATGAATAGCAATGGTTGGTCGGATTACAACAAACATTTTTTCTTTTTTTATGCCCAAGGAAAGATATTTTGCACATTCAGATTGCCAAGTAAGAGTGTAGTAACAGTTGCTTGAAATCAAAGGTGAATCTATCTATAGCAAGACATGATGCATGTACTTAACACTCCAATATATTTTCCCAAAAACTAACGCCATCTATCTCGGAATAATCTTTTCAAAAATTACTGAGCTCAAACTGCTGCATCCAGCGTTTAGTGCATTCGAGGAGTAAATCCTGCCGTCACTCATTTATTTCACCTTGGCAATACTCAATGTGAATGAATTTCTTTTTGAAGGGAAAATGCAAGGGCTTGGATTGCAACCTTTGCCATTCTGTTTGAAATGCTAGAGTCAGAACCACTAGACCAGGATGCCTTGAACCATTATTTCTGTTGATATTTCCAGGTATATGTGTCTAAAGAAGCTTACATCAGATGAACCAGAGCAGAATTGCAATGGCTTCTGTCCTGACCTCAAGGTATTTATATCATCCTGTTCTATAGTTGAATTGGGATTCTTGGGCAGTGTTTAATCGAGTGCCAGTCAATTTGTGCTTCTCATAATACATGGGTGCAAGTTGCACCCTTATTGTGACATCACTCATACGTGTTAATCCTGACAGATTGGCCAACCTCAAGATCATGATTATGCATTATGGCAAACACAGTATTTTTCATATGCCATGTTTATTTTGCCAATTTCTCAGCATTTACATATTTTCATTTAGACACACAAATACTTGGATGGTCAATTTATTGGATTTGGTTCAAACATTTTTTAGATGATTATATACCACACCTAACATTTATGCTTAGCTCTAGGTCTCAAAGATAAAATTGTGAGTCTTGCTATTAACCTCAAATTTACAATTGATTTTTTACTAATGTTGAAATAGATTCATCAGTTGCATCAAATTTTATATCTTTTTTTCCAATCCAAGGAAAATATGTTTTTTTGCATCACCCCCAAGATGAAAAATATTCATGCTATCCCATTCGGTTGCAGGTTCAGTATGTATTGGACCTAGTAGACTCTGTGGCCAGACCTACGAAAGAGACGGACTACTATAGGCTCCACAGCATAATCCAGATCCTGGACCTAGCCGTCGGTAGCGAGACCCTGGATAAGTCCGAGAAGGAATCCTTGCAGTCACTCAACGGCAGGCTCAAGATGCTAGTTAGCTACATCAAGGATGAGTCCGGAAACATCAGCAAGTCACAGGTCAAGGATCTTATTCTTAGGATGAACCTGAGGCTGACTCTCATGGATCAATCAATTATCTCTGATCAGGTAATGACATGTATTACATCGGTAATTGTATTATATCTATGCCCACAGTATGTGGTCGGAGGCTTTATGTTTTGGGGTGGTCCGTCTGTCTGTTTTTGTTCTCGTGATAATGAGAGAACCGTTCGAAGGATCAACTTTAAAATTGATACTTTAATGCATGTAAGAGTGTCGAAGACCCGAGTAGTTTTGGGGGTCATGATGTCAAAATTCAAAGGGGCCATTACATTACCAAAAGAAAAGAATAAGTGAAAAATTGTTTGAGCGTTGGCTCATGTATGCATATGGGAGTGATGATGATCTTGGTCCCATCTTACAAAGAGTTGCAATTGATCCAATTAACCAAAACTATGGAAAGCCAGTGATATCAACATGTATTATGCCTGTCTGTGCAAAATATTTTCTATGAGGTATATTCATTGTTTTCTTGAAAATTCAGTGTCCTTCTCTTTGTTTAAAAAGGACATTGTTCAAATCTCTTGGCGAAAATATTATGACAATGATGGATTTCCATAGTATTGAGGTTGATCGGATCTGTCATAACACTTTGTAAGATGGGACCCTGATATAGTAGCACGAGGTCAAAGGTCACATCAGTCATTATTAAACACTTTTAGAAGGTAGATGTGTAATATATTATCCGGCAACTTGGAAAGCATCAATCATTCAAAATCATCATTTTGACTGTGTGCAGTTGAGAATCCATCCACCATCAACTTAGATTTCCCACTCTGTGATCATAATGACCTTTATCTGCACTCTTCCAGGTGAATCTGTTCAATCGCTCGCTGCCTCTGACTAGGATCAAGGAGGAGAACATTGAGGAACACTTCCCACAATCCCAAGAGGATGCAGTCTCCATCAGCTCTGAGGAAGGAGAAGACAGGATAGGTGATCTGGATGAAGATGAGGAGGGCGAGGTGAAGGACCATGCACCGGATACAGCACATTTACCTGAGAAGACCTGAACGATGCAGTCAACGAGCTAAGGGACATCTTGCAACAGTCTTTATGAACAATGGTCAAGAGTTACCACTGTTATTCAAGAGAGGACATGATTAATGAGAACAAGGTAGAGTTTTGGTGCTGAGGAACATCTTGCAACCGATTGTTTTGAGATGTTGCATCAGGTTAGCAGTGTTGTACACCAGAGAAAACCTGGTAAATGGAGATGCAGTCAACCTTTGATTAGGTGCCAAGGAATATGTTGGAACAAAGTTTTTATGTCATACATGTATTTTGTGGAGCAAATGCAGCAGTGGCGTCATTAGTATGCAGTATTTAAAGCTTTCCACATTAAGGTGAGTTTAAGGAAATCAAATATATTTAAGTCTCTTGCAATATCTGCTGTTTTCTTGAAGATAGCGCTACATTTTGATATATGAATGGTGAAATCGATTATGCTTGAGATTACAACAATTTTTGTGCAGCATTGACCTTGGGCGTATACAACATATGTAGCTACAATCAATGAACATTAGGGAGGAATTGATGGAAATTTAATGTATTTATATATCCTTTTAGGTTATCTTAAATATCCCTATTAAACCTAGAGTGTGATTCATTAAATTGATTACGTTTGAGAATAGAGACCTGGAGCTGAATACTGCATGATTATGCTGATGAATGGAAAGTGTACATTCCTTTGGAAGAGATTTCTTTCAAAAAAAGTTACAAGCTGAAATATATTTTGCAGCAGGTCAAAAAAATTATATAATGAGCCTTTGTTTAGATAGTAGCCTGAAATTCAAATGTATATAAAATCTCCCTTTTCCAGGTCATGTCATAAAATTGTAAGTTTATGAAACATGGAATCCTGTGTAACCATGATAACAGTCCTCAAGAGCCAATCAGAATCAAGGAATTCATGGAAGTTAGCAAAATAGTAATGTACATGCAACAGGGCACTGGACCATGAAAGCTGTTCTTTGATTCAAACCTTTTCAGCAAATGGAATTCTGTTTGTTGGGCACCCTGCAATAGTAAAAAGGAAGCGATTTCATGTAGAGATCTCTCAGTGTCCTAATTCAGAGATTTTATAAGCAGGAATAATCTTGAGGGCAGCCTCAAAGCCACATTTTGCCATCTGTGTCCTTGGCTTCGGGCCAAGTCACATGTACAAAGTCTGTAAGCCTGTTCACGGTTGTAAACTGCGAAAGAGCAGAAAAGGGTCATTTGAGATAAACCATGAAGTTGGCTTTCAAATTCACTGACATAGGCATTTGTGATCTGATGGTTATTCATGTATTCCTTTCAAAATATTCATTTTATCACATCCACGCTGAAGAGTAATAAATAGAGCCTTCATAATGACTGGTATTTGACAGTAGCCTAAACAATAGTTACATGTGCCAAAGGCAGACAATAAAACAGATTTCCAAACTTTATCCCTGATGTACTATTTTAGTCAACTGGTCTATACAATGTGTTTTGTTCTTAGAATTTGAATATTCTACCAGTGAAGCTTATGCAACATCTACATTTGAAAACAATAGTGCTTATCCTAATGAAAAATCACAAAGGTCATTTGAGAAAAGTTGATCATGAGCTAACCGTGAATTGGCTTATTGGAGGTTTTCTCTACCGATTTTGTGACTTGGAAGTACTGGTCTCGAATACATACCTGCTTATAAACTGTACACTTTCCTTCATGAAAATCAATCTGAATGATTTTGATTGATAAGTCTGTAAATATACTGTGAATTAACCAAAGTTTAACCATCTTTACTTTGTTATATCTTTTAGTTATGAAAACTAAATTCTTGATATTTTTTCACAAGTGCAATTACTGATTTGTATTGTAAATATTTATGTAACGGCTTTGTACAAATGTGCATGTGAGTAAAAATTTGCTGGAATGTTCGTCAAGTGGCAATGTACATGTACAATCATATATATGATTATTAATTTGTTAGAATGTTGTTTACAACTCCATCCCTGTGAGTGTCAAAGTTATGGTGCTTCTCTACTGATCAATTTTGACTCCCAAGTTTCATAACCATTCAAACTAGTGTGCAAAAAAGAAGAAGATTAAACAGTATATGAACGAAAGAGTTTGAAATAAGAAGGGGTTTGAATTTAATTTTAATTTTTGCTATATTAGACAATAAAGCTTAGCAACATTTGTGAATAAAGTCAAAGTGTTACAAGGTGGACATCAATGTTGTAGAGATGCCTAGATATTTATATTGCCAGACTGAAGTTTAGGCTGTTGACCTTTCATATACTGAGTTTGAGCAAAATATGTTGGTATGAGTTGTCAGTGCACCAATTCCACGTGTGAGCTGTTGCCATGGAGACAGGTATGGCCATTTCTGTAGCAATTGTCACGTAGAGTGACATTATTATTTCTATGACAAAAGAGTTTTACAATCAATTCTGACATATATGAATCAATCAAGTCAACATATAGTTTTGCATTGGCGAAATTCAATTTGGATAAAACACAATAAATATAAAAACCAAAAATTAAACTTTTCACTTAGTTTGTTCTACCTGGCAGGATTTACTTTACCAAGATGTCATTTTGTGTGTATAAATATGTGCCACTTTCGTTATAAAATATGTAAATATGTTTATATACAAAAGTATTAACAGAGCAAACTGTCAAAATGATATAAAACTGTTGCCTATTTTGTACATAAGTAAAAAGCATGGCTTTGCAACAAATAGTAAACAAAAATGGATTTGTTTTTTATCTATATTTGCCAGCCATTTCATCAAAAACATATCCGCCTTTATTTACTCCCCCCCACCCTCCTTGTTTACTGTGTCCTTTGCCTACTGTTGCCCCAACTTCTTCGTAGTTAATAACCTCCTTATATATTCACAAGGGAATTCCTTTTGTTAAGTTCATTCATGAATGATGCATACTACCCTCTTCATGACATACTAAGTCTATTACTCTTCTTCTTTGGTCGCTATGCTTAAATGTTTGCAGCGTTTGTTTACACCATTACAGTAGAACATAAAACTTCAGCTTTGGCTTAGTTTCATATGTTACATGTACATGCAATTTGTAATGTGTACCTTGTCTCTGGGCTGTTGTGATATGCTCTGGCTACTTGAAACCTGGCAAAATAATTTCATCTGACACCATTTGATATTAACCGAGTGAGTTGCAAATTGGTCTGTAGATGTATGTGAATATACCGGTCATCAAATTTAATTTATACACATTCTTAAAAGTTAAAACAAAATTACACATACTTGCAATGTATCAGACCTTGTTCACTTTAAAATGCCTCTTGAGAGTAAAATTGTATGTTTCCTTATTGAACAGATGGCAGCAGGAGAAAAAAAAAACACATTGTCATTCTTAAATTGAATCAAAATGAGCTGTTGTGTTTTGGGGTCATTAAAACGATGCTCGACTGAGATCAAAGTCCTTATTCAGTTTTTCTTTTTAATTTATTGTAACAGATTTCCAATAGACAGTGTAAACATTGGAGAGTATCATTGTCAATTGAATTGTTAAACTCCTAACGTTTTTTTGCTTGGGAGCCATTTCAATTTGTTGTGTTAAGAATCTTTTGATCTTTTCTTACAGTAAATGTACATCAAAATCATTCATTGCCTTTCGTTCTATGTTAATTTATGGTATCACAGAACTTGCCTACTTTTTTGTTTCCTCTGGTGGGTGGTTTTTGTTTAAGAGCATCACTTTTGTAACTCTTCTTGTTCATTTGTGAAGAAAATTATTAAACTTCTTTCAAATAACAAAATTTAAATTTGTGTTCTTTTTTGCACCGATGTTGAAGGAGCTTCCCAGTAATGAGATCTTGTGATAGTTTTCATGTGTGACAAAACTTGCAGAGCGAATGTTCAAGCTTGTCCTTTACATGTGAATGAATGTTATTCAACAAAAGGCAAATTGTTCTTCTTTCTTCTTCCTCTGTATATGTATAAGTGGAATATATAGCCCTGATTGAAATTGAACTTCCTGAATTTAATCACCCCACACCATTTAAGTGATAAAGTAAAATCCCTTTTGTGTTAATTTCAAAGCAATGAAAAACTGGTACTTACACATGTATTGGTAATATATATATTTCACTTACTTGAGTATTTTGCTCTAGTTATTGGGCTTAGAAAGAATGCTTTGTGTGTTTCATGGGTCTCAGATCTGTAACATGTGTTCAAAGCATTTAGATGCCAGAGGACTGTACACAAAACAAAAGGGCGATATTTGAATCAGCAACAACTCAAATTACACTTTTTTTGTATTTCAGCGAAAACAAAGTAATACATGTAGAAATGAAGAACATTACCATCAGGCCATATCTCTAGAAAATGGTTACAAGAAATTTCGAAATGACAAAAAAATAGACACGGAGACATGAGTTGTCCCGACCCCCGATATTTTTGCTTTACAGATTTCGCATTAGAGTTCTTCATTCTATCACATTGAGATATCGTAAATATTTTTTCCCTGCAAGCTTGAATTGATGAAATCTACAGCTTTTGACTAGTTATTGCCATATCTCACATCCCGACTTCAACTTCTCTTAAGATTACTCTCTTATCTCATTTGCGCATTTCAATTCTCAATCTCTTCTTTCATTTCTCATTGAATTCCCTTCATTCCATCATCCTAAAAGTCCTTCTCAGTGCTAATTAAAGCCTCCTCTACATTATTCACAGGTTCATTGGACTTTTGTGCTCTGTATTATCCATCAGCACACAAACCTACAATTAATATTGAGCTCAACATGTTGGCTATGTAAATACACATGATCCAGGGCATTGGTCTCGAGCCCTATGTATCAGACAAATTGTACTTGCCATGCTCTATTTTTGATGATTTCAAACTAAATGCTGACAAATTAAATAGCTAATATAAAGAGATTTGCATCACAATTAACTGACCATACATTCGAACAAGGTTAAGGACGTTCTACTGCCTAAATGAAGCCCTTGTTCTCCGGCTGTTCACTCATTGTGACGTCAATGTGCACAGTGTCAAACCAAAATCAGGACATGCATAAACATGACTGGAACATCAATGTTTGTTTTGACATATGTGTACATAAGAATGTTGACTGTCTACAAACATTAACAAAACATTGTAAACAACTATTAAAAAAAAGAAGAACAAACCATCACATATACATAACTGCAGATGGTACTGCAACTTTATTATTTTTTACAAAGAACTACAAACTGAAACATACGACTCATATCAACAGAGGAAAACAAAAATGTTTTCATATTTATGTCTCTGCATTTAATTACACACATGGAATGAATCATCTCTTTTTTTCCTTTACAAATTTTTTCCTGTTTTGTACAAAAAATGTCTAGAAATAATACTTCTACTTGGTTCCTCTTTCTCATCTACTATACATAGTTTTACATATTCACAGGTTATGTTAGTTCTACAACACCGAGGACAGGTGTTATTTTTACAAAATGTACAAGATAATGAACAGAGTACTGCAAGATAAGTTTTGTTTCTAATGATAGGTTTAAACCTGAGATATGAGGAGAGAAGTGAGGGGTGAGAAAATAAGTTACACAGTGTACACATTAAAAACCCAACTGCAAGTCTGAAACATGTATGATTCTCACTGCCTGCACAAAGCCAAGCCTTTCTACAGTGCCATGGAATTTGTGCTGTCTACTCGCACAGAAACATGGACACACAGCTACACCAGCAAGGGAGGGCACATCTCCCAGTCGCTGGCCAGGCTGAGGTATGTAAATGAGCACTGAGCACAGTCAGGGATCATCTCAACAGTTCTGTTAAGCAGTAAGCACCAACCGGCACTCTTGAAACTTGTCTGAGTGAAGAACATGTATATGGAATCGACATGAAGTTTGGGCCTGTTTTTCAGTGATAAGAATTTCAAACCCTGAATACAATAAAGATATTAGTGGAAAAAATATACTGATAACTTGAGCATTTATTGCATAAATCTTTCCTATACATTGAAGTAAAATACAATGCTAAAAATAGATGGCATGATCTTTTACCTCCTTGCGACAGATATTTGAAATATTTAATATGATATGAATTAAAGCAAATGGCCTATGTTATGAACACCAATTACATAAAACAATATAAATCTTTTGATTGCTGTTAAATCATCATTCACACTTTGCCGCTCTCAACCCAGGTATTAAATGGGTGCCCTTTAAGGCCTGGTCACACCGCCCGAGCGTTGTTAGAGCGGTCGTAGAGCGGTAGGGAGAGAGGGTCTAATTTCGCTCACAAAATTGGGGAAAAAATCGAAAACAAAATAAAAACAATTGAAATCGAAAATAGAACAGTAGCGAGTAGTGATGATTTTTTCTCTCCACTCCACAACCGCTCCAACAACGCTCGGGCGGTGTGACAAGGCCTTTAGGATGTGAAAGCCTTATGTTGTATACCAAGCAATTGAATCATTGTACTCTTATTGGAATACTCTCCAGGACAGTGGAGAAAGTGCATACATTGTGTGTGAGCATGCCAGAATATGATGACCGGGGCAATGAATAATTACAAAGTAAAGCACTTTAATAATGCAACTAAATCATTATCATTATTATTATAGTGCTCGTTTGATTACTCCTCTGAGTCAACTCATTTGCTTTCCGGTTGGATAATATTTTGACAAAAATTATCATCTTGCATAAAAAAAATTTATCACTACAACAGACAGGTAGACAAATCAACGCTTAATAATCATACTTTCCCACAAGTATGTCTTTGCAATAGTGCACGATTATCACAAAATTATTTGTCATGACATCAATTAATTACTATTTTTCATTCATATTATAAGCATTTTTTTCAAATTCATGACTGGGATAACCACTTCAGGGCCATACAACATTAAAATTGATTGCAACTTTTTGTACAATGTCTGCTATTGACTTCAGTTTCTCGTAATTTTACATCTTTAGTTACTGGGTCAAGGGATAATGAGAAACCAACCTAACGGTGAAATTATGCTAACCCGATTACATCCAAATATACATATACTGTTTTTTGAAGGGGGGGCACATAACCTTTCCTGACCGAGCTTGGCATTGGGGCACTCTTGCATTTTTGTGAGTCACTTTCTTAACCCCCCCCCCCCCCCCCCCCCCGCTGCATGCGGTCATGTATATATATTACAAGGCCTTGTGTAGGCTCCAGTAAGAATGATACATCTTGCCATGCAAGAGGAGAAAAGAAAATAATTTTTCAATGTTACTTTCAAAATTACATTTCTACCAACTACTACAAATGTTCAGGAGGATTGTTCAAACAAAGAGGCTCACTTCATGTTCTTTTTTTTATTTGAATAGATTTGTTGGTCGTTACTTAGTAATACCCACAGAGCGTGGAGGACAATCAGAAACTAAAGTAATCCACAAGCCACAAGACATGATCATGAAATGGTCCTAGAAGTGCATGATATGATTGTGAAAGAAAACAAATCAAGGACTCGGGGTCACATGATGACATGTTTACATGGATAAGGTTTCCAAAACTAATGTTACATTTTTCCAGTTGTGATAGTTCAACTGTACAACTTCAATCGTATAGTCACTACTCACTGAATAGATCACCGAGTCATGCATTCCTACTGGGTGACTTGCTTGCTTCAGGGGCAGTCATATTTTCCCTACGGTGGCCGTACAGCGAGTCAAAAACAGGAATTTTAATCATTAAATCACCATTTTTATACCAGGTGGTTCGTATAGGATTGCATTGAACGGCCGTTTTGGACTTGCCATGCAGGCACTGTAGGGGAAATGTGACTGCACCAATACAGTGGGACACGTGTTGTCCTTTCAGTTGATCAATCACTGCTTGCCAGACATGGCACTCACCATGTTGTGGCCTATATGTTAAACTTGGCCAAGGACTGTGACAACGAGGCTAAAACAGAGCCATCAATTGGGAGAGCTAAGCCAACCAGGGTCCCGTAACACAAAGGTTAATAGCGATTGATCGTACACTTGATTTTCACGATTGATTGTACGTTGTAGTCAATGGAATCATCATAGAAATATGTTCTATGATCATTGCTAAGCTTTGTGTTACGGGCCCCAGGTGGGTGTTTCATAAAGCTGTTTACAAGTTATGAACGACTGGTGATCCTTTCTAAGGCGCTAAACTCAACTTCAATGAAAATTTGGTGTATACCATTTACCACAAGAAAGGACCACCAGTCATTAATTAGTCGCTTGTAACTTACGAAAAGCTTTATGAAACAAGTTGGGAACATATGGCTGATAATGCTTTGTCAATAAAGACATGGGGAAATACATACACATCTGTTCTTGGTATGTTGAGACTCAACCTATTTTGGCCAAATGCAGAACACATCAGGTTTGAATGTAGATTTATGATTAACAATTACAACAAACGGATACAAATTATGGATGTTCATTGTAAAATTGCTACAGGTTTCAAACTGTTGCACAATCTTCAAGTTTTACAGGATCAAATGAATACATTTTGGATGGCAACATACAATTTAGAAAAATGAAATAAAACATACAAGTACTTGTTTCATATGTCAAAGTAATCCCTTTAAATTTCTTACTTGCCTATACTTGCCCACCTTGCATATTCCAACAAAATTTAAGAAAATTAGACATTGACAGTAGATATGTTGACATTTTTATAATGATGAAAGTTTTGTTAACACATGAAATCGTAGTAACACAGTGCTTTGCCAATCTGACACCCTATTGGGGGGACCGTTTCACAAACAACTGAATTTGAATGCACCCACAAAAATCAATCACAGGTCAACATTGTGCATTATATGCTTTAACATGCATCTGTTTCAGCTAAATGGATCCGTAAAAAAAATTCTGAACCACAAATCACAAACCTGCATAAAAAGATCGGATTTGAAAGAGTTCCTTGACTTTAAAGCAATGCTTGAGAAGATTACTGGCAATGATTGAAAATAAGTAATAACCATGACAATGAGCCAGTATGACATAACACTTTGGTATGCAATTAACAATAACTTAGTAGACAAAATAATACAAACTTGAATAACTTTAGCACATGGTATTTACCTTAAAAAAATATACACATATATACCAATAGAGCTGCAAAAGAAATACAAAAGCTCTCCTTCTCGGAACTCAGAATTGAAATATCTACATAAACAATTTTATTGGAGTTCTGAGTTGAATAAGCTTCTTGTGTCATGATACTTCTTATGTACAATATCTTGAGGTTTCCATTTAGTCATGATTATCAACAAAAATAAAAATGAGTAAATGATTCCCTGATGGTTTTTAACAATTATAAAACTACAGAGCATAACTAAATCTTAAGTAATACAATGCGTAAATAAATTAAAATACATTCTTTAGATTCTGGTGTGGAGGGTGATTAGAATTATCTGTACAATCTTTAAAAATCAGGCGTATTCTGACCTGAACTTCAGCTGTGAGCTTTTCGTAAAAAAATGAAAACATTCAAAGAATTAAAAGGAAAAAAAATATTTGTAAAGTATATTCCATGAGATGAACATGATTTTGACAAGATGGATGAATGGCAGAGAGAAACACAATTAGAGACTCAATAAATAAGAGAGTTGGATTTTCATCTGAAATAAGGCCCCATTGCATAAAAGTTACTATCATGGTAACTATCACAGAATCCTTGATTTTGATTGGCTGATGGGCACTGTTACCATGGTAGTTACCCTAGGAATAACTTTTATGCAACAGGGTCCAGATCTGCTGTTGTGACGTCAATACGCATGATAACATAAATCATAGTATAACATGCTAAATGTACATATTACAAAACAAACAAAAACATTCGAACAAAGTGCCATACATTTAATGGCCAATAACAAAATATTGCTACAGAACATCAACTTATTTTCCTCTGAATTTGGCATGAACAGTTAAGAATAAAGCTCTCTTTAAGCTATAGGAACAAAATTAACAATGAAAAATAAAAACTAACATTTTCAACAACTGCATAAGATAAAGCATCTACATGTATTGCTCTAAGTTTGTGGAGTCTTTCCAAGGTATAAAGAAATGTGCATACCTTCTTCTATTCACTCACCTCATACATACACATCTACAATTTGAAAAAGGAAACATGCCTGCAAACGCAAGTGTATAAATCGCGGAGCTTGGGGGCACTGAACAACCCCCTCCCCCCAAAAAAAAAGAATTCACAAATTAAAAAAAAGAAAGAATTCACAAATTAAAAAAAGAGACGAAAGGAAAAACAGTGAGTTATGACATTATTTTCTGAAAATTATGTCTGTTACCTATTACAAAATAAGATTTTCATTCTGTGGAAGTCAATGATTGCTCGCTCGTAACTTTTCAGAAATGTTGCCCTACACACCAAACTGTGCCCCCTCTGATATTTTGGCTCATCATTCCACTGCCTGCAATTTTAAGACATAAAAAGCATGGCAGTGTCAAAGTCATCTCTCTTGGACCAAAAAGAAATCAGACTAAAAAAGAAATTTACTTGCCGCCCTTTCACACGGTAAAAAAATTGTAATTTGAATGATTCCAGTGAAAAATTTGGCTAATGACGAATTTTTAGCACGTGTGAAACCAATCCAGAACATGATTAAAATTACGAACGCTAATCACAAATTCAAATTCTACTCCAGGGGTGAATTCCAGTTTAGTTTCACTCAAATCACAGTTTTTGATTGAGCGTTTGACAGTTCCGATGATTCTAGAGACGAACTGCAATTATCATTACAATGATGATTCAAGATTCATGTGTGGAAAGGACCTTAGAAATTGTAAAATACCGGTTTTGCATAAAATGGACCAAAATAGTGCTTCCACTTAGGGGATCATTTGACTAATGTAGGGAAGGTTGACTGATGCCAACTCAATATGTTTTTAAACCAAACATTTGAAAAGCCATTGTTAAGTTTACAGTAACTCGCTATAAACATCTTGACAAGATAATTTTAAAGAATTTTCACCTTTCTTTCAATTTGATAAGTGTGAAGTAGACAGTTCAAATAGAATTCCAAACCTCTTTTTAGGAAAACAGTTAAATTTATTGTGTATCATTCTATCATAAAATTACATCATGAAAGTGTAGAATAGGGGGGGTCTATAGGACTGTTAAGCAGTACTGTAACAGAAGGGGTTGCAATCAAACACAATTAAACAAAATTGATTGCGGGTCCAACATGCACGTGCCTGATTTGATGAAAATCAAGTTGCATTTGATTTGCATTTTTAATGCAACCCTCTCTGCAACGGGCCCCGTCTTGAGCTGATGGCATTCACCGTAGCTGTGACACCCTGACTGCTGACATCGCAACATAGGAAGTCTAACATGAATGTTTTCCCACAAGGTTAGGTATATCTCATGGGTGACTAACACAAAGAGCGCTAGAAGGAAATATATATTACCTTATCTCATGATGGCCTTCCCTTTACATGCATGATAAACCATTGCTCTGCTACTCTATAAATGAGTAATAATATACTACATGTTCTCTACCATTAAATATTCATGCTGGGAATTGTTACATCCATGGTTAATTGTACATCGTGGTCATCCCATATGCATCGTCAATCTCTACATACCACAGCAAAGAGCTCTTCTATTGCATAGATGTCCATAGATGTATACACATTGCTCAAGATGGGTTTTAACATATAGTTGGTCACATCTGTACAGTGTTTGTACAACATACATGTACATGTATTTCTCTTTTCCTTCAATAATTTGTCCCACAGAGAAAAATCTTGGTTAAATTTTATCAAATCCTCGGTAATGTGTTTAAAGCCAAAATTGGTTGCAGTGAGCTGTGAATTTTTAACTAGAAACTCTTCAAAATCGAGTTTAACTGTTACCATATCATCAATAATCTAAACCTTGTAAATTTAGTTAAACCTTGTGTCAAGGTTTATTGAAAACTGGATGTAATCGAAAATAGGCTGAAAATCAACCAACACAGATGAACATATGTCTGCAAGTGTATTCTCATTATGATAATCATTATTACTGTAATTAATAGTGTAAGCTCAAGGGCAAAGAAGGCTTTACTATGCACATCACTTCATTTCACATGTACAGATTGTTGCTGGTATAGATGTACCAGTCAATCATGCTACTGGACATCAAAAAGCCCTTTCCACAGTAAAAAACATAATATGGCCCCAACGATTTCAGCTATATTTCTAATAGTTTGAATATCTCAGAAGAGAACAGTTGCAGTAGATAGTGCTCTTCTTTCTAATCATAAAAAGAAGTTTAATCATTATGTTATAAGTACATGTAATATAAGGGAAGATATTATGTCACAATGAGAGATGTCACTAGTAGACACACAAGATTGTGCATTTGATGTGCAGTAGCGACATATTGGAGTCTCGGAGAACACAAAGATATTCTATCATGACCTGTACCCTGTATCAAACACAAAGTTCAGCAATTGCTCATGGGGATGTGTACTTCTCCATGATCAATCGCTATGCTATGTGTTATGGGGGTACTAGACCTAAGCCCATAAACCAGTAGGGCCAAGAACAGGGTCATTGCAGGAAAGGCGTCATGAAACGGCTTGCGCCATCTCATTGGGTTGTCGCTTCAGCTCGGCCAATCGCGAAACCAGACCATTCAAGAGGACCTCCTAAATTCCTGAAAGGTCGGGTCCACTTACCCGATGTTTTGCGAAAATTACAGCCAAAACTCTCAAATGTTCGGGTAAACTGGACTGATGTTTTAGGAATTTTGGGATTCTTTTTCTCGAATGGTCAGGTGCACGTCATTCCGCAACCCGATGTAATGGCACAAGCCCATGAAACTGGTTTCACATCCAGGCCTGTGTGCTTCATCATTGCACGTACATGAACATGAGCACAGTCATGCTATGCGAATAAGAAAGGACGGACCAAATCAACGAATTACATTATACATCGAGCAGAGGGACGTTTTAGAAATATTTAAGCATGGCTAAAACTCACACTCAAATTCCCAGCTGCGTGCAGCATACAACGCATCACCAGGTCAGTCAGAGGATGTGTGCTACTGCGCAGTCATCAATGAGGTTAAGCATACCGGTATATACCGTATGTGCATTGGCATCTAAGCATGACTTTAACTCGCACTTAAGTCTTTGTGGAACCCCCCCCTTCAGTCAACCTGCCTTACCTTTGGATGTCACTTTTTCATGGGTTATCAGCTTATCTCAAAAGATCTTTGATTTCCCATTGGTTCCTGTTCTGTATGAGGTTAACCTGTTAACTGCCAAACTCTGTAATTCCTGTAGGGTTAGTACAGGGACCATCTGGTTCATGTAGGGAAGAGATTAAACAGATATTATGACTCATTGCTGATGATCTCTCTCTCTCTACCTCAAAGAAGGAAAAAAAAAAGAAAAAGAAAAAAAAATGCAATTCTGGAGTTCCCTTCACTGTTTCCACTTCTGCATGAATACGTCTTGGATAGAGAACACACCATTCCTGTCATCCACAATAACAATAACTACCCGATATGTTATTACCACATGAAACAAAAATTCTGGAAACGAGCAGGTTTTTCTACTACTATTCATATGAATCACATCTTGTTCTAAACCAAATATCATTTTGGGGAGAGGTCATACTAGGACATTTAAAGGGCAAAATTTCTCAACTCTACATATTTTTCTTATTTGGATCGTGTTCTATTCTTTTACAACTGATACTGTACTTTGCTGTAATACTAAGATGAAAACTTTCATTCAAGTGAATTATCTATTTATCAGAATATTCTTTTGGTGGTGTATGATGAACCATCTATAGAGAAAAAAACAAATCTTGAGATCATAAATTCTCCCTCTAATCCATAAATAAGTGAACACACTATCATATACCTCCCTGGCAGTTTGAATTCATTGTAAACCTTGTAAAGAAAATGAAGCAAAGAATCGAGACCCCTCTGTAGAAATACAAACAAATCATCAGGTTCAAGACATCAATCCTCTTCTTCATCTCTAATTTCAAATACCTTGATATCACTTTATCTTGGGATCATTGATATCATCATTACATGTGGGGCTCACCGTAAAAAAGTAGTGATTGATTTCATATCAATTGCAAATTCATTTCAACTGAAGAAACATCAGTTGAGATCAACTCAAAATCATGACTCATTAGAATCAATTGCAACTTGATGGCATCAACATGTAAATGGTCAGTTATACCAAGATCATATTTTCAAAATGAAATTTGTGTATTAAACAAAAGCTCATGGAAGATAGGCCACGACGCCCCCTTTAGTTTCCTCTGCGGTTGATATTATCTGCCTCTCCTTTAGTGATGGTGGACTTTGACCAGCCTTTCCTCATGGTGGAATTCCTTGCATTCTTGAGGTTTGATGGAAGCTAACAAGGTCGGTTGACAATCCCCTTCTGCGGTTTCACAGGAGAGGTAGACTCGGCTCGTCAAGGTAGGCTCAGCGAGGGTCAGAGCTGTCTTCCACACGTGGGCTCCAGGATGACTTGATAGTGCTGTCGAAGTACCTGAAAGATACAAGCCAACATTCTTTCACATTATTCAAATTGAAAATAAATTGTAGCTGAATTGCTTTTTAGTCATTCAATGTAAATAAGATTAATTATGTTGTAGCTACACCAATTAAACTGACAGAGATCCGACAGATGGTATCGCATTTGGAATAATGCAATAGCTTTTGGTCAGTTTGGAATGGGTTTCATGCACTTAAATATGCATGCAATCAAAATTATGCTTGGGGGTATATAAAACGTCCAAGAGCATAAGGACTAGGCCCTGGGGTTCAGACCCCATCACAGCACTTGTGTCCCTTGGCAAGGCATTTATTTACATATGCCAATCTCCATACAGGTATAAAATGGAAGCCCATGGGCCGATTGCATGAAAGGGTCTTTGCAAGGACCGTCTTTCGTGTCGCCCATCTTTTATGATGCGCCATGTGAAACGCATTTTAAATAAATCATCTGCAAACATATTTCATTGTCCGTTAAAATAAGCAAAATATTTGTTTATAAAATGATATATCATGAAATTGTATAAAATTTGATTTAAAAGCAAGCCCTAACGAATCTTATTTTTTGTCATAAATTTCAGAAACACCCCGCTTATAAGCGTATCATAAAAGATGGGCGACACGAAAGACGGTCCTTGGAAAGACCATTTCGTGCAATCGGCCCCAGGATTCCTTGAGTGCTTAACCGTCTGATCAGGGTAGCTGTGCTAAAGCTGGGGTACAGTTAATTGTATGCAGCGATTAGAAACATTATATTACGCGCTAAGAAATGTTGCAAATTGTATGAGAAATTTTGAATGATGAATAATTATGTAAGCGCCAAGCAGTTTTAAAAGAGCACCCATTTCAGAAAAGATCATGTGATCTCAATGTGCATGGGTTCGAGTCCCACGCATGCCGCAAGAAGTTTTAAATAAACTGATGCTGGCGTTGTCACCGCTGTATTCAGTACAGGTGTGAATGCAGTTACAAAATACTCTGTCCATCGGAAAGGATACCAATGATGGTCCAATATATACAACATTCATAACCTATGCAGATTAAAATCATAAACAGTATAAAAAAAGAGAGAAAGGCAATTGCATGCCCAAAGTACAACTGCAAAAATATTGAGAATTGAAGTAGGCAGTGTAACTCAAGAAGAAGGAATATTAATTTGTATCAATAATACAACTTCCTTCCTGTCAATATTCAAAGTCAATTTTTAAGGAAGTTGATAAAAACAGAAGAAATGCATGTTGAGTGAATGATGGTATGCAGTTGTATTTTCACACATAAATTGGCTGTGATATGTGGATATTTTAATAAAACCTTAAAACCTTATACAAGACAACCACAGTAAAAGAGGCACAAAGGAATGTGATTTATCCCAAAAACTCAATAACAAAAGAAACCATTGAAATACTTCCTACATTGTTCTATATTGAAATTCAAGCTAGATGTAGAACCAGTATCAAGAATTTAACAAATGCACTCTACCCCCTTTAGGAGAAGTTCAACCTGTATTTTTGTGGAAAAATAAGAAAAACATGAAGGTTTGGCAAAATATCAACAAAGAATAACAGAATTATGTAGGGGAAGGCGGGGTAAGTTGAGCATAGGGGCAAGTTGAGCCACCAGCCCCAGGCCAATAATGAATGAGTCAGACATTGTGGTGGTGTCATGTATTGATGACCCATAGCATAACCCCTAACCCCACCACATTGTTTTCAACTTTGAAACAAAAAGTAGTTTTTTAGAGGGAAAAACATGAATTTCAGCCAAAAAAGTAAAAAAGAGTGTGAAATAGATAAGTGCTTTATAAACACACACGTCTTTGAATATAATAAAGATATTATAACAACATTATTAGTCCAGGTATGGATCTTCATTCTTGTCATAGTCATTTATATGATGGATGCATAATAAATGCGTGGATACAAAATTATCGCACTAAGTTCGGACTGGGGTAAGTTGAGCCAAACAGCATGGGGCAAGTTGAGCCATGGTAATTCCTATGGTAATATATCTTAAAAAACAAACAAACCATAAAAATCGATTGAAATGCTGGCTGAAAGGAGCAAATTTACATGACTGCCCTTTTCCTTTTAAAGGATGTTAGTATTTATAGAGAATTAGCAAGTGAAAAGACTTTAAACAAAAAATTTACATGCTGGTTCTCCCCTCATACATTTTGTACATAGTTTTTGTGGCTCAACTTACCCCAGAAGGTGGCTCAAACTTACCCCATATATGGGGCAAGTTGAGCCATTTGACATCGTTTTTTTCAAAGGTCACGATGACTTTCAGTGTGGGGATAGAAAGTTATATATAGGTGGAAAATATTTCAGAAGAATTAAATTTCAAGGCAAGGTACTTATTTCGACAAGATTATTAATCATATCAATTCTAACATGCAAAAAGCAAAAACTGTCACAACTTACCCCGCCTTCCCCTATATGTTTTTTTTTCATCAAAAGTTTTTATTTTGTGACGCAGCTCCCCAAAAAATGTGTGATATGAATTCCATGACAGCCACTTTCTAAGAAAATAGAAAAGATTTCTCAAAGTTTGCATGTCTGGTACAATATATAATAAGCCATATGATTTTATACACACTTCTCTGAAAGGTCAACTCCACCTATGAAAAAATGTTGATTTTAATCAATGGAGAAATATCAAACGACCATAATGCTAAAAATCTAATCAAAATCTGATGTAAAATAAGACAGTAATTATATTCCCCTTATTTCACAGAACATTTACATGCACAACTCAGTGACATGCAAATGAGACTGTCAATGATGTTCCCCCACGATTTATTTTTTTTATTAATAGTTTGAATTATACAATATTTCAATTTATCAATAATGACCGAATTGAATGAACAAAAAAATGTTCTTCAAATCAAATTTTTGTTGGGGTGGACTTTAACAACCTACAAAGAGAATCATGACTGTTGTATTCTTTTGATTTCTACCAAACTTTCATTATTAACATTTGTCTATGATTTAGAACCCACATGATGTATGCATGCAGGGGTTCTTTTCAGATAATTCCATGTCAGAGCGACTTTTCCTTTAATATAGGCTTGCAGGGCTATATATTTAGGGCCTATATGACAGTGTTATTTGCCTCAAGGAAGGACTGGCTTAATTGTGAAAATCTGAACCAGTGAAATACAAGCTCGAAGTTGACCAGCATCAAATCAGACAAAATTTTAATAGATCTCTGAATGCAGAGGCATAAGCCTTCATTCAGAAGTATCCATTAAGTACATTATACATGTACAAGAGTGCATGTGCATGGTCTGGAGCAGACACGCCCACTATATCATGGGTCAAGGAAAGGTCACTTATGAAGGACTGAAGGATCAAGGATTGGAAGGAGAATTAAACAAAAGACATGTTGCTGAGTTGAGATGTGTGTTGATAACAAAGAGGTTCACTAGATGATATGAATACTTTTCCCTGTGGTGATACCTAGGTACTACAATTACCATGCAAGTTCTTGGTGAAACTTCTTTGGTCAGGAGTACAGCTGCAGTGAACTTTGCACTTACATGTATGTGTGGCCACTGGTTTAAAAAGTCCCCTAAATAAGTTCTTTTTATTGGGTAAATATCTACTAACCATCTATATTTGAACATGTTTCCTTGTGAAATGGATCCTGAAGATCACTACTATACATGTACGGTACATCTCATGAGGGATTTTTTTTTTTTAAGTTGAATTCATTTTTTAATAGGTGAATTCATATCACTGCATGGCTCATGTAAGCCTACATGTATCACAGTACACAAATGCATGCATCACCCATGAATAGACCAATCAACATGAAAGCCAGCAGGTACTTGACCTTTGACCTCAGTGCTACATGTACATGTAGAAACATCCCTCATTGCTGCTGTAAATGTTATACAAAGCATCAGACTTTGACTTTGATGTGCAATGATCCATGGATTTGGAAAATGTTGAAATTAGCAAATAGAGACATGAACCTATTTAAATTAAAATGTAAATAACATGGTATAGCCTACTTTGTAGGCAATGATTTTCTGCTTTTTATTTATTATTACATAAAGCGTACCAACTAGATAATTAACGCCTCACAAAATTACCATTTCCTCCAACCTGAATGTATAACATCTTTGTTTTCAAGATCCCCATAGGTACAATTCTTGAGTATATCAGTGAAATTTTATTTCCATGAACGAATTTGATAAGGATAGGGCTCTCTCCTATCCTATATATATCTCAATTTCAATTTGCATGTCGAGTGTCTTAATTGCCTTAGAGAAATGTCAGAATAAACATTCTTTGAAGCGTGCATCAGCATTTCATTACTATTAGTCTATATTAATTTGTCCTCTGGACCTCGGTCTTCTCGAAAGTATGATAAATGAGATGGTTATATGTATAAACCTAGTTAATATACACCTGCTTTTCCAAATTCCATGCAGTTATAAAATGGCCTTCAGTTTTAGTATTTCATGAAGGAGTGTACAGAGAACTACACTGGCTATTTACCGCCAATTTATTTTTCTTTTTCAGAAAATGAATATGAAATCATGTATGGTACATATACGTACTTCAAAGACTTACATGTAACATTCTGTACACAAGAGGATATGTTTTTAACCATTCAAAATGGCATCTAAGAGGGTGGGATTGATCACATTCAAATGTAATGACTCATCTTAAATTCCCTGAACAAGCTTTCAGTCAGCAGCAAGCCTCCATTATTACACATACATTGTACCATGAGCGTGAGTTCCTCACAATGCACACACTGCAGAAACTCACCGTACAGTGCATTATTGTGCAGTGTGTTGTGTGGGTTGACAGTACACATATGTCTTTTTCACTTTGTACTCAAGGTTAGATTTCTTCACTCCCTGCATGCACAGTGGGCCCTTTAGAATCTGGCAGCCATATTGGATTGGGTTGTAATAAAATAAAGTGACACAGAAACATCAACTGATGTCTTGCACACAGATCTACATGTATTTCTCATGCATTTATTGCAGTTTACTGTATTCACAAGTTTGTAGAATATGCATTCTCATCTCACCTACTTACAGCATAAAGAGTTATCGGAACATGAAGCCCAAATAAGGATATAATTCCAAAATAGAGATGCAGAATTCTATCTGTTTCCTTTTGCAATCTACATTGTAATTCATCCCATTAGTCATCCTTGCTGTGAAACCCTTAGCTGCACTAATAAAGAAAACTAAAAAGCATTTCATTGTCAAGATTTCAAAGAATTATTGCTACTTATATAAACTGATGAAATAAAGCTAAATTACAGGAAACATATGTGTACTGTAGTGTGTTATAGATTTTTCGGAAACAACACGGAGTTCCTGGTTGGAAAAGCATATCAAACCATTTTCTTCAATTCTAAATGAGTTGAAATATATGCTCTCTTGCTTGATATAGGCCTATAGCTCCCTCAAACAGCATGAAGCCTGGAAACAATATGCCTAGTACATAGGCTGACATGTTAATAGAAAACATTTCCCTCGGCTAAAGTATATGCATTATGCTGAATATGTTGACCAGGGGCCAGGCATTCTGTATTGGTATGTGATTGCTCAGTATTCATAAATCTGCTGTGACCTTTCGTGGCATTTTAACATCCAAATAGAGATAAATTGAGGCAATACTTTAGATGATCTTTCAATGTGAATTACTGCTGACAGAGAATACTACACTATTTCCTCCCCCCCCCTCCATTCTTTCCTAAAATGTAGAATCTACGAGGACATCAAATGTA
Organism: Lytechinus variegatus; assembly: GCF_018143015.1. Classification (NCBI taxonomy): domain Eukaryota; kingdom Metazoa; phylum Echinodermata; class Echinoidea; order Temnopleuroida; family Toxopneustidae; genus Lytechinus; species Lytechinus variegatus. The sequence continues at coordinate 20,712,590 of NC_054751.1, forward strand.
GACATTTGTGATTGTTTCAATTATTAACATAACAACGTTAATGTATGCCATGCCCATGTGTGTGGCACAAACAATATGATGTCCATTTCCTGGAACATCTGTTGTACTATTTCCACTAAAAGATACAATTTCTGAGAACAAGTCAAATCTCATAAATGCATCTTCAAAGGATATAGTATGAATGAAAAAAATATCACGTATGATATGGTGGTTGGTGGTGATTTTTTACCTGATTTCTAAGAAAGCAAGAATGCTTGTAAGCAAGCAACCAGAGGACCGACGGCTTAAGGTCCTCTCCGAAGGACCTGGTACTGAGGATTAATGCCTTACCAAAGGGCACTAGCGCACCAAATGGGAATCGAACCCGGGTCACCGGTATACGAATCCCCCGCTCTACCGACTGAGCTATCGCGCCTCCTTCGGTTATATTTTCTGGGTGACACCTCTTGTATTTACGCTAAAAAGTATTATTTAAATGGATCGGCTTGCAAGAAATTAGAGTTTGGGAAGTTGCTGCGGATAAAGGTATGTATATCAACTTTTTCCAACTAACAGAACTTAGTACAATGAATGAATTGATGTTTTTCCAACTGATCAGAAAGTTTGGAGTCACATACATGTATGTATATGTAGGGCTGCCCTGGTTCCACGACATTTGCTCCGGCGACAATTACTCCACTCTAATTTCCACACAATGATCAAATAACCAACTTCAACCCTGGGTTTCACCCTTTACCCTACCCTAAACCAAACACTTAACCTAACATGAAACTCTAACCCTATATCGTAGACAAAATTAAGCCCACAGCAACTGTCAGGAGCAACTGTATGTCATCCGATATAGAATACAAAAAGATTTGTTTGCTAATCATGTTTTAAGACATTCACAATCAAACAAAATGTGCAAACTGGATAAAAATATCCCTATGGAGATATCTAAATGGACAAAATTCCTGGTTTCCTAGCCATTTTTCAAAGGACTATGATGAAGTATAAAACTGCAAGTTGCTCAGATCACTGCAATTATACATGTACATGTACCTGTATTAACATTATTGGGTTAATGCCATTATCATTATCTTGGGTATACAAAGGATAAAGACACAAAGTGTTAAAGTGTCAAGAGTAGTGTAATGTGTAGACACTCAACAGCCAATCTTGACAAGGTCTACGGGTCTTTGTTCTCTTTGTTCATGTTTAAAGCAAGGATTGCTGCACCCTTCTACAAAGAGAAATAAAGGATGACTTGGCACCAGACAAAGGAACAAGCCCTATTGGATCAAGCATATTGTCCTCTTTAATCAATGCTATTCACCTGTATACATGTGGATCCTTACAATAATCTGGTTGTGTTGCCAAAATATCTCTGGGAAAAAAACCATGTTGCCCCTATAACTCTCCTGAATTCTGCATGCCAATTTTCATGAAAAATTCAACTTTACAATGTCTGTAGTCTATTACATCAAGGAAATAGAAATCAGACCATCATAATCTTGATTGATACTACAATATCTCACAGATATATGTATACATGTACATGAAATGTACAGTGTACACTGTGCCACCACAGAGATTGTTGGAAACTGAAAATACAACTTTTCAGTCAAAATGCAAAAGAGTGAGGAAGGAAAAATCACAAGTTCTACCTCAACTTTGAGCTCAAATATGGCTTCCAAATCCATAACTGCTTACATTGGAATTATAAATCCTTTTCTAAGATAAGTGCTACATTGACTTAACAAAGATGAAATTGAGTCATTAAAAGCTTTATTCATGTCCCTTTATGAACAGTTAAAATTGGTTTGCAATACTGGCACATTGCCTGTTTAACAAATAAAATATGCATCAACGGACATTGTTATATGCCAAATCTTTGTTACATTTACAACTTTTTTCCCAGGAATATAAGCTACAATGTAATGTGTTTCAGTATGTCAATGGAGAAACACAAAACAGTGCACAGAGATCAACATATTTTCTTTTCCGCAATTTCTAGCCCTTTCTCATAACGCTACCAAAGAGACAAAGGGACATGACTGAGAGAGTGAACATACACCACAGGGAATACTCCCAAGTAGTTCTTTGTGACATGAGAGATAATCTTTGCTTGGTTGGCAATGCAGGTCATTGACACTGGGGTCAAAGTTCAAAGTGGATATTGAGGGTGTGGGGTTCCTATACTTGACATTTGGCTCAATGCCAAATACACAAGTTATTTGTCTCTGAAGATTCAATCTCTATCATGTATGCCTAATACTATTTCTCTTCTTCTTTCTCTCTCTCTCTCTTTCTTCAAGATCTTCCAGCCTCCAAAGTTCTAGATATCTCTATCTTTATGTACTTCTTCTCTCAATATGGCACATCTCCATCAATTTTATGATGAAAATAAAACACAAATACATGTTCAGCATTTCATCATGCACTATAAAATTCATTCTGAGGGATGGGTAATAATTCTCTCAGGAGGCATGTTGATGTTTTAATTGCTTTTGTAGGAGGATTATGCACGTACTGTTGTTTCTTCTCTAAAAAAAGAGAGATGTCTTCAACCTATTTGAAGTAATTGAAGCTATAGCTTTCTTAATACTTGATACAAACAGTCAAGGAGGGAGATTATCAAACTTAGGTAATTCTTCAAATTAAACACTGCCATCATAATTTTGTCTTGCATTCTCTCTAATACACAGTAAACACAAGTATATGGGCATTGGGGTCTGCCCCTACATGCAGCCATAGAGAAGTGCTGAATCATGCAGTTTAATTGACAAAGATGAAATATTTATACTATGGGTTATATTGGGTAGGCTACCAATAATCTTAAATTGTCCCTTGGACATAAGTTATATTCAGATTTAAAGCAATTGTGGGATTTGGAGTGGTGGCAAGGACCCTATCTGGTTCAATATACAAATTCAAATAAAATGAGATCTGTTCAAAATGTTCAAATTTTTCACCTTTTTATACAAAGGAGCCTATTTCATTCTAACCTATAGTTTAGCCAAGTTTTAAAAAAAAGTCTCTCTTCCATATTATGTTGCAGGAATCCTTGGTCAATATTGTTGTTAGAACATTAAAATCTTTATAATGTTCAAGCAGATACACGAAGATGCAAAATTCTGATAGCACATATCATGATTAACTTTTGCAGACAATGACTGACTGAGACAACACAATTGGTTTTATAAATCTTCTAGACCTCAGTATTAATTTTCCTTCAACTGCAGTGCTTACACTTTTGTAGAACAAAGCCCAATTTGATTCAGTTTTTTCTTTTTGGCTCACAATTGGCATTCTTTCATGGTGTATTTGCATTCGCTATTAAAGCAAGAACATTACAATCATCGTAAATTTGCGCTATATGGTATACATGTATGTATGAGCCAACTTCAATATCACTGACTCAAGGATTGCTCATGTAGTGCAACCTTTATCACATATCTACTGATGTATTCCAACTGCTTTTCAAAAAAGGAATAACTGCATTGCCACCTCTTCCTATTCCCCCTTCCTGAAATGCTGATTTACTTTTTCTCCTTCTAAGATTTCAACTAGTGTCCTTCATGTAGCTATGCAATACATGTGCAATACACACACATGTAGATAACAAGCACTGAGCATGCCAGTAATTATTGAAGCAAGAATCTATTTCCTGATGTAGAGGTCTACTCCATCTGTTAGCGATCTATGAAAATAACTTGTGGTCAAGCACATCAGTGGTTTCAAGGGAAATTTCGAGAAGTGATTGGACAATAGGTGGTTTCAAACCGCCTCGATCATAAGAATCCCCATTAAATTATGAGGACTCTTTTAGGCTAAAAAATACCAATTAATTGTTCTTGCATTCACACCGCCCCGAAACATACCCTACGGGATAAATTCCTAAAGTTAGGAGCATGCGCAGTATGGTCTGATAAGCAGGCAAGGCGCGAGATTCAAAACCACTAGCTCAGCAGCCACCCACGGCACCCCACCCAACTATACGCTTGGCTAAAAGTTCCCGTAAATTGCTTTCACATTGCCAAAATACCTGCAACCTTGGAAAAATCTCCATGAAAGTTCTCGTAATTTTTTATAGATACAGATAGCAGCGAAGACTTTGTGGGACAAGGAGTGACCATTAATAAATCATCACAGTGTTGTGGCAATTCTTGAAATCAGAGGGTTGTGTTCAAATTCCTACATGGCACTAAAAGATTTTACAAGATGACAATCAACAATTCGCTACTCTCGACCCAGACCTTGGTACCCGGAGAGTACAAAAGTAAAATTATTATGCCTCTTAGAGCCTGGACGTTCATATTCTGATATTGTTGTCCAATACGATTCGAGATTCAAGAACAGTTCATTATGTTCAATTGGCCCCATCATGTAATAGTGTCAAAGGTACACACTGGTACACAGGGGTTTTATATTGTGCATGTATGGTGTTATATAACTCAATGGCATGCAAGGCATCAAGTGCAATTACTGCACTGTAATGTTTTTTTCTCTCCTTACTTCAAGAGTGAATGCTCTATACATGTACATGTATGTATCTTAAGCCTCTAATTCAGAGCTGCTGACCTACATGAATGGAAAAGCAAAATCTGTGTTCTCCATCTCCAATATTTGTAGTTTAATGTTTTTCCATAAAAACTTGTATGATGTCAAAGAACTATATTTTTTTTGTAATTTTCAATACTACCAATTTGCTCCACAAGCTACAATGTGTTCTACATGAATGATAACACAGATTCTAAATGCCGCTGCTGAAACTTCCAGAGAGGTTTACTATGAACGTTTGCTATAAAGAGCACATGTACGCTAAAGAAAATACTCCAATCAAGTGAGTGCCCAATCCAGCTCTCTCTTATTCAGCAGACAATGCATAGTAATATGTATACGTTTATTCTGAGGAAAGCTCTTTCATCCCTCTTTGCAGACGACAGTCCCTGTAAAAGACTCTTCTCTCACTTCTAAATTATATCTGTAAGTCTTCAGCATGTTTTAAAGCAATGTTTCTAAATCATAAAATTCAAAGTGATTTTACCTCCCTGGGATGTCTCCTAGTCATAGATCAAAATAAAACTATTTTTGAATAATAATGACAATACAGGGTATTCATCTTGCGCACATATCCACCTTGTTAGGTGCTCAAGGCGATCCTATATTACCCGGCTAAGCTAGACGTTCATAGCGCACACAGCTTTTCAAGGAATTACTTCCTATCGGCACCCATTTACTTCACCTGGGTTGAGTGCAGCACATTGTGGATCAGTTTCTTGCTGAAGGAAATTACGCCATGGCTGGGATTCGAACCAATGACCCTCTGTTTCAAAGTCCGAAGACTAATTCACTGGGCCACAACGCTCCAAGAAGGCACGAGCGCCGCAAGATGGAGAGATAGGCACTCCCTAGATGCGCAGAAGGGGGCATGGGCAGGCCCAGGTGTAAAATATAGATAGCAGCAGTCAGAAGAGCAATAAAACAAAATACAATATAAATGAATAGCGCAGGTGACAGGTTTTTTTTTAATATTTTAAAAAATATTTCCATGAATAACAGGTATAGGGATAATGGGGTATTCAAACCCTGAAATCTATCTCATTTCGAATTCAATATAATTTTGTTTTTAAATAAGTTATCGGAATTCTCATGTAAATAACAGGGGCACTAATCAGACCTAGACTCAAATGAGGATTTAACCAGCACTGGGTAAAATCGTGTAGAATATAGACCAGGGGGTGTTTTACAAAGATTTAAGTACATGTATGACTTAGAGTCCCTCTTGAGTGATGACGCGTACATGATAATTGATGAATACGCAGTAATGCGCATGCTAAATGAACGATCTGACCAATGCGGTCGAGCCTTGCATATCGCACACAACTAAGCATTTAAGTACGACTCTAAGTCATACTTAAATCTTTGTGAAACACCCCCTGGTGGTGTTTCACAAAGAGTTTTGTGTGACTTAAAGTCATGCTTAAATGGCGACGCGCACGTTATATTATAAGCGCAATCCCACTCATGAAGGCACAGTAGCATGCATTCTCTGAGTATGATCTACCCAATGAGGTAATGTGTTATATACTGCATGCAACTGAAATTTAAATGCAGCTCTGAGTCACACTCTTAAATCTTTGTGAAACAAACCCCGGACAATTGAAAGACTGTTTCACTCACCTGTAAAATCTAAGCAGATTTCCCTTGAGACAAGGCCATCTTGACGACGAATCAGAAGGGAGAGGAAGATGAAAGAAGAAAGTGAGTACAGGCATGGATGATGAGGATTGATCTTCAGCAACGATCTGTCTAAATTAACACTTTGGTCCGCCACTTGCTTACTGCTGAACAAAGAATGCTCCAGATGGAATTCAATATTAGTAATTATCAAGTTAGACTTTATATGACATACATTGAAATATATATGTCAGTTGATAAAATAACAAGACACAAATATGCATATGTGATACTGATAGATAATTGAATGTGAAAAGATTAGCACATTCCTATCCAAACCTCCCCCCCTTGAAAATATTAAACCTATCATCTACAAAAAAGTTTTTAAAAAATGAGTTAAATTCATATCCCTGTAAGTAACAAACAAATTATTTCATGATTAAATTCAATTTGGTCAAATGATTGTTCAATTTAGGCCAAAGTCCTAACGGTTAAGTATCAATCATTGGTTGTTTTTGTAAAAACAAAATTAACATCTGAAATACCCTGTCAATATCCGTATTTCTTTGAAAATATCTTTATTTGGTTGTTGTCTACCAGTAAATGAAAATTTCATTACATGATGTGGTACAAGATCATAATCTTGTGGTAACGACACAAGTTATGTGTATTATATTTTTAAGCATAAAATAAAAAAATACATTTCAAGAAAATGGCAAATCCAATAATCAATTGAAATTCAAAAAAGTCAACCTTTCTGAGTCCAAAAAAAAGATAACATCTTCATGTATTTTTCTTTTATTAAATTAAACCAAAATAGAGACAAATTGAGGGGTTGGAATGTAAAAATAGGATATGAATTTTAAGCAACTTATGTAGAAGTTCTCTTTTTCCCATATGATTTTTATGGTTTGCAAATGGCAAACAATTATGCTTTTAGCAGTCATATAAACAAACATTTTTGACTCGGCCCTAGTTAAATCAATGCAAACAATTAAATTTATGAATGAATTCTGTGAAAATATATTACTCGCAAAACCATGACAGTTATAAATGAAGTTATAAGGTATGAAAAGCAGATTTTAATAAATAATTGCAAATATTATATAAGCTCAAATCAGATGTTAAGCAGATTAGTTAGAGATTAAATGCTTTGCTTAATTTACAATCCAGTTGGGGAAGACTTTTCTTGAGAGAGGTTGGGGGTCATTTTGAACAGGTTGAAGCCTTGCATGAAAATGAATTGAAAAAAAAATTCAATACAAGTATTTAGAATCAATTACTTCTATATCAAATGAAAAAAAAAGAACATGAATAGTTGAACAAATTCATTCTATAAGTGACTGATACAGATTATGCATATACGGCATTTTTGTTGACTAAAATGATATAACAGAGCACAAAAGAATTTTATTTCTCTGATTACATGATGATAGTGACAATACAGTTAATGAATGTACACATCACGCTAATATTGGGAATCCACATTATCATGACAGTCTGAAGGGAAAAAGGGAACGAAATCTTGCTAAGGCAAGCACATAATAGCCCACCTGTAACATGGAATTATTGGTCAAGCAAGAAAAGTTGAAGGTGGCGACTACTATAATGCAGCATGATTACACTGGCTTTAGTTCAATTATGTATGAAATCATTGCAGGGGAACCAAATTAAAAAAAAAAAAACATTGCCCTAATCCACTCACTTGGGTCCAAAGCAATGAGTTGTAAGATGTTCAGCTACATGTTAACATTTTCCCCTTATTTCTTGAACCTGCTTTCTATACAATCCTTAGCTAGCAAAGAAAAATGGTGCACATTGATAATTCATGGAAGCGATATTGCTACATCATAGCTTGTTATAATACTCAAATAGGCCAAATGTATGTACAGTACAGTGCTAAACAGTACTCCACCCCTTCCATATCCTTCCTCCTTACTGAACCCAACCCCTGTACAATGTCTACAGTACATGAACCTCCAACCTACAGTATATATCCCAGAATATTCGGCCTCAATTACCAAACCGCCTTCAACACCATCCTGAAATGGAAAATTTACCCCCCCCCCCCCCTTTCATGAAAAATCTTAAGAACTATTTATACACTGCCTTCATTACCTAAAGCCCCTACCCCATGACGTTCTTCATTCTTGACAAACCAATCCATAATATATCTATGTATAATCATTACAGTATGTGCCTCTCCCCATAAACAACAGGTTCAGACTTATCTAAGGAACACCTCTCCCACCACTTAACAATGAGTTTCATGTATGACTGAATCCTTCCCATTCCCCATGAAATATTGTCTGACATTATTTTCATTTGTCTTTATTCCATATGCAAACATCCATCAATCTTCATTACTCTTAACAATGACAGCCTCCCCCCCCCCCAACAATCATCATAAAAAATATCCAATACATGTAGGAAGCGGTTCACATCCAAAGTTGTAACAAGTCTCACTGCAATACGAAGCATGTTTGATTACTAGCTAGCACTGTCAAGCTATGCATCTCACTGAGATCACAGGGTTCTTTCAGTCAGCCAGCCTCCAGGTACTTCCTGTTCATCAGAAATCAAAGAGCCTGAAAATCATATACATGTCTATAGCCAGGAAAACACAGAGCCAAACTGCAACTTTACCGTACATGTACTGTACGATACTATGAAGTGTTTTGTTAACAAACAACATTTTGTGCATAAATTTGAATGATTAATTCAAATCCAAGTATTCTATCTTCGTCTGCATACCGGAATGGAGTCTATGCTGTAATTGTAAAGAAAATGCATGCCAAACATTGGTGTGGTTGACTGCTAAGATCAGATGGGGATATATGTAACCGTAATGGTCCTCGCCACCCCAATTCCTCAACATCTATAACTACCCAGTCCTGTTATGTACAGTTAAAGGGTATTATAAAATAGGTGTATTATTTCAAGCATCGCGATTAGCCAATACGCATCACATGACATCCAACATTTTTGGTGCACTGCACGGCAATGCAAAAGGTGTGCAATGAAAATTGTCATTGCACGCTCAAGCAAACCAGTGCGGTAGAAGTCCCGGGAGAAGTCCAACAAAACTGTACTGTAACTTTTTAAGAATTTGTTTCTGTGTTGCTGTTTTATAAAACAAATAATGCACTTGCTCTGTCGTGAGTAAAAGTAAATGCAGAGAAAGCTCGGTTTCTTCAGATGGTGCACACTGGGCACTTGCTGCCAGCGCCTCATGCAGTGCAGCACCTACATGTATCTAACGAAACCTTGTGTGCTCTGCATTTCGACTAATGCACTCGGCTGCATCCATTATTTGTATACATTTACAGTTTTACACATATACTGCCAACTGACCAAAGTCAAGCACAGGAGTCAATTACTATAAAAATTGAGTAAAAAAGGACAAAATAAACAATGGCCAGTGAATAATTATTTGCAGTAATGACAAATGAAAAGATCCAAGACTTAACATGTATGTGAACTTGAAAAGTATGGTTTTTACATGCTCACTCAGTCAAATTCACAAACACATGTACATCCATGTACTTCACATATGAATTCCATGTAGACAGGGCACCAGAATGACTTCACGCTCACCAACAAGATCTATGAAACAGTGATGAGAAATGACCTTTGACCCCAAATTCATGTTCATGAGTCCTATCCAGTAAAGTAGTCTCTTGACAAGTATAGCATGTAGACCTAAATGAAGTGTAAGATGTCTTCATAGTTAGGCCTATATTGAAAATACCATCACAACTACATTATGTTAAATGTTTAATGGTAGGCCTACATTATTATTCAAGGTCACTATTTCTACTCTTGTTTTGCTAGACATAATTTCCTTCCATATTCATAACAGATTCAAATAAATAACTGTGAGAAAACTGTGAATTACCAACTCTGAAATGTTCCATATTCCTCCATGGGAGTGGAATTTGATCTTACATAGCCTTTGACCTATTAAAAGAAAAGAGCTATCTTGCCACTTTTTTAACTATTAAGACAGCGAACAACTTTAAAGATGAGGTTAGAGTCAATGACCAATCTAATGTAGACTTTATGGAAAATTTGAATACAAGATCTAATTTGACCAACCCATCTCTCCCCCCCAAAAAAAGAAGTTATACATTGCCTATTATCACCCGAGCGTGCAAAATCTGAGCTGGTCATTTACAAAACCGTATTGCCCTACATTTTCTGAATATCGGGAAGGGTAGGTATATTACTAAATAGGTTCATTATTGCGGATTGAAATAATCGCTAGAGGGTATTCATTTGTCTCGCAATCTACTATGGTCAACAAGGAAATTCGTGATCACTCTCGCAAAAAGTGTTCACTGGCTTTCTAGGAAATTCGTGATCACACTCGCAAAAAGTGTTCACTAGCTTACAAGTTCACGAGCTTTCGAGTGCCGCTGCAACTCTTTATCAAGTGACACGGATTGTCCGATATCGTACTCTATTTATACTAACCTCCAAGACCGTACGCACAAACGCGAGAACAATAGGTGGGCACTGATCCGTTGTGTGATTGGTCAGGAGTTATGCAAATAAGCCGGGGGTATATGCAAATACGCCGTGGGTCGGCAATATGCAAATGAGACCAAAATTGGTAGGTATATTGTTTGTATTTTCCTCGGTCTCAATGCGCGTATTTACTTTGCATGCAGAGACGATGCAAAATATACCTTTGTATTTTCCCTGGTCTCACATGCGGGCATTTTAGGATGCGTATAAAGAGATACGCTTCATAAGGATCCACACACCAACAATATACTTCATAATAAAGACAACGCTGGATCCGAGCGCTTGCAAGTATGTCATAATGGTTAAGTGCAGAGCCTAGACCGACACAATAGAACTCTATTTTTAAAAGAAATATCACCATTATCATGATTTTTGCTCTAGATATCTGATTTGGATGATAATAAAAATATTGACTAGCTCTTCTTTCGGAGAACATCAAATATATTGCCCTTAAATGACCCATATTGCCCTCGTCTAAAGACTCGGGCCAATATGATTCATTTGCTGGCAATATATTTGATGTTCCCCTCAAGGCCAGTCAATATTATATAATCATTGCCCATCTATTGTCACATTAGAAAAAATAAGTTAAAAAAAATTACCAGTACTGATCAAGATGAGGTAAAAATGAGTTATCAACTTTAATCACCCTAATTTGATATTTCAACAACAACCATCCCACCCCCCTCTTGAAAAAATCATTCAAAACATGATCTGCATTTCAAATGCACATTTTGATTCGAAAATAATATATCAAAGTTCCTGTTGTCTAATCCAAGGGCACTGTATGTTGATCATCCGTTACCCTATTTTGCTTTTTTTGTCTATGCAAGAATTATTGTGTGCCGACTCTTATGGTAATTCTAAATGTAAATGCTCTGAAAAGAGGATACAGGAGAGATTGCGCTATCGTCAGGTTACAATAAGGACAATGGATGCAAATTCAGAAGAAAACTACCAGTGACAGCGCATTAAATACCCCCCCCCCTCCCCCGCCTATAGCTCACATTTAACCTTTGATATTAGAATGTTTTTTCCACAGTAAACTCATGGCATTCTCTTTTATACTTGTTTAGTACCATCTATTTAAGTTTTCACAGAAAAAAGTCATTAAAGGCAACTTCATATCATCTAAATAATCCCCCACCAAAAAAAAAAAAAGATGAGAGGAACAGCTAAAGGGAGATCGTAGTTTAATGCTTGAACGATAAAACTTTCTTTTTGTCAATGTTAATTGACAATTTTTCTTAAAGAAGGTAGTGAAGTGATAACCAACAAAAACGTATGAGTACGGATAAATTTAAGGTGAAAATGTTGTGTGTCGTACGGGACTCAGAATTGTCCCGTATGACTGAAACACTTTCACTCCTAATTCATCAATGAAAAACATATTTTGGTTGGTTCAGTAGTTTATTATCACAAAACAACTTGAAGTTCTTGTTTGTTTGGACAACAGGTTGAAAAGTGTTGTGAAAAAGGCTGATTTTTCTAGCACGGAATCGCCCAAAACAGATAGGGCCAAGAATTTTTTACTAATTCAGCAAATTTGTGTTCAATAAATTTTTTCAAAATTCAAAATCATAATCTTCCTTTATATTTTGAAAATTCATTCCATTTTTTTTTCTAGGTGGACTTCCGATATGGAGCAAATACATGTATCTCAAGAATACATTATTCAGCATGATGTAAAAAGGGTATTAGTCTGACACAGGATGTGAGTCAGACACAAGGTCTAAGATAGAATAAATATCCAGTAGCTCAAGTTCCTATGGGTACAGAGTTCTCTTTAATGCTACACTGTATGTTGTCTGTGTGTGTGTGTTTTGAGTTTTGTCAGATGTGTATCAATCAAATATGATTATTCACGTCTGGGACCGACCTTTAACGTCACCATCACGTGACCAGGGCTTGAACCCCGAACCTCTGTATCAATTTGTAACTTCCCCACAGCTTGGATTACAGGTGCACACCCAGTGTCTCATGTAATTACTTCCAATATAGACCTCATTCATTATTTATTATATCATGTATGTAAATGTCATGGTTAAACTAAATTGTATGGTACATCTGATAACGTTTGCACCCTAATATAAACTACCCAAAATCATTGTGGACAGACAGTGGAATTTGATTCCTCATAAATTTTGGATTAATACAAAAAAAAAGAACATATATACAAAAGTTTCCTGCGAACACAACCACATCACATGAGAGTTCATAATGCTACCTGTATGTACATGTATGGACCATTCTGGTGTGGACTATAAGATGCCCAGCCGAAACACGCACAAATATGAAGACGTTGAGAGAAAAACACTTGTAAGCTATCAAAATAATTATAATGGCATATTTACCCAGGGGAGCCACTATAGTTCTGAAAACTGTTCTCCCAGTGGGCCCTGCTACTATTATTACCCGGCTTAGCTGGGCTGCCTAGGCACTCAAGCATTCAAGGAATTTCTTCCCATCGAGTACACATTCACCTCACCTGGGCTGAGTGCAGCACAATGAAGGTAAATTTCTTGCTGAAGAAAACATGACATGGATTGGATTTGGACCCATGTTCATCAGATTGAAAGACCAAAGTTATAACCACTAGACCACAACACGTCATCCCCACCAATGTCAAATATTAAATGCAGAGCAAATGTAGATGAGTACAGCCAACACAAGATGATAATGAAATTAGATGCCAGTGCGTTGGACTTTTTTAACAATCAGATCATATACCAATAAATATCCACATTATGTCAAGATTTTTCTTTCTATCAACATATCAACTCCCAGAACTTATGAGTACTAAACCCAAAGGGGGAAACAATGATGTCTTACCTTAATACTGCACATCAAGACCAGCCCTACATGTATATCAATCAGATCATTATTGATACTTCACAAACTGTTTTCTACACAAAGAGCTGAAATCTTACAGGATTGATGCTCACCAAGTCTGCACAATAAGGTTGGATGACACCCTTGGAGATATGTTGCTAACAGCTCTTTGACTATTAATAACATGTTATCTTAGAAGTGTCCTGGATGAGAGACTACCAAAGAAAAAATACTCTGCATAAAAAAATCTGGAATAGGTAAATTTGCTAACATCTATGTAAACAGAAGAGCTTGAAAGTATAAAAGTTATGATCCCTCAAATTTAGAAAGCAACTACCTGCCACAATTTTGTGTCATATTACAGAAATGGTAGAAAAAGAAAATGTCATGATAATGTGGATTCCACTGGAAAAAAAGAGCAATGATGCAGGATTAGCAGATGAATCTACAGTGACTCACCTTGGGTTAGGATTTGTTAAGTGGAGTTTCAAACATAGTATGAAGTTCTCGTACTTCACTGGACAGTGCCTCTGCAGCTTTGGTTGCCTGAGTGATAGCCTCCTTGTACAGCCCCTTCCTCTTCTTGTCATAGTACTTCTTGAACTCCCCCAGGAATGGTGGAAGCGTGGTGAGTGGCATGAAGGAGATAGAACGTGATGCAAACCAAGTGATCTGAGCCTCCTGCAGAGTGATGCTACCTTCGTTGCTTCGTGTCACGATGATCTGGACGATGCGACCTGGCCACCAAGGGAATCCTCTTATTTTCCCCCAGATGATGTCACCTACACACACTGTCCTGCCACAAGGCATGATGCTCTTTGTCACATTCTTCTTGTGGATGTTGGGTTTCACCTCCTCTATTTTCTTGGAAGCTTCCTTCGATGAAGCATCAGAGTCGAACTCACATTCTGAATTGTTGTTGTTGATAGAGCCATTCTGCTTTCCTTTCTTACTCCCTCTTCTTGAACCCCTACTAGTATGAGATGAACAATCACTGGCTGTATCACTGATATCAAATGGTGGCAAGATATTAGGGGCAGAAGGCAGTTTCTCTTTCTCCTGTGGACTGTTCACTGACCGATACCCATTAAGTAATGGTATCGGCTTGACAGTGACATTTGCAACCAGTTTGTTTCCTCCGTTCACTATCTTTGGTGACCCCGGGAGAGGGCCATAAGTTCTTACAGGTAACTTTTCTGTAGGAATTGTGTAAGTTCCTTTGGACTTTACAATCCTTATTTTGTCATGCTGGGTTTTCACTGGTGAATTATGCAACCCATTCGCCAACGGTCTCTTCGTTAGGGAGTCAATTTTATGCTTACCAAGTGAAGATAGTGGTGATAATGGAACAGTTAGTACTCTGTTCTTGCTCTTAGATCCTATCCCTTGAGAGGTAGCACTTTGCTTGAAATTGTTTGTGCGAGGTGGTATCCTCACAATTAATCTTTGTCCTTTCCCAGGTGTTGCATAAGATATCTTTATCGCAGGGCTGGTTTTCTTGATAGACTTGTTTTCTGACTTTGCTGGAGTACTCAACGGACGGGAACTTGATGCCCCTGCATTTGTTTTACCCACATTAGTTCCACCATTTGTTGTGACTCTCGCGTCAGGCCTGGGCTTTTTACGGACAACATCTCCTGAAGAATCTGCTTTCCGCTTTTTAAGACTACTCTTGTCAGTTCTGTTTCTTGTCGCAGTCTTTGCTTTAACTGACTGACAAGTTCCTTTGCAGTTGCTGCAAAGCAACTGCCGAGGCCGCAACCGAAACTGTCTGGACCTTCCATGAGCGATTGTCTTTTGTTTGATTTCTGGTGTCTTTTCTTTCTTACCAAACAGAAGTGGTCTTGCGGGTGGCAATGGCATATTCTGGAAGTAGGATTGTCTAAAGCTCAAGGCTGAATCCTCTACTTTTGTAGCAGTGTCCCCTGTCCCTGGATCTTCTTTTGGTAGGATGACAGCTGTGTCCATGACCTGCACCCCAAATTCCTTATTCAAACGTGAACCAAGGTTGGTTGTATCCGGCACACCTACAGGACATGCTCTAAAGAGCATAAAATAACAAAGAATTATAATTTAGTATATTCTTGCCTACAGAATTAAATATCTTTCAAAATGTGAATCCCTAAAAACGGTTTCAATTGTTGGAAATACCTGGATATCCGCTCTATTTCATTCAATCGGGCATATTTCATCTTGGCCTACATCTATATATGTGTACTTTTCTACAGACCAAAGTTGTCATTAAATAAATGGAGGAGAAAATAAACTTTAGACAGATGATGTTACAACTAGGCTGTTTTATACTAACTTCAAAAAGTAATACTAATACTGTAGGTCCCCACAAGGTGATAATTGGACTGAAAAATTACAATTAGACTAAATTTTTCTCAGATATATACCAAGGACAAATTCCAATTGAAACCCATTGAATTTTCAATTGGTTTCAATTTGAATTCAATTGGTATCAATGTATGTATACTATTATATGGTCAATTGGTCTCAACTGGGCCAACTGGCCCCATTAGAATTTGCAATGTGGGGACCAATTGAATCCCCATTAGATTTTCAATTGGTTTCAATTTGGATTTAATTGGTATCAATGGGTTTCAGTAGGTCCAATGGGTCCAAATTAGATACCAGTCGAGTTCCTGTTGTAGGGTCAATTGGACTCAATTGGGCAAACTAGACCCATTAGAATTTAATGGGGGACCAATTAATATCCAATGGGGCCAATTGGTCCCAATGTGTCTTCAATTGGTCGCCGATGGAATTAAAATGGGACCCTGCAAATGTCCAATTAGTTTCTAACTCGTTTTAATTGGAACCACTGGGCCACTTGGTCCCCGAATTGGTTTAGTTGGGACCAATACCCAATTGGGTTCAACTGAGACAAATAGCCAATTGGTTTCAATTGGGACAACTAACCTATTGGTTTCCATTAGTAATCAATTGGGATCATGTGATACAATTTTGTTTTTGCAATGTACTTTTTAATCATTTTCCAGTGATACATTAGTTTAAGAAACAAGAATGAGTATTACAAACAAATACCCATAAATGAAAAATGGCTCAATTGCAAGAGATCAAAAGTTTATATGGAGAACACTATTACCATAACCAAACCACACCAAATAAGAAAATATCTGCCCTTCACCAGATGGAAGAAAAATTTGCACAATATCTCTGCCCTTTAAATTGATATAATGCAGACAGATGTAGTACGCTTCTGCAGCAGCATGAGCAGATATTGGTGGAATTTCCTCATTTCCTACTGAGATGATATTGTTCTACTAATTTTCCTTGTGCCAATTAGAAGTTCCCATTGCTTCCAATTGAAACCAATTGACTGCAATTCGTTTCAATTGGTGTCCAAATTGGGGACCAATTGAGACCAACTGGCTTTATTTCAAGTTGAAACCAATTGGTTCCAATTGGGACCAGTAGTCAATTAGTTTCAATGGGGACCATTTGGTTTCAATGGGTACCCATTGTTTCACTTTCCATGTACTCCAAATTGATTTCAATTGCCAATTGGTATTCAATTTGGATATTCAATGGGTAATCGATTGGAAATTTGTCCTATAGGCTACTGCCATCAAGACTCTCTTGAAAAGAGGCAAAATTTTCAGACCAAGTGGCTACAAACTTGGGAGTTGGGACTGTTTTTTTTCCTAATTTGGAGTATTTGCCCTAAAGATATTGAAATTTAGGGCCTGCACACAAGAACAAATCTTTTTTTTCACAAACTAGGTCTGAATTGATTCTAAATTTTTCTGAAGAGCACTTTTCTTGTTACGCTATCCTCCAGAAGTACAGTGTGGGTGCATTAAATAGCCAAGATCTCCAAGCTTTTCCTTTATCTGAACTTCGACAAAAAGTCAAATTTGTGATTATCCAAAGGTAAACAATAAAACACTGGATTATCAACAGCATCAGAAGACAAGAAAAGTTGAAGATTTTTCCAATGATCCAACCAGACCAGGGCTCTCAGCTTGATATCCTGTCTAAATCAGGGTAAAAAAAGAATTACAATAATCATATTCACATAACATGTATCTATCCACATATATATCTATTGAATATAGATTAAAAGCTAGATATATTGTAAACCACATTCATTAAGGATCTCAGAAACAAAGAAAAATTCTTTTGTTTTGGCTAGCCTAGCCCTAGGCCTAAATGTAATTTAATCAAAAGAGCTGGCCTTTCAATTTCATTAACCACCATAACATAATTTCTGAAGTTTCTGAACAATACCGTATTAACATGGCACTGCTTGGGTACATTTTCATGATGTGACACATAGGTCTACTTTAATACTATACGCAGATCCAGGCATAGGCCTATCAACGACAACGATCTAGACCTAGGCTAGAGTACCTCCCCTAAATTTGTTTATTATATTGTTACATTAATATTAGAGAGGTATTACTGATTATTTATGTTTTCTTGGAAAAAAAGAACATAAAAAGGCATTTCGGCCATCAATCTGAGAAAAAGACTTGATTTGGTTTGGCATGTCATTATCATAGTTCATATACACACCCCAAAAAAGTGACATGATTTTGTGATTTCATCACACACATAATTTTACAAAAACTGCAGAATATCACTTCCCCGTCACATTATTTCATCGTTCCAATTTCATAATGATGTAATTTTATCATACTTCATAAAAATTTACTTTAAAATAAGAATACTGACAACTGTAACAAATTTGACAGCACCCCTTTTCATCAACAAAACATCTGCACTTCATAATCTGTCATGTCAGACACTTCTCAATTTTCCAAATCCATAGACGTGCTTTACACTTATTTTATACTTACCCTGAATTAGTGTCAATCAGAACACCACGAAAAACTTTGCCTCCAGACTTCAGTGATACCATTAGCAGATCTGGGAGAGCTTGTTCTACTTCGACCGGCAAGACAGATCCAATTTTCGGACCGTCTTCAGCAATTTGCGAAGCCATTTTTGGCTTCTGTAATACAGCTGACATAGCCAGCTTTTCTGCGGGATACTACGGCTCTCTCGGCAGCTAGCCTAGTATTTGCGATCGCTTACGCTTCATAAACACAAACGCAGCATCGAGAACAAGGGAAAGCTGAGTGTGTCCCGCGCAAGATCAGAGAGCGCATGCGTAAATGTAATGCTCCAAACCCAATCTTGATTTCGAGAGCTGTCAATCTGAATTTTAACCCAAGATTGCACAA
The DNA here is from genome assembly GCF_018143015.1 of Lytechinus variegatus. Taxonomy (NCBI): domain Eukaryota; kingdom Metazoa; phylum Echinodermata; class Echinoidea; order Temnopleuroida; family Toxopneustidae; genus Lytechinus; species Lytechinus variegatus. The sequence continues at coordinate 20,731,330 of NC_054751.1, forward strand.
TTTTGTATGTTGAATAGTGTAAAGCGGATGGTCAAGATATATAATTTCAAAATCACAGTTAACTTTTTCATAAGAGTCAGAAGACGAATTATTCTTAATAAAATGTAAATTTGTTTTCAATCATTGGTGCACTTTGCGATTTCTATGTTCATAGCAGCACATACAACATACCGAGTGTAGTATTATATGAAGGGATCAGCTTGGAAGTTCAGAATCTTGCAACTGGGCTCTCCATGTCGATTGGTATACAAAGGCCTATGATAGCAGCCGACATGATACAAATCGGGTACAAACTATTTGTCAGTTTGGTAAAAAAAAAATAAAAAAAGAGTTTCATGAATATTTAGATAATCAGAAACCTATCGATTTAAAACACATTTCATGTAGTTTATTTCCATGTTCAACAATTACAGTTTGTTTGGTACATTTTATTAACAAAACATATAAAAATACATCAGGTTGGAGATGGAGGAGGCTGCTTCCGAAAAGAGGAGCTTGTACATACAGTGCAGCTATAGCCTCGATCCTAATCAATATTCTTGTGATTACATAGCATATAAAAATCAAAATAACAACTTGAGCATAAACCATGAAAAAAATAGGGGGGAATTAAAAAAAAGGAAATACGAAATAGAGAGATTATAGGTCTCCAGAGTCCAGCCCCCGAAATATATACTCACAAACGGACCTCGCGTGATCAACAGCTAGATGTAAAAATGTACGTCACATGATGATGTTTGATTTAAAAAAACCCTCAAGAGTTTGAGTTATCCAAGTGGACGGATGCCACCGACCGGCAGATCGACCCCGCCCCGCCCCCCCAAAAAAAGAAAAATATGATACTCATGCACCCCACACACATTCATCATGCAGGCCTACATTTATAATGGTTCCTAATTGACAGAGTTATTCTCAAAGTATTTTTATCTCCACTTATATACACGACGCAGAATAAGGCCAATATTACTATTGACCTATGAATTTCAAATAGGTCGGCTTATTAAGTGACATGTAACTTTGGGTTAAAATTAAAAGGGCCGAAAGTGTCTTATATGGATCCAAGATTGAAAATCCCAGGAGGGATGGAGGGGGGGGGCTTTCTGATGAGGTGAAAAGATCAAATATCACTCAGGGAATTTTCCTGCGAGTAACCCCCCCCCCCAAAAAAAGGAAGAAATAGAAAGTATAAATGAATGAATGAAAATGAAAATAATTTTTTCAATGTGAATCTAGTCAAGCAGAGGGGGGGGGGCACTGGGGCATGGCTGACAGATGAAAAGAGCAGGCGAATGAACATAATGAACATAAAAGACCCAAAAGTGATCAGATCCAGTTGCAAATATTCTTCTGCAACGCGGGCAGGGGGGGGGGGGTCGGTATGCCGCCAAACAAGAAAGAAAGAGTGAAGTTAAAAGAATGTGGATTATGTTTTTGATTTCTGTATAAACTTGAATTTATAATTGATATTTAGATATTCATTTCAAACCCATCAAAAGTCGATTCAAAACCATTAATTGGCTTTATTCAAAGGCACAATCAAACATACAAATTTTCATTTTCTAATATACTCCGCCACTTTGCTACGTTGGATAGAGGTCAGTCATGCTTTGAACATACAAGATGCTACAGCGTATGATGCAGGCATGATTTGGAAGTAAAATAAAACAAATATTTATATGATTCCTGTTCAGTTTCCCCTGAAAAGCCGATAAATGACTTTTTAAAATTTTACATAACTCACCACCAACTCATGATCCTAACTAATGCGTCGGAATTTTAAAGTGCATTTTACTTCATGAAATAAGAGGGGGACAAAGGCTCTAATACAGATATGAAATATTTTTGTGATTAAATTATTTATCGGTTTTGTTTTTGGTGGGAATCTAGCATACTGGCCTAGTGTTTTTTATCTGCCTAGAGATAATAGACATTGCAGCTGAATGTTTATCGAAGAAACTGACTTATACAAATCTGTGGCTGCCCTTTTTAATATTTTAATCGAAATCACTTGAATACCTTTTATGGCAGGTTTGACGTAGGGCCGACTATATTTTTATTTTTTGCTTTCATTGATGGGGGGGTCAAGGGTTTCACTCTGCATGTGGGAAATTTGTCATTATTACAGTCCCCTGGATTTCTTTAACCAATGATTGGATGCTATTATACCTTTCAATTACCAATTACAATGAGGTACATGTTTTTTAACTATATGAAATCAGACCATTATTTTGATTATCGTCGAATTCCAACCCGACTTAATCTTTCCCAGCATAAAGGTGGATAAAAATGATCAACGGCATATATGTACATCAATGACAATAGCGCCATCTCCGCTTGTGAGCAAAGTCATGTGCACCTTTTAATATGATTATGTCCATTGTACAGAAATCTTTTTGAAAAAAGTTGAAAAAATTATAAGTCATGCATGCGTATGAAACATGAGTCATGGTCCTGGGAAACGGGGGTGCTGCGTCCATTGTCGTACGCAGCGGGAGGGGGGGGGGCAATTTCCCCCAGAATTTTTTTATTTAAAATTTTTCAAAAAATTTACCAAATATGCAAGTATTACTTTAATTTCAGTTTAACAAAATGTAAAAGTGCCCCAAAAGACAAGCTCGGTGTTTACAATCGCTACCTCACTTTCCAGATTTTTTCGGACAATTTTACGCCCCCCCAGCGAAAAATTTCTGTGTATGGCCATGGCTGCGCCGTCACCTCGCCTGCATGTGTTATTTACCATATAGGCAACATCCCCTGTAAATAAAATGGGGCAAAATGTCGATCACCTTCATTTCTTATATTGGAAACATCTTTTTTTTTTGCATTGCTTTTTCATGGACCAAAATCAACTTCATTTTGTAGCAAAACAAATTTTTTTGGAGGGGGGGGTGCTTTTCAAATTTCTCTTGACAGAAATGACATTCGCTGGTAGTGAAAATACCGTTTTTGGCTTGTCAAATTAAACCAGCACCCCTTTGAAAAAAAAATGTTTCTATAGGGCCCTGGCATGAATGTATATTGAATGATTGAAAACCATAGCTGCTGCTGCTGGAAGTAAAGTTTATTCCCTGAACATTCCTCAACATTAAGTTAACTTTACAGGGGCCGCGGAACAGATTTCAAAGCGGGGGGGGGGGGGGGGGGGCTGACCATCATGCAAAAAATCACAATCGTATGGTCATTTTTACGTTTTTGTACATGGTTTTGGGAAAAAGGGGATGGGGGCTCAAGCCCTATCCCCCTGCTTCCGCGGGCCCTGCTCATTTTTAATCACTTTTATTTTCGAAAGTCAAAAGGGGCCTAAGCTTTCGATCCTAGCAGAATCTTCGTAGGAGGCAAGTGTCACTATGATCCCTGTTACACAGGGAGCCCGTCTAACAGAGAGTTGTGACTGATCCGATCAATCACAACTATGGACAGCCAGCAACATCAATATCTATTATGCATGTTTGTTCAAAATATTTTTTATGATATATATTCATGCATTCATTGTTTTCTTGAAAATTCACTATGCTTCTTTTTGTTTACAAAGGACATTGTGCAAATTTTCTGTAAAAAAAATATTATGACACTGATGGATTTCCTTAGAGTTACGATTGATCGGATCAATCGTAACTCTTTGTATTAAGACAGAGCCGGGTAGGCCTATATGCATAATGGTGAAAGTTTCACAATATCTCCCGTTCGGGAAAGTGCTCGAATTTTGGACCGACCAATTAGCCTCATAATTTATACATATAATTTGTATGTATTTATTATTGCCTCATAGTCAATTTAGTTGCCCAAAACTGATTTTAGAACCAGCACCCCAACGCGGTCACGATCGTGGAGCCAACCCCTCCTCTCCTGACATCTCTTTTACATTTCTATTGTTAGGTTATCTACAAGGATTTAAAGTCGAATAGTTGTGTCTCATAAATTAAAACAAGAGCTTTTACTGAAAAAAATGTCAGAGTATGCCTAGACAGAAAAAGCTAGGCTCATGAACACATACATGCCTCAGTAGCATACTTTACAATATAATGGGTCTCTTTCAATTCAATTCTTGCTTTGAGCGTATTATGTTAGCAACCAATGATTCATTATTTTTTATTACTGGTTAGTGTGTTGAAAATTGAAAATAAAATGAAAAATGGGTTTAAAAATCTAGTTATGGGGGCTATATATGCAATCTTACGTTTATTTACTCCCGAAATTTGAGACTACGGACACGTGGCGACTTAGTTATACATATATCCGAACGAACCTGAAAGAGCCGGGTGCAGCAGGTGAAAGACTAATAAACCGTACCGATACGTATACCGGTATACCGTATGCGTAAGTTTAACACTAAGAGAAGGCGACTTGTTTGAAAAAAAGGTATGAATGTTTAGCCATCGACCAGCATTTTGCGGTGCAAAATGCTAAATTAGCTGGAGTGGAGCAGAATTGTTCATGAGTATTATATTTCAAATTTTGAAAATTACTTATAGAAGTGGCAAAAACCTTGCGAATCGCGTTGCTTTCAAACACCTGATCAAGATGCCGAAGCAACGTAAGCAAGCGGGTGTATCTCCCCGATCGCGGTTCACTGACGGAGTGGGAGGAGCCCGCAGCCGTGAAACTAAACATGCGAAACTTGGAAATGGAGCACAGTCTCGGAAGGCAAAGGATGAGGCGGCACAATCATCTTCGAAGTTCATAATGTTTCTGTTGACATCTCTGATGATTAGCATACCCCTCATGATCATGTGGTATCAGCATGTCCTTCGATCAGCTGTGAAGACGCCGCTAAGCGCTCCACTTACCATAGCGAGTGATGCCAGTTCCGCCGCCAAAAGTCCCGGGCGGTTTTGGGGTACATACCGCCCCGGCGTCTATTTCGGCTTAAAGACACGCTCTCCAAAATCACCTGTCGTGGGTCTTATGTGGTTTCGACAACCAACTTCTCCTAGTCAAAATCCCGATCTGAAATTCAGGCACACATGTGAACAAGGAGATGGGTTGGACAAGTATGGTTGGATTGAACATGATGGTGTTAATTTTGGAATTCAAGATATTTTTGATGGTCCATTCCAAATAAAAACGGCTTTTGCAAAGAGTGGAGGTGGACTTCAAGGAGGGGACTGGTCGGCATCTATTTCTGTCCGATACAAAGATGGAGTAGACACTGTAAGTAGTAGTATTAAGTACTGATTAATATACTATCTAGTTAATGAATTTAGTTTATGAATTTCTACAAGATAAAAATTTGACATTTTTTATATAGGTTGATAAATAACAATGTAGATCTGCTATGATGAGTTTGAAATATATTTTCATAAGAGAGTTAATTATCGGCTTTCTGTTCCAGACCTATTTTATTATTCATGGATTAATCATTAACCAAATCTTGGCACTGTTTTTTTATTTATATTTTAATTCTATTTCGAGATTTGCAGTATTATAATTATTGCTACATCTAATTGGTTTCTAATTCGGGCGTTTGGAGAATTGTATTATATTTGTGTTTATGTTTAATTCCTATGCTACACCCTAGGCTCTTTCTAAGGGGGGGGGGGATGTTGGCAGAGTGATTTGAATGTTAGTGATCTTTTTATTTTTTCTACCTTCTGAACTGGATGAAAATAATATACTGATAACTGATTATCATTAATATTATATTTGTAATGTTATTTCTGCAGACAAAGGAGAAGAAAACACTGAGCCTCATGTTTTACTTTGCTCTCGATGGTCAAGGATCAATTGAACCAATCCTGGATGGAAATCAACTGCTGGGCATCAAGGGCACCACAGAAGAGCTCGGGAAGTTTGTCCTTCGATTCCCACAACCAACGAAAGTCAGAATGAACAACTACTTGGTGTCCTACACTCCTGGTCTCCATGCTATCAAGGACCTTGTCATGCGGCGGTTGAAGTATCATGAGTTGAAGAAGAAGATCCAGCTTCTTGGTCTTGTCGGGAATGACCAGCAAACGATTGCAGCATCACCTGACAAGATGGCAAACATCATTGTCTATCAAGTGACTGTAGAACCTCCATACATCATGGATGTTGTCTTTGAATCAGGAAGCAAAGCGGACAGGGAAAAGGAGCTTGCTGGTTCCGAGTTGACAAGTCTTGTGCAAAGCTTCAGCAATAATTTCAACCAGCGTTTTGAAGAGAAGTTCGGGTTGATTGAGAAGGGATACGCACCTGATGAAGTAGCGTTTGCAAAAGCAACAATGAGTAACATGATAGGAGGTATTGGGTATTTCTATGGAAGTTCGGTTGTCCAATCCAAGCATAATACTGAACCGGTAGCGTACTGGACAGCTCCTCTTTACACTGCAGTGCCTTCACGATCGTTCTTTCCTCGTGGTTTCCTGTGGGATGAAGGGTTTCACAATCTGTTGATTAGCAAGTGGGATCCTTACATCAGTGTAGACATCATAGGCCACTGGCTTGATTTAATGAATGCAGATGGTTGGATACCTAGAGAACAGATTCTAGACTCTGAGGCTAGAAGTAAGGTGCCTGCAGAGTTTGTAGTTCAACATGATACAAATGCTAACCCTCCAACATTTTTCCTACCCCTCCAATCAATATTGAGGGACGGATCATCTGTAATCCCAAAGAAAGAGTTCACATCCTTCCTAAAGCATATCTATCCCAGGTTAGCTAAATGGTTCCAATGGTTCAACACAACTCAGTATGGTCCAGTCCCAACATCCTATCGTTGGAAGGGTCGTGATAGCAAGACAAATCGGGAGTTAAATCCTAAGACATTAACCTCTGGATTTGATGACTATCCTCGAGCCTCCCATCCCTCAAGTGAAGAACGTCACATCGATCTGCGTTGTTGGATGGCATTGGCTTCAAGTGTGATGGTTGAGATAGGCAAGACCATTGGGTTACCATATGATCAGTATGAGCATACATTGCATGTCCTCACTAATAATGCCCTTCTTGAGAAGCTTCATTGGTCGCCAAAGGCAAAAATGTTTAGTGACTTTGGGAACCATACAGCTAGAGTTTTGTTAGAGCGCCCTCACCCACCGCCCCGCCAACCAGGTCAACAACCTGTCCAGATGGAGATGGTTCGTGTTGTCAAATCAAAATTTGGACCTACCAACAAGTATGTCAATTCCTTTGGATATGTCAGCCTCTTCCCATTCCTTCTCCACATCCTAGACCCTAACTCTGACAAACTTGGCAAGACCCTCACCGACATGAAAAACCCTGACATGTTGTGGACAAACTATGGACTTCGATCCTTATCAAAGAGCGATCCATTGTACATGAAACATAACACTGAACACGATCCACCATACTGGCGTGGAGCTGTTTGGATCAATGTGAATTACCTAGCTCTTCGTGCCTTGCATCATTACGCTAATGTTCCGGGTCCTTATGCTGCTCAAGCTAAAGAAATTTACAGTGAACTCAGGGCAAATGTTGTTAGTAATATTATTAAGCAATATAATAGGTCAGGGTATGTGTGGGAAAATTACAATGATATAACTGGGAAAGGGCAAGGATGCCACCCTTTTACTGGTTGGTCAGCTCTTGTTGTACTGATGATGTCAGAATCTTATTAGTCATGTAATTTTAACATTTTTTTCCTGAAATGAAAATATTCTGTTAAGTGTTATCTGTATTTGTTTCTTGATTTTATCCCATTAGATTGATTAAATCTTTGATGCTGATACTTGGAATTTATCATGTGAATATTATCATTTTGAATGATGAAACTTGCCTTTGACTGTTCTTCTCTGGTATGTAATGATAATTTTAAGATGAAATACTGTATTTCTATACCATTTTGTATTTCTGTAACTTCCCAAAATTGATCACCCGACTTTAGTCAGCCCCCAAAATGCTACTTTGATAACAACAGCTTGATCACTGGGTCAGAGAAAAGAAGCAATACTTGCCCTTCAAAAATACAGTGTGATGGGAAACGTAAATATACGTTGTGTCCCTTTGACAGACATTAATTTTAGCAACAATAATAATCCTATGTGTTTTGTTTATAAGTTTTGAACAATATAATATGAATGTCAATCTGTCCTTGTGTGTAGTGATAGGTAAGGATAGCCCAATAGCTTTCTGTTTTCACATACATGTAGTGGAAGTGAAGAAACCCTTATCAAGTTTGACATATAAACTTTGCCTTTAGGTGCAAAGAATTTGAATCTACAAATATTGGATTTCAAATTACGCTGATGGTAAAGAAAAGGAATAAAGAATCTAATAAAGGCACCTAAGAAAAGTTTGCCAGCTTCATTACCGCATTACCCTGAATACTATTGGACACATATTTGGTGCAGGCATTAGTTGGTTCTTGAATCAACAGGCTATCAAAGTCGAATTATTCTGTTGATACATATGCCCTCCAAACATGGTTATTGTTAAATATGTGTATTTGTGGAGCATTGTGGCCCAGTGGATTTGTCTTCGGACTTTGAAACAGAGGGTCGTAGGTTCGAATCCCAGCCATGGCGTAATTTCCTTCAGCAAGAAACTGATCGACAATGTGCTGCATTCAACCCAGGTGAGGTAAATGGGTACCGGTAGGAAGTAATTCCTTAAGAAGCTGTGTGCGCTATGAACGCCTAGCTTAGCCGGGTAATATAGGAGCGCCTTGAGCACCTAACAAGGTGGATATGTGCGCAATATAAATATCCTATATTATTTTCTTATTTTCTGTCTAATTCAGTTCAATTCCATTTTGATTTTGCCATAACCATAAGATCAAAATGTGTGTAAGCATGTAAAGGAGGAACATTAACCCATGTGATACTGAATGATTTCACCATAACACATGTTCTCCATAGACCCCAGCCTGCATATACTGTATGCAGGCTGTCTCTTCAATGGGTTAATTTGATTACCGGTAGTTTTAAGGTATCTGCTAATGAAGTACATGTGCAACTTCAAAGCCATTGTACAGTACCTGCGAATTTCTTGTTCCTGCAAAAGGGTTAGTTGTTATTTGTTGGATAAACCTCAGACTTTGCCCTCATGTGTTATAGGATGGACAATGATCAATCTAATTATTTTTAGAGTAACAAGTTCAAAAGGTCATAAAAGAACAATAAAAAGGGATTGTTTTGCAACAACCTGATATGAATTTGGCTTACTAACAGGACTGGAAATTTGCACACTCAAATACCTTTCTTATGATAGACCTATCTAGTGATATGTTGATTTTATTTTCAAAGCAAGACATGTTTCAGTGTGTGAAATTCTGGATACATTCAGTTTAATGTTTGAATAGTAGCACTCTGATAGGAGTACAAATGTTTCAGTTTTATATATATATTTTTTCCCTTTGTGTTGTGACTTTTGTTGTATAGTGATTAAACATTTCACCTACTTGAGTATTGTGCTCTTGTGTATTTTAGATTGTATCAAGGAGCAATACAGGTATATTTGTGTATAAATGTATTTGTCAATTCTAAAATTGTGAATTTTCTGTGATATTTCCTTACTTGATGAGAGTTGTAGGTTTTCCCTCCAAATTGAAATTTAACATTTTAAAATCCTCACAGTAGATATGGTTTAGTGCTTTCTTAATATTTGAATCTTAGGACATGTTTTTAAGATAGCATGCACACTGGTTATGATCCAGTGTATACTTTTTGAAGGTGAAGGTGTACACATGGGCTAATATACAAATAATGCACATAAGCGCGTGCCTGCAGGGCCAAATAATGAACGGTGTGCGAGAAGAGCAAATGGATATACATGTACCTCACCGAGGTCCGCAGGACCGAGTGCGGTATATCCATTTGGCAAGAGTTCATTATTTAGGTCCTCTATGCACAAAAATGAGTGCATTATTTGTTTTATACACCCCTCCCCTATGTAACTGAGTTGCCCCGAATGCTATATTTGATCTAAATTCTGGATAATTCCAGCCAGACCTCGCACCATCCTGCACACTGATGTCAGAGTGCAGGATAGTGCTTTTGGTATGATGTCAGAGTGCAGGATAGTGCATTTGGTATTACTTCAGAGTGCAGGATATTGCATTTTGGATGCCACAGTGCAATTCGCTGAATATCATATGATCGAATTGAGACCAATCAGATAACAGAACATTCTTGGGAGTTGTATAGGTGTGATATGCACTTATTTGCATTCATTTTAGTTATCTTCGTGAAAAAACATAAATGGGGTTTTTATCCCCCTCTTGGCTCTTACATATTTGTGACTTCAACATGTACAGTTGAGGCCAAAAGTTTACACTACATACACCCCTGACACTTGCCAAACATCGTAAAATTTACTGTATGTTATAAAATATTTGTGCTATCATGACGAATTTGCTATCAAACAAATGAGTATGTCTTGCCCCTTTATCACATTGCTTTTTCATCAGGAGCTGAAAAATATTTAGATGTAATTTTTCCCCAAAAAATACTTTATATTTTAGATAAATTAAAAACAAAAACTTGACAAAAACATTTCATATTTGTACTACATGTAGTTACTTCTCAACACATTTCAGATTACACTTTTTTATTCAGTGTTGACATATGATAGAAAATGTAATATAAATCATAAATTTATCATTTCTGTATTTTTTTGAAAATATTATTACAAACAATAGAATACAGTTAAAGAGCTTAATACGCTCTTTCATTTGATACCAAATTCATCATGGTAGTATTTATATTTCTGAAGATATAGTAGATTTTACAATGTTTGGCAAGCGAACACTGAATTCCAGGGGTGCATGTAAACATTTTGGCCTCAACTGTATGTCTTTGTGATATGTGTTATAGACAAGTGAAGGAATCACCCATTGCCTTTCCTCCTGTGCAAGAAAAAGGCTTTTCTCACAAGGAAAATTAAGAATTGCAGTATTCAGATTTCACTGTGATATGTATATTACAATTACAAATCACATTTACAGAATTATAAAGACTTGCCAGATTGATGAAGTGATGTCTTAGCAATTTAAATTCAAGTCCATCCATTCTCTTGATCAAGTGTGTATATTTGTATCAATTCTTAGACAGGAATGTGTTGTTTTGCATATTGAAATCATGTTTATTCCTTGAATTCAATGTTTGTAATGTATAGCTGAGTTTATCCTACTGTATGCTACATGTATGTTGTGGCATTGGCCCAATTCTGTACACTCCTAATATAATTTAATTTAAAGTTAAAACTGCATTGTATTTGAAACTCAAGCATTATGACCTTTGTTATCTGGACATAGCAAATGTAAACAGTTTATTGTGATTGAAGCATTAGAGGAACTGGGGGGAAAAAATCTCCCAGAATTATACGTTCAAGAAGTAGTAATCATGCAGTACACAAAGAAATGACTGTACAGTATATGAGGCATTTCCTTCGGTGACAAAACATAAAATTGAGCTGTATGAACTTGCACATATGTTTCAGTTTCACTGTGAAATACATACAGAGACATTGATTTACAATCTAAGACATGTATGTATTACAGTGTATCTGTAGTAATGTAATTTGAACTGGATAAAAGATGGTTTGTGTAGGGAATATGTGCATTTTCCTTCAAATCTTGTATGAAACCCTCAGCAGAATTATGATAAAAAAAGTGGAACTGCATTTCCTTTTATGCTTTCAGCTTTCCTCTTCTCCTTCAGTGAAGTTTGTAAGGAGAGATAAAGGTCTGATATTATTGGCAAACTCCTTGTACCTTTTTTAAGGATCAAATTATATTATCTGCTCAAGATATCACTTTAATAATTTCCTATACTATTTGAATGTTTCAGATGAAAGCTTGGGAGCAAATGCGGGTATGAAATTCTGCAAAATGCCTTGGTTTAAAACTTTAAATTACCTTTTTGCACTGACTTTATTGCAATATTTAGTTTAAGTGAAATTATATTGTTTTGCCCAAGCATTTGAGACATCTTGCTTTAAAGAAGAAATAGATATCTGATGTATTGTTTGTGATTGCAGTGCTAATGTAAAATAGCATGCAACTTATTAATCTGTGTATCCTACCATACTACTACATACACCTGTTAATGTTGATGCTTCCAAAACCATATGATATGAATCTTGTTTGGAGGGTTCTGAAATCTGAGGTATTTGGGGGTTTATTCCAAGGAATTTATTCCTTTAAATGTCATCCGAGCTGTAAAAGGCTGAAGGGCTAATGCCAGGGTATTAATATCCAAGTCTTTTGGAAGCACAAATGGACGTTATGACATAATGTGATATGCGCTATACAAGAACTGCGTTAGTATATTATTAGGGTTTGCTTAGCATTTTATCTCCATTAAGTGGAATCATTAGGCGGTTTCAAACCGCCTCGATCACAAGAATCCCCGTTAAATTACGAGAACTTTTTTTGGCTAAAAAATACCCATTAATTATTCCTGCATTCACACCGCCCCGCGACGTACCCTTCGGGATAAGTTCCCGAAGTTACGAGCATGCGCAGTATGGTCTGATAAGCAGGCAAGGCGCGAGATTCAAATTCACTAGCCCAGCAGCCACCCACGCCGCCGCGCCCAACGACACGCTGGGCTAAAAGTTCCCGTAATTTGCTTTCACATCGCCAAAATACCTGCGACCTTGGAAAAATCCCCACGAAAGTTCTCATAATTTCGCCAAGTACCTACTATTTAGCGGGTATTTTCTTTCGGGGAGATTACGCGTAGTTTGCTTTCACATTACCAAAATACCTGGTATTTTCTGATCGGGGTAAATTTCCCGATCAGAGAATACCTGGAACTGGCGAACTTCGAGGCGGTCTGAAACCACCTATTGTGGTGGAGGGGTTTTAACTCTTGTCTTGTAAACAGAGGGTCATGTGTTGTTGACATGGCATGAATCCACACTTCCCCACTCTGCTAAGTGCTAAAAGAGCCTTCGAAGTGGGAACTAAAAAAGGAGCCATCCCTATTCATTGCATTGTGAAAGTTTATCCAATAATGCAGATTTAGGAAGTAAAGTCTTATTTTTTCTCTTTTAAGTGATATATTTTTATTTTGATTGGGTATTATTTTTGTTCTTTGATGTAGACTAAAGTATTTACGAATCTGTTTGGGCATTGTATTTGAATATGATTTAGGTTTGACGGTGCTTCGTGGAAGCTGATGTTCTTGTAAATGAGTATGACATCATGTTGTGTAATGTCACAAAATAAAGATTCATGAAACTAATATTGTCTCATTTGTGCAGTTCTTGGTTCTGCATGGTACATGTAAGTTATCAATTGCAAATATTCAGATTACACTCCATGCTGCAAGAAGCAGACCAGGGCCCCGTCTTACAAAGATTTGCAATTGATCCAATCAACCGTAACTATGGCAATCCACCAGGGTCATAATTTTTTCTACAGGAAATTTGCAAAATGTCTTTTGTAACCAAAGAGAAGCACTAAATTTTCATGAAAACGATGAATGCATGAATATACATCATAGAAAATATTTTGAACAAATGTGCATAAATAGATGTTGACGTTGCTGGCCATCCATACTTGCGATTGATCGGATCAACCACAGCTATGGAATGCCAGCAACAGACTAAAATGCAAGTTTATTCAGAATATTTACTAGATAAATGCTGCCTAGATATGATGTACATTCATCAACATCATTCTCTTGAAAATTCAATGTGTTTCTCTTTGTTTACTAAAAAGGTTGTGCACATTTCCTGTAGGAAAAAAATGATATGGTTGGATTTCCATACAGTTGAGATTGATTGGATCAATTGTAACTCTTTGTAAGACGGCCCAGCATACGATTGATTTAGGGTCCGAAAAGAGACTTGGAATTGATCACATTCTTGCAACACACTACAAGTCAAGTACATGTAACATAATTCCTGGTTTCATTTGAAGGGGGACACTGTAGATGATGATTGATACATTGAAATGATTAATTTGCTGTTGGTCGTTTCCTGGACACCATCATCACCTACATGATAATGGCATAATCCTCACCAGCATCAGCTTAATATCATCTTTATCATCATCATCACCAGTGGCGGACCATGACCCGGAGGAGACAATGATTGGAGGGGCACTGTATTGTTTGTGAACAATGCTGTGCCCCTCCAAGGCTTTGTCTCCTCCGGGTCACGGTCCGCCACTGATCATCACCACCTTTATCCTCATTATGGAAATTATCGTCATCCATAAAAGTGCAGTCCACAGGATCGGTGTATCATCGTACTTGTAGAATTGGGCAGGAGTATGTACAGTGCTGTGGAAGATCTACTCTACGTGCGGTTCAAAACATTCAGCGCAGTCTTAGAACAGTTGGATTTTCTGCACCTCAACCTTGAAGCTGGCCACTGAAGTGCAGTTTACTGTAGCAGCAGAGGGAATATTATATATTATTATATAATCAACATTATCTCCATGACTATCATCATCATCCTCCACTGACAGTTTCCCTCACAATAATGTTCTGACGTTATTCACTCCATCTCTCCATTCAGAGCAATCTGCCATTCAATTTCATTACCCTATCTTTGATTTTTTGTTCTTCCTCATCCATCCTTAACACACATTAACAAGACAGCAAATGCCAAACCATACAAGATCCGGTATTCAGAGTCACAGTTACTTCTTTATTTACACTACATAGAATTGCAGAAGTATCAATAATATTTTTCAGCAGTAATGCATTTTCTACAGGGTTGATCTATTTTAAACATGCCATCCATGTATTATACAGTGGATACAACTAGATTGGTAACAGTCTCAAAGGTGTATCTTCAAAACTCAAGTAACAGATCCATCAAAAATTTTCTTTTGGGGGTAAAACCCATCACGTGTCAATAAATAATGCATAAGGAACGCATCTGCACATTCTATAAAGCAAGTATCTTCAGCTGTTTACTATGAGCAAGATGCAGGAATGGAAGGTGCGATTCATATGTTATATTCTAAAATGTGTTCACAATCAGTGACAACAATTTAAGTATGAAGTGTCACAAAGTATAAACAAAAAGAGAAAATTAAAAATTATAGAAATAGCTTATGTTAAATAATGTGTAAATGCATTTCAAAAATCAGAATATTAATCATTTACACAATTGTAGTTCTGGCCTACTGCAGAAAGAGCCGTCTTAAAACAGATATCTTTAACAACGGTAGAAAAATGAACAAGTATAATAGAATTTTACTTCATGACAAGCTCCTTGAAAAAAGATTTTGACTTTTCTAAACAATTAGAGATTACTTGTGATATGATGGACAGAATACATTCATTACATGTATTTCTCTCATTGACAGATTTTGTTTCCATGATACCCCCCCCCCACAATAAAGAGTGATCAATTTGCTGAGATACAGACGATAAAATTACTCAAAATCACTGGAAGTTTTTTTTTTCACTCCTAAAAAGAATGAAAAAGGACAACACAAGCACTTGTTAATAATCTTCTATGTAAGCTTCATTTCAGCTTGAGAAAGAAAGAGCAAAACCAAATATTGTTGTCACCAACCAAAACATGGTATTAAGAGGCATACAACTTATTGTAGGGTTGAGTATTAAGTCCGTTTGGACACCAGAATTTATGCTTTTCTCAGCAACAGAGTAAAATAGACAATGGATCACTCGGTAGGACAACTACAAATAACATGATACTAACAAACTAAACAGCAATTTTCATGAACTAAAACAGTGATCATTATCACTACAAATCAAATACTCATTCCTTGATTCCCCAAACAAAACAAAAACAAAACCGGTGTAAAATAAAAGGTTTTAAAAAGAACTTTGTTATTTCTGTACATCTTTAAATTCATCTATTGAATTTTCATTCTTAAAATAAGACATATTTCATAAATAAAAACAAAGAATCAATAGAAAGGGAACATATCAAAGAGAAAAATAAAAGTTTACAGTGTATTTACAATAAATAATAAATTAAAATTAAATAATGCTAAATGTTCTATGAAGACTTGCCATGATTGCTAATCATTATCCAAGTTCTAGATAAAAAACAGGGCTCAAAGTAATCCATGGTCATTAAAGGCATGACTGTGGATGCCCTTAAGTTTGATTTGGCTGAATGCCTCTCTCATTTTGCATGCCCTTCATAATTTCATTCACATGCAGTGATATTGTGCCCAATAGATTATATCAATATTTTATTTTCATTTCCTTTTTTTTAACAAAAAGGGTGTGTCTGAGATTTTTTTTTCTTCCTCATAATTTTTTTAGTATACAGGTGATCAGTTGAAGCAACAAATAACAATCAGGAATTTTTTATCACCTACAACATAACATACGTTCCGCCTAGGAGTATAATGCAATTCATCATATATTTCTGGTGCTTAATTTTGATGTATTCATGACTACACTGTACCAAACCACTCCAAATTTTCAATACCAATACACCTAAGAGTGGCATACGCTTTGACGCACATGCCTTCATTTAGTTTTTGCTAATTCCACAATAATAAATCTGTTTGTTTGGGTATGGGGCAATGAAACCAAAACTAGTATGCAGCACAAGATATTGGTACTAAAAATAGAAACAATAACTACATTTGTTACTAGTTCTTGTTATCAGAGTTTACACTCAAAATGTCTATTTAAAAGAAATGGAAATTAATTGATGGTGGATCTGATGTTTGTTTGATTAGTTATGGGTTTTGATCAATTACAAATTTGGGGGAGAAATTCATCAAGAATCTTGTCAGTGGTTTTCACGAACAAATATGTGATAAAATCATATTATATTGACGCAGAATACTGTGAAAGATATAATCATATCTTAAGAATGAAGCATTAAATATGGAACACTATTAATTGGTGATACTTGGTCCGGTAACATAAAAGATACAATCAGTTGTACCATCGATTGTAACTGTAATGGGGTGTTGCACGAAACATGCAATTGATTGCAAGTCATTATTAGGTCCCAAAATCAAGCATAAGTCTTGCTGCAATTAATTGCAAATTTAATACTTATCAATGGTCTTCTTCTTGCATCAACAAGAATAAATTGATTTGTTGTATCACTTGTAATTTTGCAACTTAAAATTGATTGCAAATATTTTCTTGCAACGTCCTGAAGTCCGTGATAGTCTTCATAAAGAAGTTACGATCAATTACAAAACATTGATTGCATCTGTTTGTATTAACTGGCCCCTGTTAAATATATTTCAAGGAGACAAGACCACAGCACACATTACATCACTACATACATTGGTATCAGGTATACAACTAGTCATAGGGAACTGACAGAGGAAAACATGCTCCTGGCTCATGGGATTTTTAACAAAAACAATGAAAAAAAAGAAGAAATGACCCCCCTCTCAAAAAAAAAAAAGAAATGGGTAAGAAATATATAGCACATTCATTATTATATTCTTTATAATTTCTTTATAGCATGCAGGTTTGTAAATTTTAAAAGTTAGAAAGAAAAAAAAATCTCTCTGAGAAGCTTTTGGCTTTATCGGTGCAGAAGAAAAGCATTGAATGTGCATAAAGGGTAATCTGTGGAATGTCATACACAAATGATTTCGATATTAAATGCGCTATTATCTTTTTCTGTCTCCCAGCTAACACTGGGATGGTACCACTAAAATATTACATATTATTTTCTATAACATAATGACTAAAAAAAGAGACTAATTGTATAACATAGCATAACTTTCTTTATCACAATTATAAACCAGATCCTGCAGTAATACAAGAAAGTACAAAGGAAAATTCCACGAGGAAGGTTTTTATTTCTGAATGTTCCCGCCTGGAGCACACTTTCACTCTGCATGCATGTCAAATAGAAGTGGACAATGATATCAACATTGAATAGAAAGCTCTGTATACCGGTAGGCTATTTATCATAGGCATACATGTGCAGGGCGTGGCAAACTTCTGCTAGGACTAGGAGAACTGGTGACTACGGAAATTCTAAGACTCAAGTAAAACCCAAAGTTACCTCGGAATACAGCGATACTCAAACTTGCAGATTTCTTGGAATGCTGAATAGAAGATATGCAAAATTTCTTTTCCATTCTACCCCTCTTTTTCCAGTTCTTCCAATTCTTTGAAATGAGATAGTTTCTTCTACATTCCTTTGGTGTCAATTCACAAGGCAAGGGGGCTATTCCATAATGTATGTTTGGGTATAACATGCAACATTGGCAAGTATTATTCCATTCACGATGTAGTACCCAACCTTGTGAAAACTGGCCTTCATGATCTAATGCAAGTGACCAACTACCTGAGGGTTACAATTTTCACTAGCAATGGAATATGTTTCCCTTTTTGTACATAAGGGAACTCGGTGTTTATCTACACTAGCTAAAGTCTGCCACACCCCCCATCCACATACAATTGTTCATTCATAATTAGTAATAACTGTACAGCTGTAATTAAGTATCTTATTTTACTGTTAAAGTTACTTGGTGATAATATTACACAGTTCGAGCTTGCTAGAATGTTTTCCGATGGATCGCTCTTACTCCCTCATCATCGTATTCTTTCTTGGAGACCCACATCTTCTTGAAGGTATCCAGGGAAGCCAAGATAGAGCCTCTGTATGGTGAATTAAACAGGGAGAACACATAAATTACATGGTGATGAAGGTGGGAGGGTGATTGTGGTGATGATTATGGCGATGATGATGAAGGAGTAAGAGCGATGACCATGATGGTGATGATGGTGGTCATGATGGTGATGGTGATGATGATGGTGGTGATGAAGATGGTGATGATGATGGTGATGATGGTGGTGATGATCGTGATGATGGTGATGATGATGATGATGAAGGCGACAATGATGGTGATGATGATGAAGGTGACGATGATGATGATGATGGTGATGATGATAATGGTGATGATGATGATGATGGTGACAATGATGATGGTGATGATGGTGATGATGATGACGGTGGTGATGACGATGAAAGTGGTGGTGGTGATGACGATGATGGTTGATGATGATTATGGTAATGATAATAATTATGGTAATGATGGCGACTTTGGTGATGATGGTGATTATGGTGATGAGGATGACTATAACAAAATTAAAAATGAAATAATTATACTGGATGGGTCAGAGTGGGATACCAGAGATTTTCCAAGTGTTAGGGCCAATATTTTACAAATCAATTTTCATTGTAGTATGATCTCTCTAAGAAAGGTTTATGAAGTATTTCAACTAGAAATAACAAAGATGTACACTTACCCTATCCACGTTGAGTATAACCTCTCTTGGGGAGCTGAAATCTGTTCAAATTATTACCAGAAACAAGTTTAATTAAAAAAATCTACATAGATACACACCTATCACAATGCATACTATAGAAAATGTTAATACAACAATGTGTTTTTTTTTATTGCTTATCTAACTATACAAAACAATTAAACAATAGAATCTGAAACCATATCTTAATGCCAACTTCCAAATGTTCTTTTCTTTTTCTCACTGTCACATTTGTCATTATTTTATTACTTCTTTAGTAGTGTAAGATTTTTGAGAAAAATAACCTGGTAATCTCAAACCCCCTATACTTTCAAATGGGCTCAATGCAAATGATAAAGATCAAACTACCTTTCTCTTCCTCTTAAAAAAAAATATCCCTGCACACATGAAATATTATCCTTTATCTGTATTTAGCATGCCAAGCTAGTGAATCAGATCGGGGGGGGGGGGGGGGACTCTATATTTGTTGTTAAAGTGTGTACATTACTTTCAATTACCCATGTGGTGTTTTTTCTTCATCGATTTGATTAACACAGACAAAACACTTCTCAAACTGATAAGCAACCTGCATAATTACGAAGTTCCCAGTTTGAAGTTTTCTAAGATGCAAATTCTGTCTACTTTGGTGACACGTACAAAACTTATACTTCTTAACAATCGTAAATAATGAAAATCTTATGAAATGAAAGCTTACCCTAATTTTAACATCTTTAGGGGCAAGATTTTTGACCTCGCTTAGCAGACGATCGCCAAAGCCTTTGAAGAGCGTTGAGCCACCAGACAGGACAATGTTGGAGAAGAGCGTTCTCCTTAGGTCCATGTCAGACTTGTCAATGGCAAAGGTCAAGACCTCATGAAGACCTTCACATTCCTCTCCTATGAGGTCTGGTCGGAAGAGAAGCTCGGGTGCTCGGAACTTGGCTTGACCAACCTGAGAATGAGAAAATAATTGTTCTGTAACATTTTGGTCTTTTGTATTGAAATGTACATTATTCATTAAGTAATAGAGAGAACACTATTAAAATCATTGTGTGGAGCGTTGTGGCCCAGTGGATTAGTCTTCGGACTTTGAAACAGAGGGTCGTGGGTTCGAATCCCAGCCATGGCTTAATTTCCTTCAGCAAGAAACTGATCCACAATGTGCTGCACTCAACCCAGGTGAGGTAAATGGGTACCGGTAGGAAGTAATTCCTTAAGAAGCTGTGTGCGCTATGAACGCCTAGCTTAGCCGGGTAATATAGGAGCGCCTTGAGCACCTAACAAGGTGAATATGTGCGCAATATAAATATCCTATATTATTATTATTATTATTATTATTAAAATAATGGGATATGGAAGTGGATAACATAAGGGGAAAATGAAGTCCAATATTACATGGCAAGGTATATTGTGAAGAAGGAAAGTAGTAATGTTAGTCTGAACGAGGAGGATGCTCATGACTGAAAAATTGGAAGGAGGGTCGCTAACCCTTCATAACAAGAATAATAGTGACTGAAATAAATGATTATGATGTATTGCAGTTACCATTACTAAAATGCACATGAAAAATAAACAATTGAGGAAATCAGTATGTTTTAAGCAAATTCCTTTCAGTGAAATAAAATGCTGCTGGAGACACAAGACTTCGGACAAGCTAGGTGGAATCTTGACTGCAAGTGGAAAGTTATGCCTCTGCCAGAAATCAAATGAATTGCAAATATACTAACCTCTAAATGGCTGCCGTCTGGTAGAGTATATACAGTCTTTTCTGCTTCTGAAGTCTCATCCTTCTGAGGATTTATTGACAGGTAACACGATTGCTACATGATCAAAAGTAATAGAGAGAACACTATTAAAACCATTGTGTGCTATGCCTCTACCTCTGTCTACAATAATTTGTTTCTTGAAAGGCCAACTATGTTCTCAGTTGATTTTAACTACAAAAAAAAAAATAGAAAGAGCATATCAATATTTTGATTTAATAACCCCGCCTACATTATTTAACTACATTTAGTTTTTTTATATGTAACAACTTTGTATTTGTATTTCTGTGATTTTCTGGGGGGGGGTTTACGTATAGTTTTTTTGTAATAAATAAATGAAATGAATATGAATTCAAAGTTGGGTGAGAAAGTGTTAATTTATGGCAATTTTTAGTTCTCTTAGTTTAATAATAGAAATTTGACATGTCGAAAGGACACAGATACCCAAGCTTAACGCGATCAGAAATTCATTCAATATGATTAAACTTAATATCGTGCAGAAACCAATATGTATATAAAATGAACAAATTTAGACCTTTGAACCAACTCGCATATTTAATGAGCTGTGACCTTTGACCGGCAGACTCCGAATTCAAACCAAGCCTGTATTTTGGTGTCATCTACCTACACACCAAACTATTTTAAATCCATTAAATATTTCATAAGCTATCATGCGGAAAACAACTTGCATATTTAATGAGCTGTGACCTTTGACCTGCAGATTCCGAATTCGAACTCAGCCTGTATTTTGGTGTCATCTACCTACACACCAAATTTTTTTTAATCCATTAAATATTTTGTTAGTTATTGCACGGAAACCAACTTGGATATTTAATTAGCTGTGACCTGTGGACTCCAAATGTAAACTTAGCCTGTATTTTGGTGTCATTTACCTACACACCAAATTTTTTTCAAAACCATTGAATATTTTTAGAGTTATCGCGCGGAAACCAACTCGCATATTTAATGAGCTGCGACCTTTGACCTGCGGACTCCAAATGCGAACTTAGCATCTATTTTGGTGTCATCTACCTACACACCAAGTTTTTAAAAAATCCATTAAATATTTTTCGAGTTATCGCGCAGAAACCAAGTGGGGGGACGGACGGACGGGGGCAACACTTAATGCCCCCTCCATACTCTGTCTGCGGGGGCATAAAAACAGTGATAAGGGAGCTGAGGGAGGCAACTATGTTATTGCACTTTAATTATATTCATTTGTAACTTTATTGCAAAAAGACAAAGGGGAATAGAGCAATGATGTCTGTCACTTTTGTTGGTCCATTCTGCACACATTGTTTACAACCATAAATAGACTGGGCTATTTTGACAATTAAGAAGACTGGGAAGGGGGGCTGAATAGGCCTCCCCCCTTATGATCTCGGCCACTGATCGCGCAATCACAACAAAAATTGGCACGTGCATTACCCATGGCATAATCTACAAAACTATTTGATCAAATTTTGCAAAATATATCTTTGCTAATTAATTATGCTAATTTATGCATAAAATAAAAACTTTGCTCTAATTGACCTAAATGTGTATCTTATGTATTTTATTGTTTTCTAAATTTCTTATGTATTAATTAGTTTTTAACCTTTTTTTTTACCATAAGATGAAATTGATTTTAATCAGTAAAACGAAAAATAATGAGATATTCATGAATTTTGGCTAAAACACATAATTAAATGTATTCAGTTGCCAGACATGATTTGTAGTTAACAAGCTTGGTAGATTCACCAAAATGGATGGTTTGTTAATATTATAAGTAAAAAATTAGGTAAAAGCAAGTGAGTGTCATGTAAGTTTCCCTCAACTACAAAGAGTAATGTTTATTATTGCAGAGAAAGACTTTGGAAGAAAAATTTGAGTCTTACCTCTTTGATGAACTTGACTATTTCTAGCTCAGCTGACGTATGGAAGTCAAAGCCCTCTTTCCTGAGTAGAAGTCGCAGATAGCGTGTGACATCTCTCCCGGCTAGATCTACTCTCATGATTGAATGAGGAAGCGTAAAACCTTCATAGATGGGTACGGCATGCGTAACACCATCTCCTGAATCTAATACAACACCTGTCGTTCTACCAGTAGCATATCTAGGAAATTATAAGAAGATAAACAAGTGGAACGCCTCTGGCAGTCTCGCCTGCATTACGCGATTTAATATAGCAGCAGTGCTAACTTTGAAAACTACTATAAAATAATCATTCACAAAAACCCCATTCATATGACATAATACCACGTTCATTGACCATAAATGACATTTGAACGGTGACTTAAGACTTGTCAACTACACCCATGTCCACATTTCATTCACTCTGTTGATGTTGACGCTGCCGCCGTTGGAAAGCGGCGCCTATAGTCTCGCTCTGCTATGCAGGCGAGACAAAAATGAAAATTATGATTACAATACAAAAAAAAATCAGAATCATACAAAACAAAATGACCAGCCATACGTGTTTGTATGTATGAATAATAATCATGCACAAAACGATTCTGGTGAAAAATTAGTAATTCGCAAAATAGGCATTTTGCTGGTTGATAGGTCTTTTTCCAAGCAACGATAGTACGTATGCCAGTGCATTCATCTCTCAGGGCTCTAAACTTTCACCATAGATAATAACATAGCAGTCTATTCAATAAAGTTACAGCATCAGGAAAATTCAATCTTATCCAATCTGTTTGATTGATGACAAGATGCAATTAAAAATCCAATTACACGTATCAAGGACATACGTATAGAGGGATGAATGTATTCACATCAGTTAATAAATTGACAATAATGAAGGATACATCACAAAATACAAAAAATATATTTATCATGGAAAGAGGGATATGCCATGAATGAATTCAAACTAAAAAATAATAAAAAGTTACTGGTACTATCTTCAAAGTTATCAAATAACAATAAAAATTCTACTCATTTGGTAATAATTCTTTATAATTTGAAACATATGATACATAATTTGTAATAATAGTAAAAATAATAATTATTATGTGTAACATATGATTTGAAACAAGTTGGTATCATTCACATCCATGTGGAACCAACATGATTTCAATTTAATTAATTTGACACACAGTTCTGTGCAGGAGCTGGTCACACAAGTACAGACTACAGAAGTAGATAGATTTTTACTTCCAGTATAATTAGGGGCAACTTGGGCATTCAAGATGTGGTGCAAAACCACTTAGCTAGCATCCCATGCCTCTTGCATAATTGTATTATCAAGTGCACGTCTTTAATTCCCTTTGATTTGTTTTCCTGTTACTGTTGTCCATTACATTTTTACTTTAATACTTACAAACTAAGAATGGCTTGCATTGAGATGTAAAGAGCTGGTACATTGAATGTTTCAAAGAAGACTTCTGCTGCTTTCTCTCTATTCTTTCTGGGATTTAGAGGGGCTTCTGTCAATAATACTGGATGCTGTATCAAGAAAGAACAATGAAATACATTACAGGTTACAAAGTAAAGGAGGTTAAGGAAATGAAGATTTGATGAGGCAAGATGCCCCGAAAAATGTTCAAGCTACCAATGCTATCAATGCATCTATCTATTTTATTGGCACATGGCCAAAAATATGGACAATTAGACGATATAAATTTTCTTTGCCTCCTGAACTATTTGATTTTTTTTTTAAATATCATTTTAAAGCATCTTCTATTGAAGAGAAAAATATAATTCATATAACTACTTGGTTGTTTTGTTGATATGTCACACTTCATGTCAATAAGCATTCCCCAACTATTCCAACATGTTAAATACATGCAAACCAAAATAATTGCCATTCTCGGCAAAAGTCTACCCTCAAAGGTCAGGAAAGAAATGCAAAAAGTTAAATTGACCTTATATTAGACATAAAGAGCAAACATCTAATCAAGTTTAGCTCATTGGGGCTGCATGTAACACCTAAATTCTCAAATGATGTAAAAATATTGTTTGAAAGAAAGATGTCAAAGGCCTGGTATAGTGCAGGCACATTGCTATGGACCAAAAATCCCTTGGGCTCTTCTTAAAAAAAAATAAATTGATTCTAGGTGGTTTGTAGTTTCCAGGGGCCCTTTCCTATTAAAAGAACTTTAAATAAAACTGTTGTAATATTCCAATTATTGCAACTACCATGGTAACAGGACTCAGCAGCCAATCACAATCAAGGTTTCCAAAGTATCTATCAAGTTACCATAACAGTTGCTCTTTATGAAATGGGCCCCAGGTGGTAGGTGATCTCATTTAAACTTTGTAACAGGGTTGTGCTCTCCAAGATCAAGATGCCTTCAGTAACACATAAATGTAAACAAATTCAAAACAAAAAAGAAAAAGAATGAGTTAAAGCACCTCACCTCTTCTGAAAATGTCTGTAGTTGATCTTTTGAATAAATATAGGACCATATCCTCTCCATATCATTCCAGTCTTTAACTATACCATGCTGCAAAGAATAACGAGTGAAAATAAGACCACAAGCAGATATAAAAGGTTAAATTTAATTAAACAACACCCCAACCCCACCCCCCAAAAAAAATGTGAATGAGCAATCTTTTTCCTTATAATACCGAGATACATGTATGATTCAACTTAAAACAAAGAGATTATCATAAATAGAGTTTTGCAATTTGTGGGTTTCACTCTTGCTATAATCAGAAAATATAAACCTGTAGGCCCTACTCACATTCACACTTATTGCCAGAAATGCAGAAGGAATATTTAAATGAGGTCACTAACATGCATATATTCTGTCATCACTTTGCATGGGTAACACTATGTCATGTCAGTGCGGGAACGCCCTTAGCACCACACTTACGTGCATTGCACACGCGCAGAAACGCCCTTAGTAGTGTGCATAAGGGCATTGCGCAAAGGCGTTTCTACACTGATGGGGTGCGTGGAAGTGTGGTGCGAAGGGCGTTTGGAGTTTGCTTTCTTGGT
The DNA here is from genome assembly GCF_018143015.1 of Lytechinus variegatus. Classification (NCBI taxonomy): domain Eukaryota; kingdom Metazoa; phylum Echinodermata; class Echinoidea; order Temnopleuroida; family Toxopneustidae; genus Lytechinus; species Lytechinus variegatus. Next base: position 20,757,137 of record NC_054751.1, read on the forward strand.
CAGGTTCACCTTTTTGTGGTGAAATGGTTGACAAGAGACATCCATCCATCCAAGCAAAAGTTAAGTGCACCTTCCACCACGCTGGGCAGCCCACAAAAACTGCATTTCTGCGGTTTTCCAATCAATCAATTTTTTTTTCCATTTAACATCAATGTCATGCCACATGACAAAGCAGAAAATTCACAGCACAGCATCAACTTTTGACACATCTGTTTGAACATTTGAAATATATTTTCTTTTAATATAATTTAATATAATTCCATGGGTTTTCTTTTTTCCTTTGTTGATGACTTGCAGATCTTCAATTTTATCACCTGTAAAAGAAGACTCTTGTGTTCTAGTATAACAACTACCTGTGGGTTAATCAATATTTTTTAAAGTCATATTCCAGAGATGCTAACTGATAGCTCAAAAAAATCCTGAAAACCCAGGCCGGGGTCCAGGGGCCCGCCCAGGGCCCCTGGCGGGGTCAAAGGCGAAGCCCCCTGAAGCTGGAACGTTTTCTTATTCTTTAGAGGGCTGAAATCATTAATCTACAGTAGTACATAACAAATAATTAATGACATAATAAACTTCATATCATAGGCAAGAAAGGTGCTCAAAAAAAAAAATCATGTAACCCGTACTCATTACGGTACGGGTTAACCTGCTGCGGGTTAATGCTGCGGCCAATGGGTGCGACTCGGGACGGGTGTATGTAGCAGCTGGGGTGCCCTTTTTCACTCACTGTACTCATCAACAAGACAATCCTATACTATTGAAAATCCATAAATCACAATTTCTATCAAAATGATGGATAGTTCACACATATGAATTGATGAATACGCACCAGAGAACACATATTTCATGGTAGCAAATAGGTTTTCAGCTGAAATCCCGCGGCAGACAACCAATCACTCACGCAGCAGCAGGCAATTGCAGCCACACCGGGCCGTGCTTCGAGCGGTTCTACCGGGCAATCGCCCGACTGGGATAGCGCTGACACCCATATCCCTGCAGGGTATAGAGCGGCGTTTGCAACTGCTACAATGTATTGCTCGCGCGTACCGTGCAAGTACAGTACCAGCTAAACTTCATGCTGCGCACAACGCTAATAATTTTCCGTCTGCGCAAATTGGCCATCCAAAATTGAAATTGCGCTCTCCGTAGCGAACTCCGTGACAAGATTTGGAGGGGAAATTTTTACGGATTTCACTTTGACAATCGATTTTTTTTCCCGGAATATTTTTCTGCAAAGGAAAAAATCCGGAAAATTAGCAACTCTGATATTCATACATCTAAACAAAGCTTTGATTAACAAATCTGTTTTTGACTTACCTCCATGGGGTATTTGATACTAAGAAGTCCTCGATGTTCCTCCGCCTTTGGACCGATGAATATATCGCCCTCTAGGGCACCTGCCATGACACGTACATGCTTTGGTCGACCAACACTTTAAAAATAAACCAGAACTTATACAATTATATAATCAGTACATGTATGCTTTCGTCTGAACTGGTGAGAATGGAAGACTAACATAGCAATGACAGGACACTATATAGCTATAGAGTGAGTTTCACTGCAAGTGCAATGGGGACCAAGACCCCCATTTTAATGATAAATCCCTTAGTAGAAATTTGAGAGTGCAGTCTGAGGAGGGGCAAGGTGCCTGCTCAGCAGACATTAGCATATATATGCAGAACTTCATTTTTGAGGAGCGCGATCGCGCCGGCGCTCCTTAAAAAAAATAAGGAGAGCAAAAAATCGCGCTCCTCAAAAAAAAAAAAAATGAAAAAAAAATGCTAAAATTTCACATTTCACATCTTTAAATTCATGAAATAGCCTTCTTTTTTCCATAATTCCTTTGATTTAGTTAAAATACATCAGAAAAATATAAGAAATATAAGAATATTCATCTCTTTCCCGACTCTGATTTTAATTTAATCTCGGTAAATATTGCAGTCCCATGTAGTCTCATATGTAGATTTTCATGGCAACACCATGGAAGTCTACATGTGGGACTACAATATTTACCGAGGTAAGTTCAAATCAGAGTTGGGAAAGTGGTAAATATTCTTCATTTTTCTGATAGTTTTCAACTAAATCAAAGTAATTTCAAGGAATTATTGAAAAAAGAAGGCCATTTCATGGATTTAAAGATGTAAAATGTGAAATTTTAGCAATTTCTTTTTTTTTTTTTAGGAGCGTGTACGACATCTTGTAAACGTATTGACGTGACACAGGCTTAGCTTCACCACAGATTAATTAATAGCTAACACAGCTATTGCATATATACAATGTTAAGAAAAATCTACAATTTATCATACATCATTGTAATGAATCGATTTGAGCTCCTCACGGAGAGCGATTCTGAGGAGCTCAATTGAGCTCCTCAAAAAAATATGGAGAGCGATTTATTGAGCTCCACGAAATTATAAACGTGAAGGACTGTATATGCAGGGGGTGGATAGAGGGGTTCAAAGCCCCCTAAATTTGTTTGATACCCCCAAACCCCTCCCCTAAAAATTTTCCCTTTATTTTAGATATCTCACATTATCTCCTCCTGGCCTTAACATATATGTTAAGGCCAGGAGGAGATAATGTGAAATATCTAAAATAAAGGGGAAATTTGGAGGGGAGGGGTGGTCTGAATTATATTTTCCCATGACATATGTTGTACTCAGGAGGCAAGATGCGATTTGAAAAAAATTAGGAAAATCTGAAAATTTGTGTACAAAACAAATGGAGAGTTGTCCACCAAATCAGCCATTTTGAAACATGTGCCTATTTGAGGATCCCCATAGAAAGTACAAGACTAAAACGTCCATAACTTGCTTACTTCATAACCGATTTTGATGAAACTTTTTAAAAATTGTTCCTCTAATTTTATTCTTTCCAATAAGATTGCTTCTCTTTTTGGGTTTTGGTTTCCTTTAAATGAACATCATAGCATCATCAATTTCTTTAAGACTAGTGAACTGTAAAGTGTTTCAAAATGTCTGAAAGAGTAAACAGTCATGACTCATTGTCACATGATATAATGCATGAAACTTTATTGACATTTTAAACACATGGTGAGCAAGCTCAATGCTCTTTAGTCTTTTAGTATTTCAATGTATCTTCAAGTATCACTTGACTGGATACAGGTTATAATCATTTGAAGCCCAAGCTTTATTACCAAAGGTTGAATTATCACTATGAAAAGGTGTAAAAAATCCCAGACATTTTATATTTGTAGACAAAAATAATGAATATAACATGACATTATAATGAACAAGGCATGTTTCAATGTAATCAAAACCAATGCTCAGTCTGAAAATAATTAACTTTAACTAATTTTTCTGAATAATTGAATTCACACTATATTACATATCTTTGTAATATAATGTAACTACATTCTTCATATTTACTTGACATCCATTTACTTATAAATTCCAATGACTCTATTCATAATTTTCAGGCTGAAAATGAGATTTAATTACCTTGATACAAGTTCTGTTTATTAAAAATTAATGTTCAATTCATTATTTTTCTCTTCAAGTTCAACATCTCACTCTTTTGGTATAGATTTGCATGTAATGAGAATTTTGTATGAACATTTTAAAAGTTATAATTAGTTACTTACAAGTTTGGAAAGTGATATTTTGGAATTTGGTCACCAGCGAATCCCGCCTTGACAACGCCAGAGCCCTGCAATCAAAATAAGGATTGTAATTATTGTATATTTTGTTACAGTTTTAGTGCTGAACAATAAATGATTTGAGTAATAAAAACAAACAAATGCTACCAAGCAAGATTGCCAATGCCAGCATGGCTACATGTAGCTCAGAGAAGTAAACCAGCCAGATTCCTGGGAGCCGAAGGCCGCGCTGATGACCCGAATGAAGCCAAGCCGACAAGTGCCAGCAAAATTATCCCAAATGAGTGCAAATCGTGCTTGGACTTCGGTACTCATGGGTGAATGGGTACCCGGCAGGATTAATTCCTTGCATGCATGTGCGCTGAGAGGCAGCTCGAGCTAAAGCCGGGGTAATAATAATAAAAACGCGCCTCGGAATAGAATATTTCTAGATAGATGGCGCTATATAAATGCCTATTATCATTACCATTACTCATACTTATGTGAATTGAAAATGGACAATCCAGGAACAAATGGGAAAACTTGAAATGCCAGACTTCTTTTTTCAGCACTCTATTAAAAAAAAATAGGAAAACAAATTATTGCTCATCTTGTTAATACAGTATGTGGTTTTTATTTGGCGGTGCATGCAGTGACAATTTATTCAACCTAAAGAGAACCATGAACATCATGTGCACACTGCATTGTACCAGAAATGCACCGAGTCGAATGATGTTCAGACAGGTACTACCCACATGTACTCTCTCAACTCGCAGCAAAACTTTCTCGCAAGGAACAGTCAATTTCACAAGGATTCTTCCCGGTGCACCAAAGCAACTAAATTTGCCCTTGATCAGGTGATGAGGTCTGAACGTGCAAAAGACTAGCTCAAGCAAAGGTCTTTTTTGAAAGACTGTCTGCATGTGAAGTAAACACAACTGCTCCAGCACATGATGAAGTGTTGGACATGTGAAAGAAGTATGTGGTGGCATTGAAGAATAAAGATGACAGATTATTTGAAGACTAATTGCCAATAATCCGGTTTTGGAATTTTAAATCCTGAAGATATTGTTGAGGACATGCATCACATGGCTTTGAAGTTCTTATTTATAAAGTTCGAATCTTAAAAGTTAAAAGATAGTTAATTACATTGGTATCTTTTCATGTAAATTCAATGATACGTTAACAGAGGCCCTTTTTTTAAGATGCCAGCAAAGTTTAAAAAGCAAGTTTTAAATGACAGCTTTCATTATATCCTTACAAGGTGGTAACACCTTTTTTCTTTGAAAATCATAACACCTTTTTTCTTTGAAAATTTTTTCATGTAAATTCAATGATACGTTAAAAGAGGCCCTTTTTTTAAGATGCCAGCAAAGTTTAAGAAGCAAGTTTTAAATGACAGCTTTCATTATATCCTTACAAGGTGGTAACACCTTTTTTCTTTGAAAATCATAAAGGAATGAAATTGATGAATTACAAAACATTAATATGTTAATTTCTAATTTTGCATTGTGTACTTTCACAGGTACAGACTGCAGGCTGAGGAAGAAGACTAGCAAGGTGACAATTGGGTTGAGCTCTCTTGGCATTCTAGGTCTGGGTCCTGTTGCATAAAAAATATTATCATCATTGTAACTTTGCCATCCAATGGTATCTACCATAGTAACAATGCTAATCAGCCAATCAAAAGCAAGGACTCAATGAAAGTTGCCATTGGATTGCAAAGTTACCATGATACATGTAGAAGCTTTTATGCAAGGGGGCCCTGCCGGGGGGGGGGGAGGGGCACTCACATATTGGCGGTACTGGGATGTGTCGCTTTGATGCCCCCTTTTTCAGACCGAATTTTCAGATCTCTGGATACTCCGGATGACAAAAGTTCCATTCAGAAGCCGCCCCATCCCGCTCACAAGACCCCCTTTACGAAACACCTCAGTTCCCTAGCCCTGCCAAACTTGCCCAGTGCGAGCACCGCATGTGAGAGCTGTACGCAAGGCTTCACTATTTTCTCCGCTAAAAGCTACATGCATCGCTCGTGCACTTATGCACATTACTAGCATGTTCCGTACCTACTATACTGCGATCTTGTTCCTTAAACCCTGTTTTTCACACTGCTTGGTATATATTTAGTTCCAAAGATGGCCTTGTTTTACCTTTTTTACTCTTGTGGTCAGTTCCTTAGACCCCCATTTCAGGGTTTCTGGAGGCATAACCCCATCAAAATATAATTTGAGTCCTGCCCCCCCCTTTGAAAAAGGTACATGTACTATAACATGTTCCTTTTTTCAAGTACTAGTAAGTTTACATATATATCTTAATCTTTGCTGAAAAGGTTATACACCTTTAAGAGTTTGTGGTGAAGCTTGATCATATTGATCAATGTTGCGAATTTAATCTATATCTTCCTAAAAATATTCTGAGTCTGGAAATGTTCTTGAAACACATCAGCATGACGATAAAATCCAAAAATGGTCATAGATGCAGAGCTGCGAATCTTCAATGTGAAAAAAATCCTACTCCTTACTTCTTTCTATCTCAATTTTTTTTAGTTTATAATCCTAGTTTTCTTTAAAATTTGGAAAAACATACCAAAAAACATCATTCTTACATGTTTCAAAAATCCTATTTTGATGGAAATAATCTACTTGGTGTCACTTTCCCCTTAAAAATAAAATCCGACTTATTAGCAGCTCTGATGGTTGCTAGCATGTCTCTAAACTTACAAAGAGTTTCTGGTTGAAATTTAAGTTGAAACATTAATGTGTTGCAAAATTATCATCTTTGACATTTTGAACTGAAAATTATTATATATCATATGAGTCACACTTTTCCTTGAAGCACCAAAGCATGAAATTAAGATAAAATTAGTAGAAACAGTCGATATTCCGATATTCATCTATAAATGTAATAACTTCTTAACCATAAATACACAAATACCTACAACATTTATAATATACGTAAACAATGTTGCCAAGATCTTTTTTTTTTCTTTTTACAATATCAGCTTACAATTGCACCCCTCTTTGTATATGAAATATGTTGGTCACTTGAAAATGGTATCATTTTTTTAAGATGCCAGCAAAGTTTAAGAAGCAAGTTTTAAATGACAGCTTTCATTATATCCTTACAAGGTGGTAACACCTTTTTTCTTTGAAAATCATAAAGGAATGAAATTGATAAATTACAAAACATTAATATGTTAATTTCTAATTTTGCATTGTGTACTTTCACAGGTACAGACTGCAGGCTGAGGAAGAAGACTAGCAAGGTGACAATGGGGTTGAGCTCCTGTACTATTTTCAGTTCTTCACTTCAGGTATTGATACTTTATCTAAGTTAGACAGTTTGAACTTTTGTCACTTTGTCTTTCCTTTGTTTGCATGTAGGCCTACATATCTGGGTTAGTAATAGTATGTACATGAAGTAGTGGATTACCATATCATGAATCCCTTTATATCAAACACAATAGATCTATTCTCATACAATTCAACAAACTGTCACCATAAATACACAAATACCTACAACATTTATAATATACGTAAACAATGTTGCCAAGATCTTTTTTTTTCTTTTTACAATATCAGCTTACAGTTGCACCCCTCTTTGTATATGAAATATGTTGGTCACTTGAAAATGGTATCATATTACTGAATGTGATTTCTTTCTGAAAAACAACACAATCACTGATATGAGCTGTTCTTACAATATTCTTATTATTTTGAGAATATGAAGACTGAAAATGTGTTTTTGATTATTTTACATCATATTCCTATTTCCTCTGTATTATGTTGCAAGGTTTTGAGCGTATGAATAATGGGCGCGTTTGGTAAACAGGGCTGGTTGGCCGTTGGTAGGCCTAATACAATCACTCACTAGATCTAAGTTTCAATTCAATTTGAAAGTAATCTGCAATTACATATATATTATAAGGGTTTGTCTTAGTCTAACAACTTTAACGTTACATTAGACCGAGTCAGAACTTCACAAGGCGAGGGACTCTCTCGCCTTGTGACAGGTTTTTGACCCTGATCATGCTTATAATGACACAGATGCGTTAATCCTATTATTTTCATTTGATTTTTGGCTTAACATTGTTTTGCTCTGGAAAATGTAGTCAAGGCCTACCTAAACTTTTAGTAAAAATAGTCTTAAGAGACAACCAAAATTCTGATTGAGTGCTGCACAATGGCTCACTGCCTTAATTAACCCAGGGAGCCCAGGACTCATCTGTGTAATATTAAGCAATATTCTTCAAAATGGGGGAGAATGGGGTCGCAATAGCACCTCAAATAAAAGGGGGAAAAATAAATCATGCACTTACCTCGATTATATGGATGAAGGTCTAATATTGTGACACAGAATCCTGACATCGAGGCACAAACTGGACCCTCAATAAAAGGAAAAGTTCTGTCTCGTTCATTCTCCTTCTTTCAAAATTGAAAACAAAATGGCCGATTGATACCAAAAACGAACTCGACATAGAGGGCTAACTTTTCCTTTTTTGAGGGCCCAGTTTGTGCCTCGATGTCAGGATTCAGTGTCAGGATAAACCTTCATCCATATAACCGAGGTGATTAATTTTTTCCCCCTTTATTTGGAGTGCTATTGCGACCCCATTCTACCCCATTTGGAGAGTACCCATGTCTGCCTTATATTTAATTTCACAGACGAGTCTTGGGCTCCAGCCCGTGAAGCGGGCTGGAGCTCCCTGGATATGGCTTAAAGGGATCGTTTAACTTTGTAAGCAGGTGATTTAAAAAATTCTCAAACTGAGACGAAACATGTGTATGAGTGCCTGTATTTGTCCTCAAAAACCCTGAAACAGACTTCAATATAGGATGAAAAACTCTAATTTAGATACAAGTAGCAATTTATTAGCTTGATTTTGAGAACCGTCTAGTAGACAGGCTCAGCTTATGACCAGTTTTCTCCAATTCAAAAAGTCCGTTGGCTATGTTGACTGCCTTCTGCTGTGTGTATCTCCTATACACACGCTATTAGCTGCACTGTACATTCAGTGTATACCTTGTATACACTGTATACCTTGTATACCTTGTATACACTGTATGTAGGTCATGCTGTGTTCATCTGTGTTGTGTTGCACAGATTCGCTCTCTACACATAGTCATTGAAACCAACTCCCAATTATTTTCAAACTTTGGTTTACATCTCCAAGGTTTTAAAATTGATCCTGTATATATAATACTTTGAAACTTTTGGGATGGTATTTTTACACTATAAGCCTAATGTTTAGCCCATTTTCAAGAACCAAAATGAGAATTTTTTAAATCAGAACAAAGTGAAATGATCACTTTAATTAGACCAAAAGCTTGGGTCTCTGTTTTATTGCTTGTTCCACTGAACTCTGTTGGCTCCATGCACTCATCAATTACAGAGACCGAAGTTCTAACTCTATCTGTATAGGGACTCAATGGCCATATGTTTATGTATTAAGTTCGGATAAACCAGGCTGAAGTAAGTCACTGTTTTTTCCACTTTTAAGTTTATTTTTTCCTGTTTTGGTGCATTTCAGGTCAAAAACTTAAGGAATGATTATCTTTATTTGGCACAGTTCTTTTTATATATTTTTATGAAATAAAGACAAAAATTGATGAGCCTCGTTGGGGGGATTTTGCATTGTTTACCGCCTAATGTTAATGGCAGCTGCACGTTTCATTGCGAGCCGTCTGTTTACGACTAATAATAATAATAGGCATTTATATAGCGCCATCTATCTAGAAATATTCTATTCCGAGGCGCGTTGTTATTATTATTATTACCCCGGCTTTAGCTCGAGCTGCCTCTCAGCGCTCATGCATTCAAGGAATTAATCCTGCCGGGTACCCATTCACCTCACCTGGGTCGAGTGCAGCACAATGTGGATAAATTTCTTGCTGAAGGAAATTACGCCGTGGCTGGGACTCGAGCCCACGACCCTCTGTTTCAAAGTCAGAAGACTTATCCACTGGGCCACAACGCTCCACACGAGTACAAGAGAAATAAATAAATTCTTAAAATGTAAAAAAAAACTCCTTGAAACAGACACTGAGACAGCTGCCATGGCCAGATATGCCTTAATTAGACCAAAAGCTTTGATCTCTGTTATGTTGGTTGTTCCGCTGAACTCTGTTGGCTCCACTCACCAAATACAGAGACCGAAGTTCTAGCGTGATCTGTATAGGGAACTCAATGGCCATATGTTTATGTATTAAGTTTGGATAAAATAGAGAAGTGGAGGTGCGCGACAGCTGAGGTAACTCACTATTTTTGTTCCTATTAACTTGATATTTCCCAGTTTTTTAGGCAATTAATTAATGCCGAGTCAGAGGGAATATTAATTTGCATTTTGGTCACGTTAATTTTCAAAAGTTTGATAGTCTTGTCTTGTCTTTCCGTTAATGCCCACAATCATTATATTGATTATTATGGCATATGAACGTCAAGATTGACTTGACCTGAATTTTGCCGGGACCGGCAGGTGCAATACACCGGGTGAACACCTAGACCAAAAGCTTTGGTCTCTGTTATGTTGGTTGTTCAGCTGAACTCCATTGGCTTCACTCACCAAATACAGAGACCGAAGTTCTAGCGTGGTCTGTACAGGGGTCTCAATGGCCATATGTTTATGTATTAAGTTCGGATAAAACAGGAATTGAAGTTGCGCGACAGGCGAGGTAAGTCACTGTTTTTGTTCCTTTTAACTTGATTTTTTCCCCGTTTTATGGCAATTAATGCCAAGAGGGGATACTAATTTGCATTTTGGTCGGATTCATTTACAGAAGTTTGCTTCATTACAGACAAAAATTGAAGAGCCCCGACGGGGGGATTTTGCATTGTAAGTCTCCTAATGGTGGCTGCACAATAGCGAGCCGTCTGTGTACGAGGAGAAATTTAAAAAATAAAAAAAATGTTTAAAACTCCTTGAAACAGACGGCTGCCAGCTGTCTAGTGAACACCCTACTCTTTGACGAATAGTGTATTGGTTTTAACGTGTATAGGTTGTGACTCTCCTATACACGGGACCAACATTTGCGTCCTTTCCGATGGACGAAGTGTTTTCCAACTGCATTCACACCCGGGGGGGGGGGGCACTCGACCAAAAAAGTGGTAGGGTGTGCCGCGGGCGAGACAAAAAACGGGGGCCTTGGAGCAGGCTTAATGTAAAAAGGAGGGTCCTCGGAACGGGCTTCTGAACTACAATTTTGTGAAAACGGGGGTCCTTGGAATGGATCGCCAGTGTGTGAGTATGCACCCCAATGGAACATGCAGGCGTGCATGTAGACCAAAAGCTTCAGTCTCTGTATTTTGGTTGTTCCGCTGAACTACGTTGGCTCCACTCACCATACATAGACTGAAGAGTTAGGGGCCCGTGGGCTACAGACAACGTATAGTGAACTAGCGTTATAGATCGCGATTTAAAACTGTTTTTTTAGCGAAATTTCTAGTTTAATTATCAGGGAAATATAAATAACTTAAGTAATTGCATACCTTGGACCGGAGTTATTGAAAAAAAATCCACTGGATGATTGATAAATCTGTCATCTAAGACATTTTCTCCTGACCTGACGGTTTTTCTTGCAAGTTGCCATCTTGAATGACGTCATTATCGTTAATGTCTCGATATATCGCGATTATAACTATTATCATTTGTCTTCGTGTAGTGTATCGTATTATTGCCTTGGAGGTCTGCTGGTGGAATGCAATATCGATATCACATTCGTAAATTGTTGACGCCCTCTCCGTTCGTTTGTAAATATTTCATAGTTTGGCTGCCTTAATTTGGATCGATTTAGCTGTGCTTTTCCCAACTAAACATTGGTAAAGTATAATTTTCATGCATTTTCATCTATATCGTTTAAAGTATTTTAAAATTGAATAATTAAATATTTTCAATTTGTAGTTTACATATCCTTAGATTGTAACCTCGATGTGTTATATAACCCCAAACTTTGGACTCTGGTCGGACAAAAGTGCTGGTGTTATAACAAATGGGAGCCCACACGGACACTTTACCGTCGGTGAATGGGGATTACAGTAAAATGTCAGAAATTGTTGAATAAATCCCCAGAAACGACGGTTATTCCTGTCTAGCGTGCATGATGCACCTAGCGTGGCCTCCGCTGGGTGCGCTCGCGCAGAGATGATGGTCTGACAGCGCTCCGCGGCCGCTTTTCACCAAAATTGCAGCAGATCAATGCGACCGGAACGGCGTAACGAAAAATATGCGAAGCTTTGGAGCGGATTTCTTCCTTCTTTTTTCTCGATAAAAACAAAATGCTATGCATTGGAGCGGCTTTCTTTGTTTTTTTTCCTCAATAAGACAAAAATTCTATGCCTTGGAACGGAAATTTGGGTGTGAAAATGGGGGTCCCCTCCACGGCACATACCCACTATGCACTATATACTGAGTGCCCCCCCACGCATTCACACCTGCACTGAGTACAGAGGCGAGGCACGCTAGTTACACACAACGTTATAGCATCAGATTTTTTGTCAGTCGCGATTCATTCATTAAAGACAAAAAATCGAAGAGCCCCGACAGGGGATTTCGCATTGTAAGTCCCCTATGGTGGCTGCACGATACGTCGATAGCGAGGAGAGATAAAAAAATAAAAATGTTTTTAAAAAATCCTCGAACATGTCGAAACAGACCGCTGCCAGCTGTCTATGCCTTAATCATTTTAATCAGATTTGAGTGTTAGGGTTTAGTCATTCACAATCATTAGTACAAGTAAATCACTCGATCTGTATCTCTCATTTCGAAAAATTCAGCAATACAGTCAATGTACACATGCATACTGCACAGGCACAGACACACTGGTGACATTGCAGTCTGTCTCACATTCATTACGCTCAACCGCCCGGTCAACAATGTGTCACCGACTCAGCCCAGCGAGGAAAGAAGTCGCAGAATAAAGTCAAAACTTAACATTTCATCATAATCTACATGGAACATTGTAGTAGCTTAATGAAAATCTTGTCGCCAAATCAAACTTACATTATCAATAACGACTGGTTGATTTGCAATAACATCATAAGACATATTTAGGGATGTATCTCACACGCCCAACTCAGGAAAACGATCAATTATGAATTAACCATCACAGATGGTCGATCCAGTGCGTGCATGCAGTTACAATTGAAATTTATCGGCTATTTTCTTTTCGTACAATATTATGAGCTAACTGAATAATGACTAAAGTTAGCTCTTAATATGGGCGCAGATATTATTTCAGCTGGGGTGTTATTTTATTGTAACATTGTTTAGGCCCGTCTTTAGAAAAGATTTGTAGATTAACTATCTATTCATATTTATGAGAAAATTGAATTAAAACTAAATATTCAAGAACTCAGGATAAAACGACAAAGTCAAGTTGATTGCTAACAATGAAATGTTTTCATTTTCCCCCTTTGAAAGCCTAAAAACTATGGGGCCATTACGAGGATGGTTAATACTGCGATATACCTTAATTCTTTTATATGATATTCCTTCAAATATGCTCAAAATTTTGATAAATCTCCTTTTTTAGATCTAATTTTAATACAAATTGTATTTTGCACCAAGACAATAAAATATTTGCGCATTTTTTAAAATTTATTTTATTTTTTTAAAAAATTATACAGGGAGTTAAGATATACATTTCAACAGCCAAATACCTGAAACGGGAGCTTCCAATCCCACGCTTAAAATTGTTATTGAATCACTAAAGATCAACAGGATTAGACTTCAAACTCGTACCATCCGTTTCAAGAGAAATTTCGAAAATCTGAAGTCATTTTTTATGAACATCTGATGATTTGTTGACGTAATAATTCATATCTCTTCTTAAATGGAGCAGCGGCAGAGCGGAGCGGAACATGGAACAGCACCTGTGCCTGCACTCCCGGCGGGACTTGACGCTGTTTATTCGGCCTGTCGGCGGCTGTATGTTGATCAACCAAATCCTTTACAAGTGACTGCCGTTGTGAAATACTGGTAAAATTAAAAAAAAACTCTGTCTTAAAATGTCCCCTCTTTGAGTATTCAATATATACTTTCTTGAGAATGTGACAGGTGTGGTGATAATCATGATAATTAGAAACAATAATCAATAGTCAATAATGAGTGCTGTTTAGGCGCACGGCCAATATATGGGAGACAATCTCCCATATTGGAGACTTGCTTTGCAAAAGGAAAAAAGAAACAACACCAACAAAAGCATGATTTTTCCACCCAAACTTTTGTCCCACTGAGGTCAAAGCCAATTTGTTTTGTGTGTGGATGACAACAAAAATCCTTATAAAAACAAAAGTAGACGGTGAATTTTCAAAGTAGATGGTGAAAGGGGCATGAGGAAGGCGCTAATGCAGTTTCGCACCGGCCGATTACCAGCACACCTATTCACCAATACTTGTTAACAAATGTCATGACAAGTCTCTCAGTCACATTTCGATGTCAATATATCCACCACTTTTCAAAATATTGTGATCGGGAATGGCTGTATTTCGGCTTCGATCTCAACGTCGTTCGCGACACTTTCACCGTGCACCGTAATGTTGATATGAACTGAAGTTAGCAACCAAATCATGCAAAAATGTGGTGAACAAACTGCCAGCATGCCGCATGCGAATCTATGTTTGCATGATTTGGATGCTAACTTCAGTTCATATCAACATTACGGTGCACGGTGAATCCAAGCGATCCGCGATCAACGACGTTGAGATCGAAGCCGAAATACAGCCATTCCCGATCACAATATTTTGAAAAGTGGTGGATATATTGACATCGAAATGTGACTGAGAGACTTGTCATGACATTTGTTAACAAGTATTGGTGAATAGGTGTGCTGGTAACCGGCCGGTGCGAAACTGCATTAGCGCCCATGAGGAATCTGCTTATCACATTTTTATCTGCCGCCAAGGTAATCCTTTTTAAGTAAATGTAAACAAAGAAAATTGGTCTCCCAAACTGGAGACTGTCTCTGAAATTGGATACCCAAATTCTTTATAAAAGTCTCTGATATTGGAGATAATCTCTCTCATGGGAGACAGTCTCCAATATTGGCCGTGCGCCTCTACTGTTCAAAGGTGATCGAAAGTTTTCCATCAATCAAATTAGTTACATGTTTAGCTTGTAAACTTTTGGAATCCATTTCGCACAACGAGATCTTAGTCATATGAATTCAAATGGATTTTTCAGTGATAAGCAGCATGGCTCTTCATTTTTGCCTGGTCTTTTTAATTAGTAATTAATGCTTCAGTTGAAGAACTTAAAGGTCAAGTCAACCTCAGAAAAATGTTGATTTGAATCAATAGAGAAAAATCAGGCAAGTACAATGCTGAAAATTTCATCAAAATCAGATGTAAAATAAGAAAGTTATGACATTTCAAAATTTTGCTTATTTTTAACAAAATAGTTATATATGAACGAGCCAGTTACATTCAAATGAGAGAGTCGATTATGTCACTTGTTTTTGTTTGTATTATACAATATTTCAATTTTCACAAATTTGATGATTAGGACCTCCTTGCCTGAAGCACAAAATATTGAAATAATGGAGTTCCCTGAGCTACCAAGTCTCACGCATTATGCGTGAGACTCAAGCATTTTGGACTCTTGTTCATCCCCTCAAATTTCTGTCTCACGCAACTATCACAGCCTATCCCCATATATATTGTACACAATGTCTGTGATCTCACTCAGATTCACAGAAAATCTCATGCATAGCTGGTCTTTGAACTTGGCATCTCTATAGTTCCACATTTTCAGGGAGGAATGAAACTTCATTTCACATGACAATGACGAGAAAATAAAAATATTTCATATTTCATAAAATAAAATACAAAAGAAATAGTAAGTGAGTGATGTCATCAGTTCCTCATTTGCATGCTGACCGAGATGTGCATATAACTGTTTTTTAAATGAAGTGAAACTTTAAAATGCCATAACTTTCTTATTTTACATCTGATTTTGATGAAATTTTCAGTGTTGTGCTTGTTGAATTTTTCTCTTTTTATTCAAATCAAGTTTTTGTTGGGGTGGACTTGTCCTTTAATGTCATTAGTGAGTGGTCTAAAGCTCTTGAAGAAAGGGGTACAATCGATGTAATTTATTTAGATTTTATGAAGGCCGTTGACAAGGTACCTCACCATCAACTGCTTGAAAAGGTCCGTAGTTTTGGTATAAATGAACAGATGCTAGGTGGTTAGTTTGATCGAGGCATTCCTTGTTAGAAGGAGACAGAGAGTGTGTGTGAATGGCAAGTTTTCAAGTTTGGGACATGTCAATAGCGGAATTCCGCAAGGGAGTGTCCTTGGCCCTGTGTTATTTTTGTTATATAGCAATGATCTCCCAGATATTGTTACTGGAAGTATTGTTTATCTTTTTTCTGATGATACCAAACTGTTCAAGTATATAGGCCTAAGAGATCAGAATGATTGCAATTCACTCCAAAGAGATCTTGACCATCTGAAATGCTGGTCAGAAAAATGGCTGCTGAAATTCAACCCCAAGAAACATAGTGTTCTCTCTCTCTGTTAGTAACAAATAGGACCGGCAGGAAGCTTTTGCATACACTTTTAATGATGCACTTGAATATGTCACTCCGAAAGGGTTTTGGTGTTGTAATTGATGATAAACTCGGCTTTGAAGACCATTTATGCAATTGAAGGTAAACAAGGCCAACAGGCTTATGAGCTTGAACAGACAAACTTTTGTTTATCTAGATAAAAATAACTTTGCATTGTTTTGTAAAAATTGTAAGTCACTTATCCGACCACAAGTTGAGTGTGCCCATGCTGTGTGGAACCCCGTACTGAAGAAACATACATGCATTTATAGAGAACGTACAAAGAAGGGCAACAAAATTAGTACCTGAAATCTGAAATCAATGACTTAAATCTCAACTCTGGCATATCAAAGAACTAGGGGTGATATGATTGAAATAAATAAACACTTTGATAGTTATGATCAATGTACAAAACTTAATGTAGAAGAAAAATATAGTGAACATACCAGAGGCCACAGTAAAACATTGTTCATACCAATGTCAAAGACCCAGAAATATAGGAATTCTTTTTATGTTAGAATACGTAAGACATGGAATAGCCTAAATAATGAAGTTGTCACTGCCCCAAGTGTGCGCAGTTTTGAAGCAGCCTGGATACATGCTGGAAAAATAAGCCAATGAATTATGACTATGAAAGCCCTGTTCCGGAAGTGAGCAAGCCATCTTGAGGAGGAAATAACTAGTTCTAACTGAATACAGAGGCATAACATGCATACATTCAGAAACTTCTCTAGGTATCCCGAGGGAATGTTGATTCAATTCTGCAGGCCAGCCGCCAGAGTACTCTGAGTGAGAGCTGCTGGCCAGAGCCCAGAACTTAAGGTAGCCATAGGCTGCCACAGTTAACAAATACTAACATGGGTACCTTCAAGGTTGTGATACCAAAAACACTCAAAATTAAAAGAAAAAAAAAGAAATCATGCACCCACCTCATTTCTATGGATGAAGGTCTAACAGACTGCATGAATCCTGACATCGAGGCAGTAGCCAGACCCTCAAAAACCGGGAAAAGAGGCCGCATTTGTTATCTCTTTTTCAAAATTGCAAAAAAAAGTGCTTTGATGTCTCGATTCATGCAGTCCATTAGACCTTCATAGAAATGAGGTTGGTGCATAATTTATTTATTTTTTCTTTAACGTCACCATCCGAAAGACGTGACCAGGGCTCGAACCTCGACCCTCTGCATCAATTTGTAACTTCCCCACAGCTTGGATTACAGGCGCACGCCACAACACCCAGTTAAAGTCTTGATAAGTTGATAACCTTTTTTCAGACTTTAACTCATGAATTATTTCAAAATTGTCAGGTTAGGGGCCTATTTCTTGAATTTGAAACCAACAGGTATACTACCAGTCATAATTCTTTGACTGAATCTATTGCTGTCTGATTGAAACTGTACTTAAAGAATTGTGAGTGATTGTTACTGACCGGCCTTGTATTACCGAACGCGCACATCGTACGCGCCAGATAATAATTTCATTTGTTAGGTATGTTTATTCTATAATAAAGGATCCTGTATGAATGGCCGTCAGAATTAGATTTTCTGCATTGTAATCTAGACCCAATTCCACTCTGTTTTTCAGATTGTCGGTACGGTAATTTGGGCGAGAGCTTTTACTTTTTATGTACTTTTCAGGGAGCATGCACAATTCAGAGTTGAGAGAAAATATTGAGCATGAGCATGCGCAGTTCTGCCCATGAAAGTATATCGAAAAATATACCGAGCTACAAGAAAACTATACAGAGCTAATTGCAGCGATGTGTTTTCCTGGTGAAACTATACTTTGTCACGTGATAACAAATTGACCAATCGTTTATCTAGAATACTCCGGAATATTCATAAGAGGGATATAAAAGGAGATATCATAGCCTACTGCTTTGAAGTGAATTCAGAATTTATATTTCAATAATAAATCATTCTGATAAATTAAATGGAAAATGAAGTGAAATTTTTATCAGATTTCCATTCAAACAGACAAAAGATCACATTTTTAATTCTAGATTGAACAATAACCAATTTTAGCATTTGGTTTGGATGATTTTAGTAAATCCCTCTCCCCCTCTTTTTGCAATAAATGTGTATAAAAAACTTAAAATTTACCATCTGGGCAATTCCACAGGTTGGTGGACATGAGCTTGAAAATTAAAATTCAATATTTTCTTGAATTTTTTAATACTTTAAGTCCTTCATACATGATAGTTTCAGGAACAAGAAATAAAAAGTTTATTTTCATATGTATACTTTGGAAAAAAATGGTCAAAAGTTGTGCTTCCATTGTGTACCAAAATACAAGAAAAATAGTGAAAAATTAAATATGCCTTATTACCATTTTGTTGTTGCAACAACATACCACTTTATATATTTCTGAAGTTTAGAAGAGTCAAATTACTTAAAATACACAACCGCTTTTCAAGTAAATTTGTAGTACTCATTCAAAAATAAATATTGAAACCTGTTCAGGTGATGTAACGTGAGTAACCGAAAAAACTGACTTTGTTTTCTGAGAGAAAAATTCTTCACAGTTAATTGGTGGGATTTTAAATTCTCTTCCTTCAAACAATCTTTGACACAGTGATGACTATCAAAATCATTAAAAAGTACAATTTTTTTATAAAATTGATGAAGAAAAACTGTAACGTGTGTAACTTTGTAACGTGAGTAACCATCATGTAATGTGAGTAACCAGTAAAAATTCAGTTCAGTAACATTTTCTGTGGGATGTCAAGTTTTAAGTCTCATGGTTAGTTGTGAAGTTATTTTTGATTAATTAAAAGCAAAATGAGGGTACATCTCTTTGATGCGACTCTTTGTTCATCAAAATATCAGTGGTCATACAATCACACAAAAAATTGAATATTAGTAGAAGTGTTCACAATGCGAGCGTGCATTAGTAAGACTTGGTTTTGATTAACCAAACTTTAAAGAGTGTTTGAACAACACATTGAATGCCCTTACCTGTAACCCTATCTAGGCCGGGGTATTTTGGGAGTTGATATGGCCCGGGGGGTGGGGGGAGGGGGGGGGCTCCAAGGCCCCCCTTAAGATCTCGGCCATTGGCCGCACGATCACGCCAAAAATTGGCATGCAGGTTGTCTTGGACATAATCTACAATACTATACAGTAATTTATTTCATGCAAATTGGTATCAAGCGATTATGCTAATTTATGCATAATTAGTAAGCGAAATCATACTTTTCCCTCCTACTCCCTAATAAAGCTCAAATTGTTCCAATTTTTGGTATAAAATCTCTTTTAGATGTTCCTAGCAATGAATTTTACACACATTATTGAATTTTTAATGACATGTGTGTTGTTAACCATACATGGACAAAATGTAACGTGAGTAACCGTAACGTGAGTAACCATATTATCTGCACCCCAAGTAAAAACCATGTGTTCTTTATTTTTTTAATTATATACAAAGTTTGTCTCCCTAATATACTTCTTTGAAATGGATATAATCAACTTTCATAAAAGCCTTGTATGAGGAGACTTTTCACTTATGTTGACTTTTCATTTTATGCATGTCCAAATCATGTAACGTGAGTAACCGACACATTCCAAAGATTTGCCAGGAGCATAATAGAATTTCCCAAGTTTTGTTTTTATACAAAGGATAGTCAGACTGTGTACTTTGTTGTGATAAGGAGATGTTTAGTTCCTATCAATAATAATGGAGTTACAGCTCCAAGTATGAGTCAAGGTGTCTCCAAATGTAACGTGAGTAACCGTGGAATAGCCCATCTGATTGTAATTTTCATGTGGTCTGCACCCCTACTATGGGCTGAGCCCCCCTCCCCCCACAACTTTCAAACCATTGAGCGGCCCCTGTTAAATTCCATGATGATTGACTGATTTTAGCATTGTTATGTCACAAAACAATATATTTATCAATGATTTTGATTCATTGATATTATTGTTGCATGCATTTTGTATGGGCTACTCTGTTCAAGGTCTGTATAGCAATATAATGCTAATCGGTTCATGATTGATTCTCTTTGATTTGACTACCGGTAAACAGGTTAAATGGACCAGACCCACTAGACTTTATCAGTATGTACAGTAACCCAGGAGAGCCTGGTCATGGGATCCCACCCCATTGGCATTATGTTAGCTTTGGCCTCTCGGATCTCTTTGGTGATGGCAGAGTTCATGAGTGAGTAGAAAATTTTATTGATTTTTTTCTGACACGTTTTTGACATAATAATCATGATGGTTTTAACACGTTTGAGCATAATACAGTTCTAGAAGAAATAACAAATAAAGGAGCTATAAATAAAAAAAAGCATGAATGTTTGAATTGTTTAAATGTTATTTTATATTAGCTTTCCTGAGACAATTTCATCAAAGTTGCCTGAATGTAATGTTTAGTATTTTGTAATACAATGTCAGTCTTTGATAAGAATGTTTTCATTTTGGTAATAATAAGAATCAATAATAGGGACAGTGATTTTCCGTTTCAAAAAATGGCCTTTTCCGTTTCAGAAAATCTCCAATTCCGTTGCAGCATGTCAGAAAACGGAAATTCCGTTTCCCCATAGACTTTGTACACACGGAAAAGTGACAATTCCGTTTACACATTAAATAGCAAAATCACAGCGCACTCGCACTGGCCAAAATTTGTATCTGCTTCTGTACCAACAACACAATAGAATCCATTCTAATCGGATCTATGCGGGTGCATTTAATAATTTTTAAAAGACATTTGGAATGCATACATCCTCACCTTTCACATTATTAGCATTATTTTACGGTGAAATCAAATTTCATCGGTAATTTTGGGGTTTTTTGGACATCGTTATCATCACTCAACAACTTTCGCCAATCCGCCATCTTGGATTTTAAGACCACTATATCGTGCTGTTACATCTTCAAACGTAGAGGGAAGCAACACACGACCGTGCAGTTGAGCGATATGAAGCTCAACACGGCTGGGCGGTTATGGGCGCGGGGTACTATCGAGTGTGCTGATGTCGAGAGCGATCACGATGTGTGAATTGTCATGATTGTAGCGAAGTGAGATCGTGTTTTCTGGAGTTTTGTGGCCATTTAATATTCTCATTTTGTTGTTATTTTGGAGTAATTTCTGTTGCTATTCTGTGTATTTTGAGGGAAAATACATTTTTCGTTTGAAATGCCACTTTCCGTTTCAAAAGGCCTTTTCCGTGAATTCCGTCCGTTTTCCGCAGTCGCGGAAAATCACTGTCCCTACAATAATACATGTTGAAAAAATACTGGTCAAAGACACGATCAAATGACTTCAGATCAAAATTTACATGACATTAAAGTACCAAGTTTAATCCATTTAGATGGAAAAATATGGTATATTACGTGATTTGGCTGCTGTGATGATTTACATATTAACTCTCTCTCTTTTCGAAAAATAAAGAATACCTACAGGTCCCAATGGGCCAAGTGGTTTTGGCTTTGAGTTAACGTTCAGGTTGAAGAAAGAACCAACTGAAACAGCGCCCCCTACTTGGCCGGCAGAGCTTATGCAAGGTCTAGCCAGATATGTCTTCCAGTCTGGTGAGATATAAAATCTTTCTCATTCATTCCATTTTTTTTTTTTAATCTCATTTTATTATTAGGGTTTTTATTTATGAAAAAGAATCTCTGATGTTTAATTTCAATATTTAGAAACTGATGATCACAAGTCAGTCTCGATTCCTCAAATCAATCATTTTTGCTATTTATATGGAAACAGAAAGTATGAAGTGATTCGCTATTGGTAAAATTTACCTCTTAATAGCAAATTTTGCATGTGATATTTGCTGTTGATTGTAATTTTTTTTACAACACCCTCTTAAATGTCTGTTATGTTCAAATATGTGTTTAAGCTATCTTTACCCTAATGTTTTCTGTACAATTATAAAATTACATAGATGTACAGTGTATCAAACAATTATTTGTACACCCATAAAACAACGATTCAAACAAGGATAAAATAGTTTTCACTGAAAACATAAATTTATTAACTGATAACATTTGACAAATGATGTATCCTCTTTGTTCAAAGCAAAGTAAAAACATACAATTCTTATTACTTTTAGAATTTTTCCCCAAAATGTGATTTTTTAAGGAAAAACAATTATTTGTACACTTTGAGTTCTTTTCTACTTAAAGTCTCTTTCTAGTACTTAGTGGGTCCTCCTTTGGCGTCAATAACGGCACGCAGTCTCCTGGGCATACTATCAACCAGTTTCTCACATACGGCAGGATCCAGGCTGCTCCATGCTTGCTGAAGCGTGGCTTTCAGGTCTTCTTTGTTGCTGGGGGGAGTCGATGGGCGATTTCTCTCCATTTCATCCCAGAGATGCTCTATTGGATTCAAATCCGGACTCTGCGCTGGCCATTTGAGCACAGATACCTTCTTCTTGGCCAGAAATGCTTTCACAACTTTCGCCGTGTGCTTAGGATCATTATCATGTTGGAAAATAAAATGGCGTCCAAGCAGTTTGGCAGCAGATGGCATCATCTGTTGTGAAAGGATGCTCTTATACAGGTCAGCATTCATGATTCCCTCAATGAAGTAGAGGTTGCCTACGCCAGCAGAAGCCATACAACCCCACACCAACACGTTTCCACCTCCATGCTTGACAGTTGGTTTCAAGCACTTAGGGTTGTATGCCTCCTTCGAAGTACGCCAAACTCGCTGACGACCATCTGAACCGAACATATTAAACTTGGACTCGTCAGACCAAAGCACCGTTTTCCAGAATCTAGCAGGCTTGTCAATATGCTCCCTGGCGAAGTTCAGGCGTTTCATCTTGTTCTTCTGACTGATAAATGGCTTCTTACGAGGAATCCTGCCATGCAGTCCACGTTCTTTCAGTCTGTTCCTGATTGTTTGGGTGGAAACCTTGGTGCCTGTACTTGCTTCCACCTGCTTGACAAGTTGCTTGGCAGACAACTTCCGGTCTCTCATCACAACCTCTTTGATGTACCTGTCCGTCCTTGAAGATGTCGCTCTCTTTCTTCCTCTTCCCTTCTTATTTTCAACACTACCTGTCTTCTTGAATTTTTGGATGATATACTGCACTGTTGTATGCTTCATATCAAGTCTTCTTGCTATCTTACGTACAGAAACTCCATCTTTGTGGAATTTTACAACCCTTTCCCTCAAGGCTCTTGGTACTTCACAGGTCTTAGCCATGTTGAAAAACTACAACTGACCCTTATAATGACTGTAGTAAATGGTCACAGATACTACAGGAGGGAATAGAAAGGACTGCCATGGAAAAGAAAATCAGTTGTACACAATAACTTCAAAAGATGTTGCTATTTCAGGCATGTTTCTGTATCAATAAGGATTAACCAGGGTTGAATGGTAAAATACAAGAGTTTTCGACCTTTTGATATGCGAGGAACCCCAGGAGACATTCCTGCTCTTTAACAATAAGCAGATTAATCCCCTTTGTATGATAAACCATTCTTTTATTAGAATTTAAGATCTGTAAACAGGGAAAATGGGCTCTAAATGCAAAGTGTACAAATAATTGTTTGGGGGTGAAAATTAATATTTTTATGAAAAAAGGTATAATTATGAAATAATTATGGGAAAATTCACTTAGGTTCAAAAGGTACATGTATATTCTACAATGCAGTCACTTTTTGGGGTCTAATTTTCAGTACTTTATATTTAATTTGCTTTGAAGTAACAATTTGAAAGGTGTACAAATAATTGTTTGATACACTGTACATGTATTAGCATACAATAAATATTCACAGGTCTTCCACATACATGTAGCTGTGTATGCATTTTTCACATTACTAATACTTGTATTGCATAAAGTGACCTTAGAAAATGTAAATTAACATTCCAAATTCCTATCAATAACAGTGATATTTGAAAGAGGAATAACAAATGCATAACTTACACCAGGGATATACTGATAAAGCCTTTTTTTCGATGCAGTCCTAACTACATCACAGAATTGTGAATTTAGTAGGACGCTTGTCCAACATGTACTTTTGTTTTCTTAACAGGCAATACTCTTTGTAATGGAGACCATGTTTCTTGGCACAGTCCTTTAGATAATAGTGAATCTCGTATTCAGCATATGTTAATGTCAGATGATCCTCAATTACCTACTATCACTACACCACATGGAACAGTCAGCTTCGTTCAGGTATTAAAGAATTCTCCCCCCCTGCTTTTCACTTTTAAAGGAGCATAGAACTAATTAAAAAGTTTAAGCTCTTTCTGTAGCTCTAGACTTTATTGTATACCCTTTCATTAAACAGAAATTTATCATGAATTTGGTTTAAACAGTATGACAGTCACTTGATATCTATTAAAAAAAATAGGGATGTCTGGAAGTATATACATACATGTACCTTAATACCACTTAATCAGCTGGTGCCACGCCCATGTAAATTAGTTAAGGTCTTCAGATAATGATGTTCGTATTGACTTTGGCATAGTGGCTTTAATGGTAAGTTTCACGGGATAACTGATTAGAGGTACATTTATTTGAGTGTAGACCTTAACTTCTATGCGATGTTAATGAATTTATTTGATGTTGAATGTAGATTATTGGAGTGTGTGCCGAGGAACTGCAAGCTTCACAGAGGTGGAATGGTCTTGGCATGCTGGAATTACTCAAATCTATGGAAGTGTAAGTTGACCTTTACATTTTTAGACTACCTTGTATTCTAGACATTCTTGATGTCTTTTACCTCTTGACGGTGTAGTTTGCCTCACCGTGTCTGAAATAAATTGAAAAATGTTGCTGAGATGTGTTGCATTATGTCTGATTGTAGTATTGCTGTCTGGGATATATGGTGGCAGTCAGAAATGGTAGATGGACAATTCCATGAAATAATCAACCTTTTAGTATGACCACCCCCCACTTTCTCTACTTTAACTCCGCTTAATCAGCTGTTGAAGCCATGATAACTTGGGAACATTACAGTGCTGTAGCTCGGATTGTTTACCGGGCTGAATCCTGCCGAGTTGGCATTGACCGGCTCGGAGCTTTACGAGCCGGGTTTCACTTTGAATCCCTCGAACCCGGAAAATAAACCCGGATTGTTTGATAATATTTGAGGTGTCATTTGTCACCGCAATAAAAGTTGTGAAACTATTTTTAACAAGCAATCCATCCACCTAGTGTGATGGTCGAGGGGACAGGTCAAAGGCCAACCATCCCTACCTTATTTTCATTTTTCCCCCGATCCTGTCTGAGTTATGGCCTTGTGTGTGTGAGGGATCGAGATGATATAGCTAGCCGGCTAACGGCGCACATATACATGCACACAGTACCTGCCATGTGATATCGTCTGACTGGTCATGTGATTGGCTGAGAGTAATGGTTTCACTGGGTGAGAATGTCCAATTTGTTTACAAGTAAAGGCCAGTTGGTCCATTAGGCATGGTCATAACTCAAGAAGTTTTCCTTTTGATATTATGACTGTGATGACATGCAGAATATTTCTCTCTTTTTTGGTAAAATAATCTGTCTGGTTTATTGAGATATCTTTTATACCAGTTTTTTCTGCTAACCATAAAAGCTCTCCCCCCCGAACCCTGTTGTGTTGACATTTTCCACAAAGTCGGTGATCCGAAAATAATAGCTCAGCTGGGAGTGGGTGCAAAACATTTTAATTCCCATTTAAAGGATACATTAAAGAGGTTGGACGAGATGGACGAGAAGAGGGTGCCGTTACCGGGAGAGAGAGAGAAGGGGGGGGGGTATGTGTACAAGAGCAAAAAACAAAAACAAAAAAACGTGAGAGATGACTAAATGGATGATATTGGACCGATTGTCAAAGTTTAATATGAAATAAAAATGTATTTTGATTCATTTTTTTATTAAAAATATTTTTACTAAAAATATTATTACCGGTAGCTGAAGGCTAGAATAAGACAGATAAAAATAAATCATACACAAAAAATAGTTTGAATAAAATATTCTATTGCTTCAAAGCAAATATGAAGAATGAAATACGCTCAGAAATTAACTCTTTCTGCCACCTCCACCCCTCCGAAAAAAATCTGCCCTATAGACAGAAACAATCTCTGTGAGAGCCTGTTTGAAAATTGGGTCACTAGAATAACATAATAAACAATGTGGTTTGTAATCTGCCTCTTGATTTCACACACACACACACACACACAACAAAAATCAAAAGTCAAAGCACATGTTTCGTAGTAAATCACTAGCGGTGCACAGACTGTGCTGTTGACCGCTGCACTGGTGATAAGCATGTGAGAAATTGCGATTTGGCCTTGTATCGTCTCAATCCCCTCTCTACATTACTACTGGATGATATAAACAGTGAATTAAATATTTTGGGGGTTTGTATCGTCTTTTGAGAACAAGGTCAGAAGGTGATGTCGGTCACAGATAACAGTCAAGTAGGTCAAAACTTTGTACTTTTGCATGGACATAAATCAATTTTAGCCGGACCGGGTTACCGGGCCTCTCCGGGTCGAGCTATGATTCTGATAAGATTTACGAGCCGGGTTCGGACCGAGTTGAAGGAACCGAGCTACAGCACTAGAACATTACAGTCTGCCAGGATTATCTTGCTTGTCACATCAACATAGGTGCAAAATTCTTGAATTGCTATGGGTGTAGAGTTTTCACGCTACACCCTGTATTCTTTTGTGGGCATGTGTTGGTCCTGAAAAGAACCACTCAAACGCAATGTTTCGACAAATGTTGTCATCTTCAGGAGAATGTTGTCTTCAGGTGAATGCTTGAATTGCTATGTCTTACAAACCAATATCTCTCCTTATTCTCAGTGCTGGTGGATCATGGCTTGTGACTGATATGCGAAGGGGTGAGACCATCTTTGAAGTCAATCCGTTACTGATGGAGGAAGTAGAGAGGGGGATAGATACAGAAGGCTCAAATCTTAGTGGCGTCTGTGCAAGGTGTTCCTGGGACCCTGTCGGTGACTGGACAGATGAAACAGATCCACCAAGGATATCACAAATAGGTGAGTCCCAAGTTATATTTTTCTAAGTGACATTACTGATCTTGTTTCTGACATAACTCATGATTAAAGATAAATGCCAGTCATAATGATTTTGCAAAGAGATTGTACAGAATCCAATCAAATGATCACCCATATGTCTGAATGTATAAGATTAAAAAGATATGTGCCAAAGGATTCAGTAATATATTCTGTAATTGCTGAGAAATTTGCAAATCAAGCATGAAATTCAAGCGAAATGCCACGCTTTTTCCAAGCAATAGTGATACAATTCCCCACATTTGCTTATCTGTATTGGTGATCTTCAATTGTACCAGATCTAGACGTTCAATGGAATAGGGACAATTAACCTTGGTTTTACAGACTTTCTCATGAAATGGGTGTTTACTACTTTCAAGATAAAGAGATGTTTTGGACTTCATAACAGAAAGGTTTGCAATTGATTGCAATTATAAAATAAGACTCCTGGGGTCCGTCTTACAAAGAGTTGCGATTGATCCGATCAAGCACAACTATGAAAAGCCAGCAAAATCAACATATAAAATGCATGTTTGTTCAAAAGTTTTTCTAGATATAAATGTATATTCATGAATTAATTGATTACTTGACAATTTGGTGTGTTCTCCTTTGTTTACAAAAGAAATTTTGCATATTTCGTGTAGAAAATTTTTTGGCACTGATGGCTTTCCATGGAGTTACGATTGATTGGATCAATCGTAACTCTTTGTAAGACAGGGCCCACTGATTGGCTCCTGGGATCCGGTAACACAAAAAGTTAGTGATTAATTGTACTCTTGATTTTCACGAAATCTTAATTGTGCATGGTAGTCAATGCTATCAATCATAGAAAAATGTTCTGCAATGAGTGCTAATCTTTGTGTTACAGGCCCCAGGTCAGTGTTATGAACAAAATGAGCATGCTACAATGATCTTGGTTGTCACTGTCATTTAGTGATTGATTGTAAACTATTGTGTGATGAAGCCCTTGTCTTGAGATTAAGTTGCAGAAGAATCTCTTCCAAATTACAATGCACCTAAGATCCTTCGTTTTGAATGGTTGACAAGGACTGGTCTCGTGACTGTTGCTATGGTAACTTCCCTAGTAAGGCAACTTGTCGTTGCAGCCAAGCTTCATGAGGTGGTGCCGAGCTTTTCCCGTAATATGACCTTCGTGTGTCTTGAGTCTGGTTGGATTTTACTGCTTTATAAGTTAACAGAAGGTAGAGGGAGAGTTACTCTTGTTTATGGGCTAACTGTTAAGATTTGACTCTTTTAGGTATTAACATAGCACCCACTCAAAGATTCATTACATACCGCCGCGCACAGAAAAATCAAGCCATAGAAGTTGCATGTCGTAGACACCAGAAGTGGGATCGCAGCACATGCAATCCTCTAGTTAACAAATTAACTGCCAAACGCGGTTCATGGTGCGATGTTAGTATACTACTAACCTTGCGATACGTGTGAGTGCATAGCACCTGGTGTAGCAACCTATTTTGGATTTATTAAGGTGGGAAATCACATTCTGGAACACAAGGATTGTTTCCCTAGGAATAGATTTGAAACATTCAATGGTTTACCCCAGTCACACTGGCAGCATCAACTCTAAACCATTCAAATCTAGTAGTTGAACTTTTGCATTGCTGTTTTGACATCAATTCGATAGTTTATCTTTCGTTCTTATGATCTTCCCAGAAACTGAACAGATAAGACAGGCCTTGACCAGAGGCCTATCCAACGACAGACCTGTCCTTCCACCCATCTCTGGTAGGGAGGACACCAACCAAGGTTTGAACCGCCGACCTTCCACTGAGAGCGAGACAGACACCCGCAGTTCTATCTTTGAGCTTGGTAACTCAAGGTACCTGGACGGTGTGAGCATTAAGCTGAACCTCGAAGCCGCTGCACTACTGTCACTAGCAGTTAGGTGAGTATAGTGGAAAAAAAAGTCTGTTTGAGCAGGGGGTCTTTATGGGAGAGCGAGTTAGATCAGTTGGTAAAGTGTCTGCCTGTTGAACCAAAGGTTGTGGGTTCGTGTCCCTCCCATGTCCCATAGATACAGGCTATGTTACAAAAGAAAACAGTGTCCAGGCCTAGGCTAGGATGTCCAATGGAGGCCCCGTGTAGGGCAGAGTCACCACCTTAGCACATTAAGAAACCACTGCACTATTTGTATAAGAGTAGGGAGAAACCCTATTGTAGTGGACCTCCATCACCTGCAGGTCATGGTGATTCAGTTCTCTTTTAGTCTCCAAGGCACAGACAGATAATAATCATTAACGGGGTCTTGAAGGGTCATGTGGTAGGAAGATAAGGAAGTACATGAATGTGTAGAAGTTGTTTAGAAAGACCTCTTGTCACATATTTTACAGTGTATTTTCATATATTCACTTCTCATGTTGATTTGTCTAGTCCCTATGTAACCAATGAAAACTAATGGAAGTGTAAATCTCTCATTTTTATCAACAGAGGGCGTCTTACCCATGGCCGTCACTTTACCTTTAAGAATGTTGCCAATGACTGTGCAGTTACCTTGGTCTCACCAAGTGTTGAGGGATCCTTTGTTGAAGAGACTCATCCTTATGTGGCTAAGGGACCATGGCTGCAGGTAAGGCTATTCCTCTTTCATGCCCAACATTTGGACCCCTTTTCATAAGATAAAGACCTAGTCAATAATGTTCTGTTTATTTATATTGTATATTTCTCATGTTACTGTGCCTTTTCCCTTTGCTTCAATGATGTAGAAAACTAGGTTATTATTCCCAGAGAGTTCTGAATGGCAGAGATGCCAACCCTCCCGATTTCATCAGGAGGCTCCCGAAAAATTCATCCCAACTCCCGCCCTTACGATTACCATCCTTATCCTCCCGAAATTACGATTTTTTTGCATTGATCAAATTGGATTGAAAGTACATGTATCGTCTGCTAACTTTAGCATGTAGTAACTCCATTACGTTCGCTGCTACTAAATTCTGTGTGAAAGGCAGACAAATAAGGAGCAGCGAAAAGCTGGTGCATGTGATATGCCCAACGGGAATCCACTGTGCACCAGGCCGGTAGGCCCGGCTAGCTTCGCGAGGCGTGTGCGCTCCCGGCCGCTGGATTTGTCGAGTTGTGCGGTGGAATATCGGTGCGAGATTTTGGCGTATTGATGGGTTGATATCGACACGAAATGGCGGAAAATCAACAAAAGAAGACCAAGAAATGGTCTCAGAAGTATAAGACTGAATACAGTCTCCAGTACCCGTGTATTCGGAAGTCGGAAAGAGGAATTTACCATGCATTTTGCACAGTTTGCAGCGTGGACATTTCAGGGAATACGGACATTGCGAAGACGAGATCTTCTAGCTCCTGTTGACTTATTTCACCAAGCAAGGGACCAGTGAGGGGGAAGACGTTATCTGCGCTGAGCTTTTCTTTACTGGATTATTATAATTCCTCCTTGTTATTATTGTTGAACAGGTACTTTTCTTCTATTGTCCCCTCATTTTTTTTACATGTAAAAATGCATATTTTTCTTTAATTTTTATGTTAAAAAAGTGGGAACAATGTTTTTTTAAAAACATGTGAAATGCTCCAAAATAAGGGTCAGATTGCACCAGAGAGCATCTAGAAACCCAGAGCTTCCAGGGCCCTTCCTCTGCGCTTGAGATGTGTGCTACACGCACATAATTTCGTGTCGGTTGCAAATCCTCCCTAATTCTGATTTCCAAAAGTTGGCATCTCTGGAATGGTACAAGTTAAGTGAGGTGATAAATTGAACCAGTACTGTTTGATATTTGTATCATAATTAGCAATCTATTGGTCTAGGGTATTTTGGGAGGTCATATGGGGGGGGGGGGGGGTGCCTGGGACATGATCTACGGAATTTTATAATAATTTATTTCATTCAAATTGCTCTGAAGTGATTATGCTAATTTATGCATAATTAGTATGCAAAATCATAATTTTTCCTTTAACTCCCTATTAAGATCCAAATGTTATAATTTTTTGTATAGAAACTGTTTGTGGTGTTCTTAGCAAGTGTACATGGAAAAAATTGCAATATCAGATTAATTCTTTGTATTATATTTTTCATTGTTTTTTCATTGAAATTTGTTGGGGACTCTTCTGAGATCATAAACAGCACAAAATAAATACATTTAGACCAGCAAAACTACAAATAATCATATATTTATGATTAAGGTCATTTTTAGGTCATTTTGCCTCCGACGAAGATTCTGCTAGGATCAAAAGCTTAGACCCCTTTTGACTCTCTAATTTACTCCATTGGCTCTCTTTTATTTTGATAAGCAGTTTTCAGCAGCTTCTTTTTGCCCTTTATGATTTTTGGTTGAAAATTTGCATTGACTTTGTACATGAAATCATGTTTTTGAACAATATTTTGTCGACATGCACTTACATAATGTTGTGTAATTTCGGAACTGCGTACCTGGGTGATGCAAAATTAGTCTCAAATGTTGCGCAAGACTTAAAAGTAAAGAGTCAGCGAGCAGCACAGTAAAAAATTTGCAAGGCAAAAATATTGTGCGAATCGATGAGGGGGGCCACCGAGCCCCCCCCCTGGCCTAGATAGGGTTAAACCACAGCTTTAGACCAGAGTTTAAATTAAACGAGTTCAAATTCGGGCCATGAAGACTCACAACTATGGTAGCAGGGCTGGTTTCTAATCACAATCATGGATTTCCAAGGTAGTTACCATGAATCTACCAGATATTTGACCATGACTCTCATCACAGAACCTTCTTATTGGCAGCCATCAAGTCATCTTTGATGTTTGGCTTCATCTTAAAAACTATCTTATCTACATCTTGAAAACTATATCTTATGTTATTTAAAACTTCATTTTTGTATTCCAGAGTAACAAGTCTCTGGGACTGTTTCATCCAGTCCTTCTTAACCTTTAGCCAAGGGGGGGGGGGAGTCAGTTTTAATGTGCACAAATATTGTTATAACTGCGACTGCAAAGTCAGCATCCCTTTTCATATATTTTTGTTGTTGCAATTTCCCTTTACATTTTTTTTTTCATTCTGCCATTCTCCCCATCTTGTGTCCTAAGCTCCTCATCAGATCAGAATTTGCAGAAACTATGGCCAGCGATTTAGAGTTCTTGCAATCAAAAGAAAAGGTCAGTTATGCCACCCCAACCCTACGATCTACTTCTTTGTGAGCTAATGTATCAATGAGTGCCTTTGAATTATTAACACCCTAAACTTATCAGATGTTTTGTGTTGTGTGTGTCCCACAAATTAGTTTAATGCCCCCTTCCTGTTTTTGTCACCCTATATGTCACACATTAATGCGCATCTGCCAGCAACCTCCCTCCCCATTTTGTATGTTTTTCTGGGTGTGTTTATATTTTTAGAGGTGAGTTCCCCCCCTTCCATTTTTCACCCATAAATTATTTATTTGTCAATTCATTAATTTTCAATGTGTTATTTTTACTGTGTATGATGAAATGAGAATAAAAATGGATAAAAAACACCCATTTCATAAATCTGTATATTATCTTTTTCGGGAATATAAAAAAAGTTAGATTAAACCCTTGTATATTATAGGAGTATGAAATAAAACTTTTGTGTAGTTTGGATATAAAGCTTGGTTAAATCATGAAAATGCCACCTATTTCGTGTTATTCCTCAGAGATTAGCAGAGAGCATAACCTATCTTTTTTTTAATGAAATATACTTTCTTTGTTCTTTTTTCTTTTCAGTTGGATCTACCCAAGGTAATCGACTGGAGGGACAAGAGAATAACACTGACCATTACTCCTGATGAGACGTAGTGACCGGTGTGGAGTGACCAGTTGATTGGTCAAACCCTTCCATAGTGTGCTTCATGACCCCCCAATGTCACAGGAGAAGATATATATCATGTAAGAATACTTTTCTGTCAATACATAGCTTTAATATAGAGATTTCTAATAGAGTAGTAGAAATATGAAGTTCTTACATGATATTCTTTCTTGTGTTGTGTTCATGTTAGAGTATATTGGGTAATACAAGTATAATAATGTAAATCATTATACTAATTTTTCCTGTTCTATAAAAATTTATTATTTCGTATGTGTGATAAAATTTTTTGTAAAGAATTTTTATTTTATTTTTTAGTTCTCATGTGTGATGCAGTAGTATTTCCCTTATTTTTTTAACAGAAAGCTCTGTTTATTAAAGGGTTCTGATTGGTCAGAATATCTTATTGATCCCTCCCCCTCCATACAGTCTACTGTTTCATTGGATTGGATTGCTGACGTGCTATTGATCAATGAAGTAAGGGTCATTCATAGACTCAATCCAATCAGTTGCAAGTTTATTAGACTTTCAAGGTATTAGGAGAAAAATCTTTTCAATGAAATGGTATTGCAGAAATATCTGTCTCAATTTTTTTTATGCATGATCAAGCAATACAGGTTACTACAGTAAAAGTTTCATACCACTATAAACCTCATTCATTCTTCATTCTGCTGGGAAAATGTCTCAAAATTTGTACCTAAAACATGCATCACTTTTCATTTGATATTAAGAAGAAAATATGGACTCTTCATGATCTGACTGCATGTTTTACTGAAATGATAACTTTGTTTAAGTCTGTAGTTACTAGAATTGAGAGTTTTCAAGCTGTAATTACTGACAAGTAACAAAAGCTGGTAGAATTCCCCCCCCCCCTGCAATGTTCTGTTGTTGAATTATGCCCAGTGAATCCAGGATGTTTTTGGTAAATCAGTTTCAAAGATCAAGATTCCCACCAGTCAAAATATTGATGCGATTCAACTCCATTTTCAATATGAAGATTGACAACGTACTGTGAGACCTGTAGCTATTCGATCAGCTCTAAGAGAAAGTCATGTGTACTAGCCAATTAGGAAGATGAAATAGATATGTCATCCTCCTATCGGTGTAAAAAGTAATGATGATAATTAAGATAATAGGCATTTATGAAGCGCCGTCTATCTAGAAATAATATATTCCGAGGTGCACTATTATTGTAACACTGGCTTTAGCCCAAGCTGCTTTCCAGTGCTCAGTGCATTCAAAGAATTAATCCTGCCAGGTACCTATTTGCCTCACACCCTCACCTGGGTTGAGGGCAGCACAATATGGTATAGTGAATGTTCATTAATCAGCTTTGAGAGAACGATGGGAAACATGAGAGTGTATGACTTCAAAAGTTTGACTTTGAATGGAGCAACCTTCAAACTACATTTGTGTTTGCGTGCTGATCAAGGAAGAGGGGAGGGAAGCCTCCCCCTTCCTGGTCCCATTGGGGTGGGGTGGGATGGGGCTTCCTAAATGTTTAAGAAGTTAATTCTATGGGTTATATTATCCTCAAAATGTATTCTGTTGTATCGTTATAAATTTTTTCAATGATTGACGCCCTCATTAAATTAAGAACAGCTCCAAACTATCCCCTTATACTTTGTGATTAATACATGTTATAATAATATATGTTATAATCATTGTATAGAATTGATATTAACTACATTAGAAAATGAATATAATTTCTGTGACGGTAATGATAATGTACTAAGTGTTTAGTATTATATCCATTGCATCATTCATTTACGAAATATTTTATCTGCAATTTGGATACACATTGCACATGTATTCTAGGTTATTTCCTTTCACCCTTTTAATGAACTGCATCAATTTGAAATAAAGTGCTTCCATTTTCTGTCACCTTGACCATGTATTTTGCCAGTTTTAATATTTTCTGCTATGGATTTATTTTGATGATACTGATGGGACAATCTATGATAGAGATTGTTAGTGTTTTATTGAAATATGTATCTTTTTATTTTATTGACTATAGGGCACAACTTTCGTGCTTGCCGATTGAAGCATTTATCATTTATTTATTTAACATTTGTGATCTGGACCCCGTCTTACAAAGAGTTACGATTGATCCCATCAATCATACCTCTATGGAAATCCATCAGTGTCATTTTTTTCAATGAAAAATTTGCACAATGTCCATTGTATGCAAAGAGAAGTGCAGTGAATTTTCAAGAAAACAATGCATGCATGGATATACAATATAGCTAGAAAATACTTTGAACAAGCATGCATAATAGATGTTGACGTTGCTGGCTGTCCATAGTTGCGATAGATCGGATCAATTGTAACTCTTTGTAAGACGGAGCCCAGATATGATTTTTATTCTCTGAGAAGCAAATATGTAAAACAAAGTTGTCAGAAAAAATCACATCTGAAAAGTCCTTTCATAAATCCTCCCCGAACTGCTGTTTAAGGACATAGGCACCTCTGTATGCATACTTCTCAATGAAAACATTGTTTGAATGTGCCATATATATCAATGTTCATAATTTCAGCTGAATATTCGGATGAAAGAAACGCAGCTATAAAAGACAAGTAGTAATTGATAAGCTTTACTTATTTGGAGATTGTTTTGCAGAAAATAATGTAATTTTTTGATAAATGCTGCGAGCTAGGACTGTTTTTTAAAAAATTTTTTAATGATGTCTTCAATAGTTGAAAACCCAAAGAAAACCTCTGCAATTGTTTGGCTTGATGTGTATGTTTCCGTCGAGGTAAAGTTCTGTTCTGTTGTTTGTGGGGTTTATCTGATATAGAATGAAAATCAAGTAATACTTAATGCGAACAGTAAAGAATGCCAACCATGAGATAACATACACTTGTGGTAATACTGATAAAAGTGTTTGAATTGTTGGATATTGATTTAAGACTTGAGTGAATGAAAATGTTATTGTATACCCAACAGAAAGTTGTAATTGAAACATTTGAGGATGCTGCATGTACCACCTCTGTCATGCCTTCAAGAGCTGAAAAAAAATTATACATAAAAAATTATATATGCTTGAATATTGGAATATTCTCATAATTTAGAGGTGTCCATTCTTATGATTTGTAATTTTAATTGAATTGAATTATAGATTTATATATAAGATGAAAAGTTGTGTGATCGGTTACAGGAAATAACATTTTTTGTATGTATTACGAGATATCTGTTTGGAGAGAGAGAGGGTGATGATATTGTCATATTAGTTTGATGTAATACCTGCCTACATTATATCTTACAATGTATGTATGAAATGATTTGAGTGGGGATTTTCTTTTATAGTGATACAAATGTACTGTAAACAGATTAATTTTGTTTTGGGGTACTCACGTCTTATGTGTACTTCATGTAGGCAGTAATTTATTGTAATATATTGTGCACATACATGTAATTAGAAATGATATGTGTCTTACATGTAAATAATAATGTATTTTTCTCTTATACTAGCCCAATATTGAGACCTTTCTTCATGCCTTTGATATTTCCATATATTTTTGTTGGAATGACCTCATCATACATAAGATGGCTGACTGGGGCTTTTTATTATCATTATTATTATTATGTTATTGAACCTGGATCTGTGTTCATCACTGAAAAGTTGATCTTTAATGACCAGTGATTAGTAATATTTGAATGTTTCAATTGTGGAAATGAGAGGGGGCAACGTAATAGTAGAATTCTTCTTGTGAGGGTCATTTTTTGCATTACATAATCAGATCTTCCCTCCTTCATGTTATTAGAGTTGTCCCCATTTCCGAGAGAATTTGTATGAGATACATTTTTTTGGGTTAAGCCATGTTTCATATCAAAGGGAAGAAAAAGCATTTACCTGCAAAGAATAATGAAGCAGATTATGAATCATGTACATCATTATATTCTTTTGTTTTGCAAAATTTATTTGCCCAACCCAACAACTTGTGGCTTCATGAAATTTATTATATTACCATTGAAATACAACTGTTTTTCACAGGTAAAGGTGATAATATATTTCGAGCCACTTAACAAAGTCGCATACCCGCTTTATAGATATTTTTTAATTTGTCAGTTGTTCACTTCTTGTATGTATTGCCTGTTTATTTTAATTATAATATTTATTTTTATTACCGTCATGTTACTGAATTCTTGATCACACAATTTTTGTCTCACCTGCGAAGCAAAGTGAGACTATAGGCGCCGCTTTTCCGACGGCGGCGGCGTCAACATCAAATCTTAACCTGAGGTTAAGTTTTTGAAATGACGTCATAACTTAGAAAGTATATGGACCTAGTTCATAAAACTTGGCCATAAGGTTAATCAAGTATTACTGAACATCCTATTAGAGTTTCATGTCACATGACCAAGGTCAAAGGTCATTTAGGGTCAATGAACTTAGGCCATGTTGGAGGAATCAACATCGAAATCTTAACCTGAGGTTAAGTTTTTGAAATGTCATCATAACTTAGAAAATATATGGACCTAGTTCATGAAACTTGGACATAAGGTTAATCAAGTATCACTGAACACCCTGCATGAGTTTCACGTCACATGACCAAGGTCATTTAGGGTCAATGAACTTTGGCCGAATTGGGGATATCTGTTGAATTCCCATCATAACTTTGAAAGTTTATGGATCTGATTCATGAAACTTGGACATAATAGTAATCAAGCATCACTGAAATTTTTGTGCAAGTTTCAGGTCTCATGATTGAGGTCAAAGGTCATTTAGGGTCAATGAACTTTGGCCGAATCGGGGGTATCTGTTGAATTACCATCATAACTTTGAAAGTTTATTGGTCTAGTTCATTAAACTTGGACATTAGAGTAATCAAGTATCACTGAACATCCTGTGCGCGTTTCAGGTCACATGACCAAGGTCAAAGGTCAATGAACTTTGGCCGAATTGGGTGTATCTGTTGAATTACCATCATAACTTTGAAAGTTTATGGATCTGATTCATGAAACTTGTACATAAGAGTAATCAAGTATCACTGAACATCCTGTTCGAGTTTCAGGTCACATGATCAAGGTCGAAGGTCATGTAAGGTCAATGAACTTTGGCCATGTTGGGGTTTTTGTCTCACCTGCAAAGCAAAGTGAGACTATAGGCGCCGCTTTTCCGACGGCGGTGGCGGTGGCGGCGGCGTCAACATCAAATCTTAACCTGAGGTTAAGTTTTTGAAATGACGTCATAACTTAGAAAGTATATGGACCTAGTTAATAAAACTTGGCCATAAGGTTAATCAAGTATTACTGAACATCCTATTAGAGTTTCATGTCACATGACCAAGGTCAAAGGTCATGTAAGGTCAATGAACTTTGGCCATGTTGGGGTTTTTTGTTGAATAACCATATCTCTGTAAGTTTATTGGTCTAGTTCATAAAAAGTGGACATAAGAGTAACCATGTATCACTGAACATCTTGTGCGAGTAGTATTCAAAGTCAGCACTGCTGCTCTATTGAACCGCACGATGCAGGTGAGACGGCCAGAGACATTCCACTTGTTGTTGAATAACCATCATATCTCTGTAAGTTTATTGGTCTAGTTCATAAAAAGTGGACATAAGAGTAACCATGTATCACTGAACATCTTGTGCGAGTTAGAGTAGTATTCAAAGTCAGCACTGCTGCTATATTGAACCGCGTGATGCAGGTGAGATGGCCAGAGGCATTCCACTTGTTGAAGAATAATGTATTAATAAGCATAAGGTCAAAGGTCATTTAGGGTCAATGAACTTAGACCATGATGGAGGAATCAACATCGAAATCTTAACCTGAGGTTAAGTTTTTGAAATGTCATCATAACTTAGAAAATATATGGACCTAGTTCATGAAACTTGGACATAAGGTTAATGAAGTATCACTGAACATCCTGCATGAGTTTCAGGTCACATGATCAAGGTCAAAGGTCATGTAAGGTCAATGAACTTTGGCCATGTTGGGGTTTTTTGTTGAATAACCATCATATCTCTGTAAGTTTATTGGTCTAGTTCATAAAAAGTGGACATAAGAGTAACCATGTATCACTGAACATCTTGTGCGAGTTAGAGTAGTATTCAAAGTCAGCACTGCTGCTATATTGAACCGCGTGATGCAGGTGAGATGGCCAGAGGCATTCCACTTGTTGAAGAATAATGTATTAATAAGCATCCCCTGTTTATAACTGTGTCAGGTTCAATTCTAATATATGCCCAAATTCACAAAAGAATATTAATCACCTTTATAGTTTTTTGTCTCACCTGCATAGCAGAGTGAGACTATAGGCGCCGCTTTTCCGACGGCGGTGTCAACATCAAATCTTAACCTAAGGTTAAGTTTTTGAAATGACATCATAACTTAGAAAGTATATGACCTAGTTCATGAAACTTGGCCATAAGGTTAATCAAGTATTACTTAACATCCTATTAGAGTTTCATGTCACATGACCAAGGTCAAAGGTCATTTAGGGTCAATGAACTTAGACCATGTTGGGGGAATCAACATCAAAATCTTAACCTGAGGTTAAGTTTTTGAAATGTCATCATAACTTAGAAAATATATGGACCTAGTTCATTAAACTTGGACATAAGGTTAATCAAGTATCACCAAACATCCTGCATGAGTTTCACGTCACATGACCAAGGTCAAAGGTCATTTAGGGTCAATGAACTTTGGCTGAATTGGGGTTATTTGTTGAATTACCATCATAATTTTAAAGTATGTTGGTCTAGTTCATAAAACTTGGACATAAGAGTAATCAAGTATCACTGAACATCTTGTGTGCATTTTAGGTCACATGACCAAGGTCAAAGAACTTTGGCAGTAATGGGGGTATCTGTTGAATTACCATCATAACTTTGCAAGTTTATTGATCTGACTTTTGAAACTTGGACATAAGAGTAATCAAGTATCACTGAATATCCTGTGCAAGTTTCAGGTCACATGATCAAGGTCAAAGGTCATGTGAGGTCAATGAACTTTGGCCACATTGGGGGTATTTGTTGAATTACCATCTCTGTAAAGTGTATTGGTCTAGTTTATAAAATGTGGAAATAAGAGTATCCAAGTATCACTGAACATCTTGTGCGAGTTATAGTAGTTTTCAAAGTCAGCACTGCTGCTATGATGAATCGCGTGATGCAGGTGAGACGGCCAGAGGCAATCCACTTGTTTAGAATCTGCACATCCTAAATATGATCCAATTATACAACTTATTTGTGTTTATTTTAGTACTTAAATTTTAGAGGGGTATGCTTGGAAGAAATATATGGAGGGTGCATGATGCCCATTCTGAGTTTAAACATCTTTTGTGAATTTGGGCTACTGTGTGTATGTATGTGTATGATGTGAAATGTTGGGGAACAGAATTTCTCCCTTTTTTCTTTTGATTGGCTTAAATTGGTAATGTCATGTATCAAACAATCATTGTATATTGTAGTTTTTATACTTGCTACCATAATGGTGCTATTATATTTGTATGAACAATTCTATAGAATAAATGAAGTTGTCATTCTGTCATGGAACACATAATTGGTAGTAATATATTCAAAGACACTATTTTGTTCATAGTCATGTTTTCTATTTAAATATTCAGTAAGAGAAGTGAACTGTACCCAGAAGAAATGAATAAATTACTTAGTACTGCTGAAAATAATTCATTCTCCTATTGTTTTTGTGTTATATGTTGTTGTTTTGAGGTCAATGCTAGTGTTTTCTTTGTAATGTAGGTAATGATAGGGGACTTCTTGCAGGTCATCTGATGAGTTTCCAAAAGTCTATTGCATTCGGCTATGCAGTGATTTAAAGAGAAAACAGTGAAAATCAAAGTTTAAAGACAAATTCTGATAATGATGATATCTGATGATGATATCTGATTATGATGATGATGATGATGGTGATAGTGGTGGTGGTTTTGGTGATGGGTGAGATGATGGTGATTATATGTTTATTTCAACTTGACAATTATAACTCTAATTATAATCATATTCATTAGGGTTACGATCACACCTCTCACGGTAATATATATGGTTATAACAAAGGAGATAATGAATAAGATTAGTATCTTTAAGAGAAATAAAGTGTCATCAACAACATCAATAATATTGAGTACGACTACACTCTACAAAGAGGATTGTACTTAACGCAAGAAGAAGAAGAAGAAGAAGAACGAGGGGGAGGGGAGGAGAGGAGCATTTAAAGTCATTATTTCAACTTACTTATATCACTTAATTTGTCCAACTTGTAATGTTACTATTTATATCTAAATATTATTTAAATATAAATAGTAACAT
Source organism: Lytechinus variegatus (assembly GCF_018143015.1). Classification (NCBI taxonomy): domain Eukaryota; kingdom Metazoa; phylum Echinodermata; class Echinoidea; order Temnopleuroida; family Toxopneustidae; genus Lytechinus; species Lytechinus variegatus. Next base: position 20,798,295 of record NC_054751.1, read on the forward strand.
TTTCCCGTTTAATTACAGATGAAGATGTCTTGCCATCCCTCACTGTTAATTGATAAGTGTTTTATTTTGGTGTTTCAGGATTTTGATTTTGAAGATGATTTGATTTTGTTCTCATTTTATCAAGATTCTTTTTATATGCATTCTTTAACTCGTACTTGTTTGATTGATGTTTGATATATGTTTGATATCATTTGGAATTAATACAATTAAAATTCATTGAAATACAATTTGTGGAAAAGTTTATAAGGTTGAAATCATTGAACTTTATTGTCTGAGCCACTCGTGTACTTACACGTGCATACCAGGAGGAGAGTAATTGTTTTTTCAGTGGAGTTCTTTTACATCGATACCTTTGAAACACTTGCATTTTTATATTCAAAATATTATTTCAAATCTTAAACAAGTGCCTTCTGATCCGATTTTTATCCGTCAACATCTGAAATTAAATGAATGTGACGGTTAAGGTGTGGTGTAGCTGACTTATGATTTTTTTCTTTTATTTTGTTTATCAATATTTTATGTGTTATTTTAACACTAAACACGCCGTTTTAATACTTTTTTTATCACATACGTTCTATTTGGCCCATGATCATGATTCATTCATTTACATTGATTAACCACCCATCAAATTCTTCATATCTTATTAAATGTATAATAATGTTTGCCTGTCAACAAAATACCCTCGGATCAGGAAAAAAACATACATGTAATTCAGTCATGATTGGGTGCGTTCTATAAAAATCCTCTCATAACTTCGGCACAGCTGGTTTGATTTCCGCAGACAACAACCTTCAACTTGGATAGCAATGCGTCGCCCATGGCAACCGAATATGATTCCTGAGCTGCCCGCTGACACATCTAACGCTAGAGATAAAGGCAACATACTCAAGTATCATATTAGCGAGCGCATTCACAATACCCCGAACAAAAATGCCGTTTGGCGGGACTTGTCAAATCTCATCAGTGGTCGGAATACAAAAGAAAAGGTAGTGCCTCAATAGAAGAGGAGCACGAATTCATCAACTTTAGCCTGAGGAGAGAACTTTTAAGGTTTTCGGATTATTGGGTGGTTGGTGTGTGCGAACCGGTTGCGTACTCAAGGGTGAACTGAGCCACCACATTATTGTCTCGGTTCAGAGCTATTAATTCTATTGACGACAATACACCCCCAAACCGGCTTTTGAATCACCGAGATTGCACAAAAGACATGTTTATAGCAAAGTGGCACCGATTTACCATGTCCACATAGTTACGGACTACATTTATATAATATCGGTATAAGGACTGTAGTAATTGGATCCCAGTTGGCATTGAAACGCACAGACAAATATCCTCTTGAGAAAATGACTTCAAACTAGAATTACTACGAAGAATCCACTTCGGCATGAAGATTCTGCCAAAGGATTTTAGGATGTCGACTTGTTAACAACACCGTGTAGATCGACTACCTATGCTACGTGATGGCATATTTCTTGACAGGAATATCAAGCAGGAATTTTGGTGAAAATTAAGCCTGATTGTGTTTGCGGCACCTGAAAAGACAAACTGTTAGTCACGAGTGGCCGCTCTGTATGATGGCGGATTCTTGATTTCGAGTTTGGATTTAATGAGTAAAGTTTTGGAGGAAGTTTACATGTTTACTCCAAGGCCGTTTACTGATGTCAAATGGAGAGTGTATCGACAACATACAAGTACATTATCCATGATGTGGAATCCAAATCATCTGAAGGGGTTTAGAATTCTCGTCGGTCTTGACAGCGAAATTGATTTGTGCATTGTGGTTTAGAAAGAAGAGACTATCTCACATGGCATGGATTTCTTTCCAACGTTTGGACATTCTATAACCTGCATGATTATGTTCTTCAGCAAACAGACACAGATATTGGCGTTTTACCAGCGTCTTGCGTTGGTGAAGACTGATCAACTAAAATCTTAGATTCCTATATTTCGAGAATTCCCTCAGCACTCTAATGGTCATCATAGACAAAGTACAAGGTGCATTTTTGCTAAGTCTCCTTTTTATAACAGTTTATGGTTTAGATGTCATAATGTGAGATGTGAATTGTCGATAGAAATGGCGACAATGATCGGAAGATTCGATGAACCCCCTCCCATTTCTGTTCCTCGAAGATTGAATTACTTTCCTCCCATCACATCCCCGGCTACCATATTTAAGAAGAGGAAGAAACCATCTGCAAGGGAGCTCTATCATCTTTCTCCTCAAAACCATGATCTCATTCTCAGCAACCCACCGGTCACCCCTTGGGATGACCCACCGGAGTTTTTCAGAACTTTCATCCAAACACCCGATGACGTGAAACACAAAGGGAAATCAACATGGCCGTTCCTGCGACAGATCGGTCCAAAGTGCGCGTTTAAGGGAATGCGCAAGAAGACGAGAGATGACGAAGACGCGCATGAGGTCTACAAGGCGCCGAACACGAGAAATTCATTCAATGAACGATTCTTAGAGCCGGAGTGCGTCGGAATCGCCCGGGAATACCCGGGCCCACAAATGCAATTCTTCTCGCCGCGTTACGTAGATTTGCGAAAAGTTAACCATGATAGGCATACCAGTTCTGCTCAATTTACCGAATCAGCCGCCAGCCATCGACAAAGTTCGTCAACACGAAAGGTAAAAGCGCCGCCACCAAGTGAAACGAGGAGCGTAAAGTCGGACGAAAGTCCACGCGATTACGACCAGTACCATCTCTCCCCGCCATTCGGCAGTGATAGGCATTTACTCTGTAAATCTTATCCTCAACGTCCTATCCGTGTCAACGATGCCAAGATAAGCTTTGAAGCTTTCAAGAAGAAACAGAGAGGATTCGCAGATAGGAGAAGGGTTGTTCGGTTTGAGGATTCGCCACTCCCTGAGAAGCTTCAGAACTTGAACGTCCAGAATCCAGAATCATTTGAAAGCGCGCAAATGAGTAAATTAACATGGCACGATATCGTACAAGCCCCCGTAGTTGGGACTTTGATATCGGTTGATGGCGAAAAGAAAACGTCCAACGTTGATTCGGATCGCATCGAGGTCGGCAACGAGACTTCTTACATACCTTGGCGACTACCGAAATCAAAACGAAGGGTCGTCACCCGGATCGAGCCACCGGTCAGTTTGGAGACACATCAAGTTGGAGTAAAAGTTAGCGATCGCGATATTACAACTTGGATCGATAATGTGAGAAGAGCACAGCCTTCAAATGGCGAGATGATGCAGTGAATTTTATTAGTCGGGGTTTTCAATAGTTGTCAGATCTATGAAGAAGTCCATATATACCAAGATGTGTTATGCCTGGACATGTTGTAAATTTATGGTTTCTTAAAACAGTATTCATAAAACATTGTTTAGAAATGTCGGACAATAACCTATAACAAAACACATTGTAATAGGTATTTTGATAATTATGGAATATACTATTTTTTTTAACCAGCCCTAAAAGAACAGCTTTTGGGGTTTTATACTATTGATGACTTTGAGGTACACCACCCCATCCTTCGTACTGTTCTAGAAACTTAAGACTGAATTAGTTTCAGTAATATACCATTGCAATTAGCAAACAAGTCAATTGCCTATAAGTCTATTATGCGACCTAATTTTCTGTTGACTGTGTTATATGATTATGAAAATAGATGCCGATATCTAATCAATGGAAGTTGCCCTGGTATGGTCATGCATTAATATGATAAGTTTTCACCGTAAAATACGGTGTACAAATTTGTATACAGTAATTTACCAGCTATCACAGTATTCATATTTTTCACAAGTGGTAAAAGGGTCAGGTTTGATATGAATAAATCGTCAGTTATCGGAAAAAATATGACAGTGCTTTTCTATTTTTAGCCGGTAATTACTTTTTGTAAAGATTTTTAAAGTATACGGACGCAAATTGTTCACAGATGCGACAAAACTTGTAAAGATGTAACTTGCAAGCACTTTGCTCTGGAAAATCACGAATCATCCATAAATGCTATTAGAATAAACTACCTCCGATATATAACCTCACACTCTCTTCCGTCTTCCTGAAACGAAAGTTCTCCAAGCAAACAATGTAATCTGAAATCCATTTTCGATGTCTTTCTAAGTACTAAAAGACACCAACTACGCTTTTAAGAGACCTCAATTGCAGCAACTTTTGAACAGTTCTTCCTAAACTATAGTGCTGCATGCAGGATCATTTTCACATTCTAACATCATTTCTAATAGATATAAAGTGTGTTTTAATACAAATCACCATTTTCAATCGTTATTTTTTTATGGTGCGCACTTGTGATACATTTTCTGCAAGCATCCATGGTATTTATTCTAAGATGATTATATCAATATTGTATGAAATTATATCAATAGTGAATTGTTGTGAAAATGAAAGAAAATATGTGTTAATATGAATAAATGAATTTGAGAAAAGTTTCCATGGATACAATTTTTCTTAAAGCTACACAACCTTTGATATAATTTTACTCTCTATAAAACATCGATCAGAAGGTTCATTGAATCAAGGGGTATAGGGCTACATAGTTGTGATTTTAGATTTTATTAGCCTTCACTCACGATTTCCTGCTAAATCATTAATGATTCTCTGTCATTTTCTTGAATTAATTACGAAAGCTTTAAAGTGTCATGACGAGATGACGATTTCATTTTCCCTTGTCAAAATGCCTAGTCGACTCAATAGCGTTATTGTATCCATGGCGAGCTATGTTATCTTGCCGAGTCGACTTTTAAAAAGTTGTATGTCGTCACTGCGAGTCAATTATCGCCGTTGTCCCATACAATGTATCTCATGTTGATTTATTGGTCCATTTGATGGTTTTTCTTTATTCATGATCTGGTGAGAAAAAGTTTTAAATTGTAATATTAGTTTTGATGTATTTCGTTGTACAAAGTATTTCTATTTCCTTCATACTTCATATTTCCTTTCTCTATCTTAACCGCTTAGAGGCATTTTGCGAATTTGCGGTATATAAAATTATTATTATTATGTCGACATTATATATTCAATATGAATCTCATCGACGAGATAATGTATCTCGCCATGTCGACATAATCATAAATTTTTATTAGTCAACTTGGCAAGATAACGTATCTCGCCATGCATGGCAACATGATAGGGGGTTTTCGCAACTACTATACGCGGACGCTTTCCGGAACGTAGAGAATCTATTGTCAAAAGCCCTTCATGGCGATGAAGTCTTTGTCGAGGATTGGTGAATAAAAACAGCAGTTACGTCAATGACTCTGGACAGACGACACAATATTTTGCAAGTTTTCGTCAGCTCCGGAGCATCAGACGATTTTCAAGTGCTGTTCCAATTCACCACTCTTTGACAAAGACCTCCCAGGTGGGTGTTTCATAAAGCTGTTCCAAAGGTAAGAGTGACTTTGAGAACGACTGGTGATCCTTTCTTGCGGTAAATGGTATATGCATTGGCGATTTGGTTAAGCGCGTAAGAAAGGTTTAGTCGTTCTTAAAGTCGCTCTTAACTTACGAACAACTTTAGGAAACACACACAGTTTTTACTGTGATTTGACTTGCATTTTCAGCGCATTTGCTGCGTGCTAGGATTCATTCTGCGTCGCAATGTAACAACTCCTTAATAACGCTATCGAGACGACATGGCCAGGTGAAATATCTCGTCATCTGGTCAAGTTACATGTAGATAACACTCTCAAACTTCTGTTAAGGGTTATAATTTGAATGTAATATTGCTGGGCTTCTTGGTATTGTGTGCTATTTTCACATTGGTCTAAATGCGATGGCTTTATGTGTGCTACTAGTTTTCATATTAATGTTTACAGTTGGACGTTTTGGAATAAACAATGTAATGCCTTCGTGTGGCCCTATTTCTAAGACTGCATGGTTTAACACGATCTAAATTAAGGGATTGCCAGATGCAGCATTCCCTACCTTGTGGTGGATTTGTCATGGTTTTTTATTCTTTCCTCAATACTATTCAAAAGAATTGCCTGGAAAAGAGAGGTATTATTCATTTCTTGAAGTTTAAAGAGAAATGCCAGTAGTTGCAGTAAACACTGATTTCATGAGAAAGTCTGTAAAACAAGGCTTAATTGTCAGAATATTATCGAGGATCTAGATCTGGTACAGTTACATAAACTGAACTTTGTGAAATCTTGAAATCTACGCTGAAAAATGTTCACACTGAAGATCACCAACACAGATAGGCACACGTGGGACAGTGTATTAATATTGCTAGAATAAAGACCCGACGGAAGTGACCGAATCCGCGCTTATTTTGCTTATTTCTCAGCAATTACACAATTTCTTCCAGAATCCTTTGGCACATATTTTTTATTCATACAAACAGACACTTGGGTGGTCATTTTATTAGATTCTGTAAAAAGTCAGTTTGAGATCGTTGCCAAAACTGGAATTTATCTTTAACACCAAAAATTCTATCAAAAAATATAAAATCAAATACAAGCAAAGTTCGATATTTTGCCATCTATACATTAATTTTTAAACTTGTGAGATTAGCCGATTAACCACAGGAGTAGGTGATGTGGAACTATAATCTCTTATTGTTTCACGAAAGACGAGTTATCTTGTAAATTCGTTACCCATTTTATTGTGTGCTTCATTGCAATATTACATATGCAGCAAATAAAATTCTGTCTTGTCATAATGATAGCTGGATTTTTCGCGTTTTTTTAATGTGCAATTTTAGGCTTATGTGTTTCAATTAAACTTTCCTGGAAAATTTAATTGTTTAAACAACTGGAAAAGTGATGTCATTGGTTTCCGTGAAGTTCAAGTAAAATGTAACAAGTGAAAAACTGTCAATTTCATTAAAATCAGATGAAAATAGTATTTTAAATATTAAAACGACTGATTGGTTTATTAGCTTGCTCGGCATTGCATATTTATAGGCCATTAATGTACCGCCGAAAATACAAAACTTTAAAATGACTTAAGTTTGTTAATTTCATCAACGTTTAAATTAAGTAATTTGCTAGTTTAGTTTTACTCTAATTGTTCAAACAATATTATTTTCATCCGTTAGCCTCCCTTGGATAAAAACGGTAAGAATTATAGAATTAAAGTAAAAATCAATTCAATCGAAATTAACGGATAAACAAAGATTTTCAATTAGGTATATAACCATCATATCAGTGAAGTGATGTCTTCCCTGCTTATTTTTAAACCACGTCTTCTTTCTCTCTTAAAAACGCGACACATGAAATAAACTGTCATATGTGATGGTAAAGGTTGCGATGGCAGCGATGGTAGTGTTGGTGAGATGATGATGTTGGTGGGATGATGGTGATGATGATTCTGGTGGTGGTGATGACGTTGATGTAATGATGATGATAGTGATTACGGTGGCGATGGTGGTGATGACGATGATGGTTATGACGGTGATGATGATGGTGATGATTATGATGATGGTGATGATGGCGATGATGATGGTGGTGATGATGGTAATAATGATGGAAATGGTGATGATGATTATGATGGTCGTAGTGATGGTGGTGATGCTTTATTACGATGGTGATGGTGATGTGTAAAAGTGGAGGTGATGATGGTGGTGTTGGTAATGGTGGAGGTGGTTGTGGTGGTGGCATTAAGTTTATGCGTAAGTGAGAACATTTTTGCGAAGATGCTTTCCGGATCAAATGCACTCCGTCTTACGATAAAATGCATGTAATGGTGGCAGCCACAATTTGTTGCTTAGGAAACTACTGGATGTTCATATCTTTAAAAATCTTCACCATCCTAGATAATAAAGAAAACAAAGACTGGGTGCATCCGAAACCGATCCTGGTAGAATACCCCTATACCACGTCGTCCTCCACTGGATCGCTCCCGACGGGGGTAATAACCTTTGACTCCCCCAGAACCTCTCAGCGATGCGCTTTGCGTGGGGTAACATACAATGTGGGATATCGACCGGTTGCTATGACTACCATACTCTGCTGCGTGAATAAAGTCATGTAAGCTTTTGTTTCACATGATATTCTGTATTATTGATGTATGAACAAAATGACATTGGTAAAGCGCCTGTGCGTTGATTCTCGCCTCACCCCTTCCGACCAACAACAAAAAGGGGGCACATAAACATAATAAAGTAAAAAATAATTCTAATCACATTGTTTGCATACCCGATTATGTGTCTGTATACTTATAGGCCCGAATTCACAAAGGTGGACGAAAGTTATACCGGGGTATAAAACGCGTCATTTGACGTCGTTTTAATCCATGGACTAAAGTTAGCACCTAGGGGCTAACTTTAGTCCATGGATTTTAGTTAGTCCACCGTTTGTGAATAGCGCGGCGGACTAACTTTATAACCGGGTATTAGTTAACCCCGGGCTAAATTTAATCCCGTTATAACTTTATAGTCAACCTTTGTGAATTCGGGCCATAGTTAATTACTGTATTATATCATATTTATCATTACTGCTATTGTCGGTGTTAACAGGGCATCGTGGAAGCATGTTGGTGAAGTGTGGCACCTTCCACTAGCGTACCTAGGGGGGGGGGGCAGCTGCCTCCCCCCTGATGAGTCAAAACTCATGTAGGGGACGTGTCCCTGCCCCCTCCCCCTGACGGGTCACAACTGATCCCCAAATTAATAATTTGTAATGTGAAAATGTAATGAAAACAGACGTGTGCCCCCTCTTTTGAACCTGAAGACTTTTTTTTTTGCTTTTTAATTTTTTTTAGGTAACTTTGAGGTAACAAATCCCTTATTTTCGGTTGAAGACCCCTTTTTTTTGGCTTGTCAAATTTTTTCGCAGACGAGATACGAATTGATGAAGAGCGAAATAATATTCCATTGATTTACAATGCTATGTACTTGTATGTTTAGATTGTCACTTCCCACTCTAAATTTTTTGATGTTAATTGTTTCTGATGTTAAATAGTTTGTATTTTGTATTTTTGACGTTGAATGTTTTTTGATGATATATTTTATAGTTATCTTGACATGTATTTTAAACTGCAGGGCGCCTTTGTATAGCAGTTTTAAGAACTGAACAGGCCTACCCTGCAGTATAAAATAAATAAAACAAAATAAATAAATAATAATAATAAATATAATATACATATCCTAAAATTACCCCCCCCCCCTTGGAAAATCCTAAGTACGCCAGTAGCACCTTGTATAAATGTCATGAATACATAATAAATCGAATCAATCAATCAATCAATCAACCAACCAACCAACTAACCAGCCAACCAACCAACCAATCAATCAATCAATCAATCAATCAATCATCAATCAATCAATATCAACCAACCAACCAAATCAGTAATCCATTATCAGAGAGAAAGTGAATTTCTTTTGGATATGCAAAAGAAATATTCCCGGTAAAAGGGGGTATAACTACAAATTCATTTGAAATCACGAAGTTCTGTTTTCCTTCCTCATTCTCTTTCTCTCTCTCTCTCTCCCTCTCTCTCTCTCCCATACCCGTCTCATACAAACTCAGCATATTTTCTCTATTAACATCCCTCTTTTTTCTATTTTCTATCCTCAACCAACCCCCTCTCTGGACCAGCTCTGTACCCAAGCTACAACTCACCCGTTTTTATCTCTCCTGACTACCCCTTCCATTCTATCAATTGGTTTTGAATTGATATTTATACTGTACTATACACTATTATTGTCTTAAATCATAATGATGGCGCTCTTTGTCAAACTTTTCACGAGTCCATGAGTCTTCCAGGCGTCTGGGTTTCATTGAGGATGAGAGGCGTATAATGAGTCAATGATTTTTTTTTTGGGGGGGGGGGGCTAGACATTGTGGTGTACGCCGAAAAATATTTCAGTAGTAGCGCGCGAGCTAATATCTTACGTTCTTAGAATGAATTAAAAAAAAAAACAAAGTTTAAGATGACATCCATATTCCTTTCATTTCCGTACCCCTTCCCTTTCAGTCAGAAATATTTTAACCCCCCCTCCCCGCCGCCCCCAATCCCAAACTAGTGATAGACTGATAGTGACCATCAAATGTTTTTGATAACGAACCAGCCAGGGTGACACCAAAGGGTATGCGGGGTGGGTGTGGTGAAGGTAGGGTTGTGTTGGGGTGGGGGTACGGTTCTGCCCCTATACTTCTGAGGTATAGAGGAAAGGGGGAAATGAAAAAAAAAGCGAAGAAAGAAGACAGAAAATTAGAATAAATAATTTAATAGAATATTGGAAAAGGACTAAGGAGGGTTGTCTGTAGTGTAGCTATATTTTCAATGACCCTCTTTCTGTCGGTCGGTTCCCCCTCCCCGCCCAGCTCCATGGGCGGCTTTGTTAACGAGGGGGGGGGGGGTGATTCTGTTGTTGCATCCCCCAAAACAAAAGATAATCCTCTGCTCCGCCGCACATGCCCCGCCCAAAAATAAAAATGACTATAGTAATAATAACAATAATATTAACAAAAATGATAATGAAAATAACAATAATAATAATAATGATAATGATCATAACAATGATAATAATAATAATGATAATAGTAATATGATAATAATAATGATAATAATAATAATAATAATAATAATATTAATAATAATAATAATAAATCGCATTAGCCATTATTTTTTCTTCGACTTCGGAAAGCCATTTGTGAACGTCGATCCTTTTGGAGACGACATTAACTTGTGGTTCAATCGCATGCAGTCTCCATTATGTACATGTAAAAGCAAAAAAAAAAAAATGATCATAGAACACCACTTATCCATACCAAGTGATGCTCTCATATTGCTCCATAAAAGTTATAATTATCAGAAAAGGACATAATAAACAAGAAAATTATTACGAACACATATCTACTACCACCTACGTTGACTACTCAGAAGCATAAAAAAATCATAGTCTTGATAGAGCTTTCAAAAGCAATCTCATTTTAAAGGAATACGACTATCCAGACTACAAAGGAAAAAAAGGAGAATTTTCATATTATCAAATCTTACCCTCTGTTTACTTTCTCCAGTATGGAACATGTGCATGGAGTTTTGTTTTGTCTCCTTTAAAAAAATGTGTCTATTTGTTTGTGGCTTTATTTATGACTAATTAGTACTATGTAATAAAATAAATCATCTTGTACAATTTGTTGTTTGTATGCTGTTTGGAGACGTTCTGTTTATCCAAGGAAACAAGTGTAGCTTTCCAATGGGCCCTCGTTTTATTATTTCATATTTCGCATTAATTTCATGAATTTGTAGATTATTGCGTTGTGAGTTAAAAGGAAATCAAATCAATCAATCAATCAACTACAAGGTTAAATGTTGAGTTGCATGTAAGTTGAAAACCTACATGCTTTTCAAGTTTGATATATTCTCCCTATAACAGTGCATAAGTCTGCTCATCATAATTATGAAGGGTGTGAGCCAAGGAACACAGGGGAGATGTGCCCCCGCCCCCCTTTATTTGCAATGTATACCCTCAGATGTATTCACTCATCCTCTCATGATGAGTGCTCCCTCCTTTGCCCTTTTCTTATTTGGTTGTAAAAATAGAAATGTTTCCTTTTGGACAAATGATATCTTGCCTTTTTTAATATGTTTTTTGTTCCACTTTGTTTTTTTTTCTACACAAAATAGATCAATTTGCTCTGCCACCTTAATTACCAGGTTCCAAAGTTTCGATGTTATGCAGTATCTATTTGAAAATAGTTGAAAAGTCTGACAAATCGAAGTTAATTCTCATTTTCAAGTAGTGAGGAGAGAAAGGGAGGGCTTGAGTATCCTTGGACCTACTTATTATGTCATACCAAACAAAGAAAATCAGATGAAATATTATTAAAACACCCACACCAAATCCACACCTGCCTGTAAATATACGCCACATCCTTACACATTCAGACTTCGATCTCGTTAAATTTCAAGTGTCGACTGTCGTCAAATAAAAGAGATGTTACTCAAAACAAATAATAGCCAGTAACCCTTATCGGGTCCTATTTACAATTCTTGAGCCCATGTTCTATTTGTTTGTTTGGAAACAAATTTACCCACTTCTCTTAATGAGACGTTAGGAGCATTCATGGTACCATTACCCCTCGGCAAATACGAAACTTAAAGAGAAACGAAAGGAATGGCGTTAAAACAGAACCTATCAAAAGATTGGTCCAGAACCTAGTAATAGATCTTACTATTCATGTTTAAGAATGGTTGCGTATAGTGATCACAGAAATAATTTGTAATAATAACTCAATGAGCCTCGTCATCACGAATTTCGAGGGGCGCAATTTCGGCACTTTCCACCGGCATCATGGGGTGCGGGATTTTTTTTCTTCATTTTACCCGAGAGTTAATTTACCTATATTACATTCCATCGTCCCTCAGCTTTATGTTGCGGACCAAGTTATTGTGTGATTGGATAAATACTTTTAAATGTCTTATTGATATACAATATTCTTTAAAGTAAGGACACCAGAGTTTCCAGGTCGATCTAGATAATCATTTCATGTCATATAATGATTTGTATGTTTGATCTGAGATGAAAGACCGAAACAGCATTGCTTAAATTGTCGAACAGCGTTTTCACTGGATAGGATTTTTTTGTCTGTTTTCAATCAAGGAGAAGAACAAAATACTTGGTGCAATAATTTATTGACGCCACTACAAAAGAAATATATGCATTGTAAAATGGCAGGAATACTAGTAACAACACAGTTTCTCATCGAGGAAATAATTGATTCCGAAATTAGTATTCTTTGATCAAACTCCGATAACGTGCCATACAAGCAGTGTAGAATGTTCAGAGAGAACACACATAGTACAAAGTTCTGTACAAGGTTAGTGTATCGTTCGAATCATATCATACCGGCAATTAAGGATTGATATTTTGCTCAAACAAAGAGTAATAGACAATGAAATATACTGATATCCTTATCAGTTTAATGTTGCCTTCCAATAGAAATCAGTTATTAACCTTTAGTTAGAGGTCATCATTCACGTGTATCCAACCCGGTGACACTTGTCAGTCTGAATTACAATTATTACATGCACGATCGGGACATCCCCTCCTCAAGCCATCGAATAAGTATACAAACATTTACACAATGATTGCATTTTTTATCATTTTGTACAAGAGGATTATACTACTGACGATGATAACGCCACTGCTTGAACTCACACTCCTGTGAATGGCGCTCTCTCAAAATCATAATGTTTAATCCCACGGTTGCATCACTCGTGGTGTTTCACAAGAATGCTATACCATTTTTTAATGGAGAACTAAAGGTCTTTCTATTCAACCAATATGCATATAATTTTGTTTTAAACCATACTATATTCAACATCTGCCCCTGTATGAAATCTGCTTTATTCCGGCGAAACATATCCCTTTTTACTTACTTTCTAATTCTGTAATTACCATCATAATGTATCAAATTTCTACGCCATGAGCAGCCTTTCATGATGAATACTGGCATGACTGGCGCAAAGTCTCCTTACTATTATTTCCCTGAAGTAAACCTCACACATTTATTAATTCTCATCCTTTTATACGTACTATTTTTCACAACGCACTATTATGCGCTTTTTACTATGCACTATTGCTCCAGACAACAAAAATAAATCATCGATGGGGGGGGAATCATGCTTCCTCAGTTACAGGACCAGAGCTATGGAATCAACTGCCTCTCTAATAACGCCCAATTTCATCAACAGAAACATTCAATTTCCAACTAAAAACTTGTTTAATCATCTCCCATTCACAATTATTTTAACAGTGTGCTCTGTTCAGGAGAATTCAAGTTTCTTTTTTTTGTCTATCATTTCAATTACTGTTCATGTGTATATTCATTTTCTTGAACCGACATGAGCACTAAAAGGTAGACCTGTGCGCTATACAATTAAAACCACCATTGTTATTATTATTATTATTAGTAGTAGTAGTAGTAGTATTGTCCTCATCATCATCATTAGGCCTGTAAAGTTAAAATTTATACTGATGAAATAAATACTTGTTTTAATGCGTATAGCATTTCCATTTATTTGAATGCAGGATGAAAAAAGCATTTCCGATTACATACCTTGATCACGGACATAGTGCAGCGGCCGAGGATCGAACCTCGGACTTTCTATGTATAGTCAGGCGCCTTAGACCAATCGGCCAAGGCACCTCCACTTTTACTAACTTTTACGAACGAATATCAATGAAAAATACTAAAAATTAGTAACATGAATGAAAAATTTCAATAAATACAAATACTAATTTTGACGACAACTGAGAACCGACGATTATTTTGATGAATTAAAGAAATGTAAATATTACATTAGGGAATAACCATCATTGAACATTTTTCTCACATCCCCTGATCAATATGACAATCAAATAAATTCATAAAAATAAAATGATTAGACAAAAATGATTACTTTGTATTGCAAGATTGATTTGAATGATATGCGTGGAACTTTTGGCTGCTGTGTGGTGAAACAATAATATTTATTTTCATCATGTTAATGAAGCTCTCTATCGGGGATCGAACTTTTTGCTACTATTTGAAAAGACGAACAAAAATTTCGACTCCGCTCGTTCCCAATATGAAGGTGGAAAATTTTCAGTGCATTTGACGATTGTGGTCAATATAAAAACTAATTGTTCTGAGTATACTGAAATACTTCAAATCCACGATTACATTCTTATTAACTTACCATATAAAACACATTCTTTAAGAGAAATCAACATTTGTTTCTATTTTGAATCTTTGTTTCTTTTCTACATAATTATACCCACTTCTAAATTCGGACCATGTCTGCAACTTTCTTCCATGTTGGTGATAATTGAATGAGTATTTACATTTCCCACTGGCCTAACGAACTGAACAAACACGGTCAGTCGGAACTTAATGACTCTGTTTGTTCATCTGTTAGTAGAACTCTTCTGCCGGTATTGATACTTTTAAATGACATGCCAATAATATCGTAGGTAGGCAGAGTTTGATATTCAAACAATAAGAAGGACAGGACTGCTTTCTCCTTAATGCGAAGATAATGCACGGAGAAGGTGTGATAATTTGGATATTGACCGAAAAGGTGGGTTCATTGGTTACCAATGTCGTCTGCGCCGTTTGAGTCAGGATCACCATCAGTTCTTGTCACCCGTATGGATGAGAAGAGTTTGGTTTGTAACTAAGATCTTTGAGATTGGATTATTAAGGCCTTGAAAGAACTGGCTTTTGTACTAGCCGAAGACGAATATTAGCAAAGATAATGCTTGAATGGTCATTAACTGTAAGCCGGGATTCGGTGTCCAAGAGCTAATCATAATGTCGCTTCGGAAGTCAATCTTCTTGATGGAAAACTAATTGGATGAACGACATCTTCGAACTGGCTTCATCATCTGAGATAATGGAAGACAAAGAGATCTGAGGCGATAGAACTTTAACAAACTGCCAGGCTATGTATGTCACGTTTGTATACTTTGTGAAATAAAACATCTCTTAACTGTGCATAATTTTTTTTATATTTGCAATATGAAGGTGTTTGTTTCTTTTCTTGGATTTACAGAAGAAGATAGCTGGCTCATTTTACAGATGAGCGATGTCAAAGGAACGTAATAATCGGATCTGGAGTATGACGCTACGCAACTCGTTGCAGATATTAAGTATTTATTGATTTAAAAATATTTGACTTCGTTGGAAAACCAACTTTGACATTGATTATAAACCATTTGGGATAGATATTGTATTCGACGTGGGAACACTTTTTTGAAGCATTCTCTATACACAATGCGGGAGCTTGGAACGATAAAACAAAATGTATACTCGATCAATAATCAGATAATGTATCATAGTCGGTATCATGAACTCGAAAGATTGTCAATATATAGGATTGGAAATGATCGACTACTATAAATAAACATACGAAAACGGTATGCGTTCGTGCTTGTATTTGCATCTCTCTTTAATCTTCAAAGAGGAGTCATGGATCTATTTGCCTTTTTTTCAGATTTGTTTCAAGCGACTTTATCAGCAAGATTATTGAATAAACAAATTAATGGATTATCAAAGTTCACTTGGAGACAGGAAGACGGGCGTTCGTAGTAACCACTTGTTAGATAGAACTGCAGTGAGGGGTATTCTTCTAGATTACAATCATTCAAGGAGTTGAACCGGGATTTCTCGAATACTTTTCATTTATCATTTATTGATAGTGGAGAAGTTCATAATGTTCATCTCGTTCTGCAGTAAGCGCAACTAGTTTTCTACTGCATTCGATGCGGGTTATATTCTCCTTACTGACTACTGATTATGGAAGATATTTACCAGTGACTAAACGCCCGTGCATTGAAACAAGTGGATGATATTCATTATATCAATTAAGGGACTCCATGTTTGAAAATAAACTTCATTATTTACCATTTGAGAATTATCCGAATTGAGTGACTGGTAAAATTGTCATCGTTCTTTTTGACATTATTCGGCAATATCGAAATGTTGTTTATTGATCCAAATTGGGATCAAAGTGGACCGGGGAGTCGATGTTAAAACGCATTATGTATGTTATAAATACATAATAACAAGAAAAGGTGTTGCTGATGATGTTTAACACGCTGTATTAGGACATTTAAAGGGAGCCTGATTAAAATACTACGATATGAAGGGAGCTACTGACAAGATCGATTCGCGATGGCTGTTTCATTAATTCGCTCTGCATCAATCTCGGAAATAGGACTTGAAAAGACGAGCTTTGATCTGTCCGTGATTGCTCTGAACCCTTCACGCCTCGCTCGGAGGAAAAGCGCCATTTCCTCTTCACCTTCTCTACACTCACT
This sequence comes from Lytechinus variegatus, assembly GCF_018143015.1. Classification (NCBI taxonomy): domain Eukaryota; kingdom Metazoa; phylum Echinodermata; class Echinoidea; order Temnopleuroida; family Toxopneustidae; genus Lytechinus; species Lytechinus variegatus. Next base: position 20,815,035 of record NC_054751.1, read on the forward strand.
GCCTCCCGTCACCATGGCTACGGATGAAAATGGAAGCGCGCGAACGTCAAGACGGGTTTCGATCGTGTACGGAACGAATGTTTTGAGCCAGAGATATCAAAATTATCGGCATTTATCGATGTCTGAAGATGCGAACAATGGCGAGTACAAGGTGATGGACAATGACGATGTCGAACCAGCTGCAGTGAAGGGTAATGAAATCAACAATAACGGTATTATTGCTACCACTGGACAAATGCCATCACAATCTACCGGAGATATTAAATCTAATGCCACTTTTGATTCCGCAGACGATCGTTTTAATCGCTACTTTGACCAAGACCCTAAACCGAATCTACGTCAGCAACGCCGCAGGTCGTTACCGGGTAGCTTCACCCGTGTACCGACCCGCAGGAGGTCGACATTAAGCACGGAGATCAGGGAAGAAGTGGACATTGATTTAGCTAACGACATGGCGAAGCGATCGAACGCCGTTTCTCGCCGGCGACAAACTCCCATCCTGTTGGAAGTCAATACGAGCAAGAGCTCTGTTGTAGCGGCTCGCAGGCAGTCGACCACGGGGTTGCAGCCGTCCACTAACTTGCTGACGACCAGTCAAAACAATACGAATGTCCATAGGGGAAGAGATAATTTTTGTAAGTCTGCCCCGCCTGTGATAAACCTACCCCGTCAAGAACCGGAACATCTGCGACCAACGCACAAAACTTTCAACTTTATCTACAACGACGATCAGCATTGTAGCGAGATGATTGATCAACCAATCGTAGGTGGAATCCCGACTGGTGACGAGGAGACTGAAGGGGTAAATGATGGGGTCATTGATGGCTTATCGGATTCCTTCCCCGTGTTCAGCGATGGCGGTGACGATGCACCGGACGAGGGGAACTTTTTGGCGCCAATTACGGAACGGGCGTTGAGCACGACGGGTGAAGAATCACCCCAGGATCGTGGTCTTCGGATCTTAAGGTGGATCATGGAGGAACAGGATCAACCTCGATCGCCGACGGGTGATGATAAGAACGATGACGAGAAGAACGTCCCTGTCCGACGATCGAGCGGACAGAGGAAGGCTGAAGCAGAACAACGCGAACCCTCGTCAACCGCGAAAAGTCGAGAAATGAAACGATCGTCTTCACGAAGCAAGCTTATAGGAAAAACCTGAGAGATTTCAATGGTACAGGTTTTGCTTAGCGACACAGAATTCTTTTATTTAAGGAATCTGAAGTTGGATGAAGATGAATATAGATCCGACATCGATGATCGATTGTGTTAGATGAGATGACTTTTTGTTTAACTTTGACTCACGGATGTTGATCTTGAATCTCGACTCGACATCTCGAATCAATAAAGTGGAATTGATGCTTTTTATGCAAATATTTGAACTAACTCTCAATAGTTAGATCTCTTCTATGCAGACTCATGTGTCCTTAGATTGTACATTCATTGGAAAATATTATTGTGACGATTATATATTTAAAGATGTTTCTACTTCAGAAACAAAGTTGGGTAGCCATTGTTAATGGAGAATTTGCTGTACCACCTGGCACAAACTTATTGACACTGCATTATATCTGTTGTTTTGGTTCATCGAAATATCTGTTTAAAAAGATCAGAACTTTATACATTATATTTATCAAAATAATGATACAGGTGTTTTAACATGTTTATTGCTTTGATGATGTAGAACATTTCTCCTCATTATGCTTCCGCTGTTCCAATTTGTTTTGTTCAAAAATACATTCGCCTAATAGCAACTCCGTTTTAGGAGCATTACATCCAATTCCCCCCTCCATTTTATACACAAAATTATATCTTCTACATGCTTGTGTAATCATTTAATTTGTTGGTATTTTGATATTCAAGGTGTTTGTTCCTTAGTTTCAGAGTTCCCGAAGTAAAAAGCAAGTTTGAACACATGTTTTTTGCAACATGTATAACTTTGGAAGTGTTGTTAAAAGACGTTATATATCTCCATTTCTGTTCCATAAAAAAAAACAGATATTGTTCTGATATCAAGGAAAGCAAAATGAAATGGAGTATATTTCATGATTGTTTTTAGAATCTAGATTACTACTTGTTCTTAAAATCTAGGTCGGTAATTTTGGTCGATAATTTTGTTCTAATAATATACAGAAAACAAGATGACAGCTTGTATTGATGAAATCCAATAAAAAATAATTTAACTCCTGTTAAAATTATTTGCGATTTGTGAGGCACGACTTTCGTATATGAGTGATTAATAAGAATTAGTTATTACTGAAACCATGAAAATACTCTTTATTCTTAATTTATCTCTTGTTTGTTATCTCACAAAAAAAATACCACTTTCTCTCTTTTTCTTTTCTTTCTTTCTTTCTTTCTTTCTATCTATCTATCTATCTATCTATCTATCTTTCTATCTTTCTTTCTTTCTATCTTTCTATCTATCTATCTATCTATCTTTCTTTCCTTTTCTTTTTTTCTTTCTACCTTTCTCTCTTTTTCTTTCTTTCTTATTTTTCTTTCTTTTCTCCTTTTTCTTAATTTGATTTATATCTTTCTTGATTGTTGATTGTTTTCTTGAAAATAAGACTTTGTCAATAGTATACGATTAGATAAGTTAATTATTCTAGTCTTCATCATATTCAACAATGGTCACAGTTTTTTTCTAATTGATTTAAATTTCGCACATCTGCAAGATGCTATGTGGTGTCAATGAGTGTGTAGAACGAGTTGAATTTATGTGGTCATAAGACAATAACGGATGGTTACAAAATAACAATAGACAACTCTGAAATATCATCAAGCTATAATGACAATGTCACACTATATGTATCAAATGCTACCTGAGCATATTGAGTAGGAATTTCTTATCGTCTGATCTTGGGCTCCTCAATGTTTTCATCACTCTATGCAGGGTATAAAAGGTACATTTCAATTGTTTAATTTTCTTTAAAGTTTTGTGCGTTTTGTTTTATTGCAAAATCAGATACGAAGCAAAATACAGTAGAGAAAATTATGCAAAGATTAGTAGTAAAACACTTATTTAGAAAGCAATCGGGGGATAACCCAAATGAGCAATGTTGATACAACATTATTGTTCTTCTTTGTGGTCCTGAAAATGCCTTGTTATTATGGAAGCTGCCAGTATAAAGTATTCCATATATGTGTTTCGATAGATGATGAATATTTACCATGTATTCAATTATTGTAGACTGAGAGAAAGATTGAGTCTTATTTTATGACAAAAGATGACTAATCATCATCGCAAGCATAACTATTCATGCATTTTCTTTCAAAGGAAGGTACTCGAATGTAGTTGGAGATTGAAGAACACTTTTTAAAATTAATTTCTTAATGGATGTCAAGATGCATAATCGCCTATTTTAGAAGAATGTTTCGAAAAGCAATAAATGAAAAGAAACTTGTAGGTATCTTTGTGTATTTTTTTTCTTGTTGTGGTAAAGTTTGAAACATTTATAAGCCAGGGCTATTCATTTGAGATTAAGTTATTGGGTAATGAAGCTGACGGTGATGCTGGCGCCGATTGTCGTGGTGCTGCTGCTGATGACGATACTGCTTGCGGCGTGAAGGAGTTGATGATGATCAGGATGATGATGGTGGAGACTTTGATGATGGTGATACTGTAGGTGGTAGTGGTGGTGGTTGTTGTTGTGGTGATGATGATGAAGAAGAAAAAGAAAAAGAAGAAGATGATAGTGATAGTGAGTGGTTTTGATGTTGGTGGTGGAGATGATGATGATGGCGGTGCTGTTGTTGTAAGGTGGTGGTGATGATGATGATTATGATGATGTTGGTGTTGATGAAGAATATAATGATGATGTTGGTGATGATGATGTTGGCGATGATGATGAAGATGATAATGGTGATGATGGTGATGATGATGATTATGATGATGTTGGTGGTGATGAAGAACATGATGATGATGAAGATGATAATGGTGATGATGGTGATGATTATGATGATGTTGGTGGTGATGAAGAATATAATGATGGTGCTGTTGTTGTAGGGTGGTGATGATGATGACGGTGATGATGAATATGATGTTGGTGATGAAGATGATGGCGATGATTATGAAGAATATGATGATGATTATGAAGAATATGATGATGATGATGTGGAGCGTTGCGGCCCAGTGGATTAGTCTTCGGACTTTGAAACAGAGGGTCGTGGGTTCGAATCCCAGCCACGGCGTAATTTCCTTCAGCAAGAAACTGATCCACAGTGTGCTGCACTTAACCCAGGTGAGGTAAATGGGTACCGGTAGGAAGTAATTCCTTGAAAAGCTGTGCGCGCTATGAACGCCTAGCATCATGAGCATAGCCGGGTAATATAGGAGCCCCTTGAGCACCTAACAAGGTGGATATGTGCGCAATGTAAATACCCTATATTATTATTAATATGATGATGGTGATGATGGTGCAGTTGTTGTAAGGTGGTGTTGATGATGATGATGAATATGATGATGATGATGAATATGATGATGATGGTGGTGGTGATGAAGAACATGATGATGATGTTGGTGTTGATGATGAAGATGATGATGATGATGGTGATGATGATGATAGTGATGGTGATGATTATGACGATGATGATGTTGGTAATGATTATGATGATGATGGTTGGTGATGACTTTGACGATGATGAAAATGACGATAATTATGGTGATGATGATGTCTGTGGAAAATGTTCACATCTGTCCGCGGGGGAAGGGGGGGGGGGGCTGCTGGATCCAGCACTGTCTTAGGGTACGTACATTGCCTTGACTGCATTTTGTCAATAATTAATGAATTAAAACTTTGAGTTCAGATAAATCAGTATAGAGACAAAAAATTCCCAATCCTTGTTCCAATACAAACATTACCATACAACTGCATTGATTTCCACAAATCACAGACTTTGTGTTCATTCCCATAATACATGTTGTTATTTGGTCAGTTGTGTCATTGATTAGTGATTGACCGATAAATGGTCAATGGACAGTGGCCGGAGGTATTACGTCACACACACGTTTATGGCACTATTTGCATAAATGACCTATCCATTCTCATGAATAATTCATGAGGCAATCGTTTGTCAATGATTATCGCAATTCAACCAAACATATCGATTAAATGATTTTTTTAACCCCCACCCCTTTTTCAAGAAAAATATTTATCCGTTTTTTTTATCTCTCCCTGAACCCCCCTCCACATTTCTCCATCATATTTATTTCTGCCACTATTCAAGTACGTATCACCTCCAATCTATCCTATCTGTTCTGTATTATAATCATTCTTAAAAGTCAATGAACCATTTACACATAATCACATGTATTATTATTGATAATTGAATTACAGGGTAGTAACAGAGATTCTATTAACATACTCCTCTTTTTTTATGCTGTTTATTTTGCTCTTTTCCCTCTACCCCTTTTCTTCCCGCTCCTCCTTTTTTTCGCTACTTGAAGAGTTGAAAAATAATGGGGAGAGCGGTCACCGTCTGCACCCAATCCTGTGATACAACCCTTGTCAGATGTCCGTTCTATCAGCCCCGCTATCAGCATAAATTTCATGAAACAGTCTTAAGACTGAATAATTATTTTCAACCAGTTGTAATGTAAATCGATCGTCAACTTTACGCGTCAAGCCAACTGATGGCGTGATGCGAGAAGTTGATCATGGTTCTTGCCAGTTAGTACGATGGCAAATGATGGTATAAATGACAAATCTTAAGTCCATAATTTGACTGAGTCTGTAGTTCAGTCTTGAGAATGGTTGGATATCTGGCTATCCGGGGGTCGGTAATTTGGGATTTGGACAGAAAACGATGAATGAGGATCGTCTCTACACCCCCCCCCCCACCACCACCACCTCCATAACCACCACGCCGCAACTGGCCGTGACTAAAACAAATCAAAATATCACGAAACTGCCTTGTCATGATTTTGGTGCCTTTATAACAAATTGACGAAATTTTGAACAGTCGGATCAGTAGAAAGTTATGCACCATAGTCATGATGAGTGGACAATCTTGATAGTCAATTAATCTTTAAATGGAATTTCTATTCCAGACAATAAATATTCATTTCGTTTATTTCCATTTTCAACAATTACAGTTTCTTTTGTACATGTTGACATATATAAATAACAAAACATATTTCAAATATTCCTGCACCGGTGTGTTGGCTTAGTTGGTAGAGCGTCCGTCTCACAACCGGGACCAAAAGACGTTAAAAGATGGGAGTTGCTGCTATACCCTGTTTGGCGTTCAACAATCAAAGGGATAGAGCCTCGTCGATCTGGCGCTGCACGGTGGCTGCCGGGCCCACGATCAATAATGGGCAAAGCAAATTTTCTGAGTATTTCATTTCATGTCTATTTCGAACAATAAAATGGATAAAAAAATATATATTCAAGATTATTGCATATCAGGTTGGAAATGGAGGAGGCTGCTAAAAAGCGGAGCTTGTAGAGATCAGTCTCCTAATAAATATTCTTGCAGTTGTTTAGCATATAAAAATCTAAATAACAACTTGAGCATGAACCAGTTGAATTAAAAGGAAATAGGGGGAATTAAAATAGAAAAGGAAATAAGGAAAAAGAGAGATTAAAGGTCTCCAGAATCCAGCTCCAGCACTCACAGACGGACCTCGCCGATCAACGGGGAAACGAAAGAGATGTAAAAGTGTACGTGACATGATAAACATGTTTGATTAAAAAAATACAAGAGTTTGAGTGATGAAGAGTTAAATTCAATGGTTATCTTGGAGAATTTTTTTGAACTTATATTTGAAATAACTAAGGCTTGGAGATTCTTTGATGTTACTATTAATAGTTCCCCAGAGTCTAGGGCCTTCAAAAGTAAAAATTGATTTTGCAAGGATGGTCCGGGGTAGTGGTAAATGGAATTCATCGGATTGACGTGTGGGATATTTGTGAAGGGTTTTGTTTTTGTTAAATGAAGAATGAAATATGGGTGGTAACATATTATTATTTAACTGATACATGAATTAACCTAAATTATATTGGTACAGTGTTTTTATTTTTAGAATGTTATTGTTTAAAAACAACTCGTCTGTGTGAGATCTCCAGGACAAGTTGAAAATAACACGCAACGACTTCTTTTGTAAAAGCAATATTTTATCTAGGTAGGTTGAGTGTGTGTTTCCCCAAACAATTGCTCCATAATTTAAATATAGTAAAATTGATGTTGATTAAAGCATTTTAAAGAGGAAGTTGGAAGAAAAAAATTAACTTTGTTGATAACACCAATATTGCGGGAAATTGTACGACATATAGAGTCAATATGTGTTTTCCAAGATAATTTGTTGTCTATTATGAGACCTAAAAATGTTGTTGTAGTAACAACATCAATGTCTATATTGTCCAATTTGATATTAAATGGCAATTGTTCCAAAGAATTGCTAAAAAGCATGCATTTCGTTTTTTGTACATTAATTGTCAATTTGTTAGCCCTAATCCATTGTACCAATTTATCCAATTCAGTGTTCAATACATTAATTAAAATATCGGGGTTAGGATGAGAGTAAAGTAAATTTGAATCATCTGCAAAAAGGACATAAGATGATATTTCAGAGGAGTTCTGGATGTCATTTATAAAGATTATAAATGAAATAAAATATTCTTTAAAAGGGCCTCTTAAATTTGGAATAAAATGGATGAATTCTTAAGTGGTGTTACGGTTTATCTCATATTATTTCAACCATTGGTCAGGTCGAATTCAGGTCAATGTAAAACCCTTTTTAATACCTAGAAAAGTCTAGAGCATCTTACTCCTTGATCGAAAGGGAAAATAATTACACAAAATATTCCACAAATATTCACGAAATCGCTACTGCACACTCTTCATGAATGCACAGAATACTATTATATTTATAACCATGAGCAATTTGATCGTTTTCCATTTTGGTTTGGTATCAGTGCGGCTATGGCAACTTGGTAATGCGGAAGTGAATGGTGGCGGCCTGTTCTAGTATGACATCATAATGCTCATTGGATTCATGTTGATTGATTGTGATGTCAGGATTATAGAGATGAATATTATCCGTTCTGCCATTTATCAACCCTTTTATTGATGATTTAAAATTTGACTGATTTTATTGACTCCAATTTAATTGAAGCAATGAAACTATGAAGGGAACCACGACAATACTGACGTGATATAAAATTTGATGAAATGAAATTTTTAGATATTTATTTATGTTCTTATAGTCACAGCAGGTGATATTCCTTTTTATTGGCTTTTCTTTTTGCGTTAGCAAAACCTTTAAAAAAATTGTGACCAATCTTTTAAGGTTGTATTCCGTAGGCCGTATAAATACAAATAAGGAAAGGTGGATATGGTTTTTAAATCCCGGAAAATAGCAAATAGATGAATAGCGAATAGAACATCCGATACGTGAAGAGTCAGCACGGATGAAAAATCTACCGACAGATTAATCGAATTCATTGAATGATTGAAAAAAAAACATGTAGACGCAGACGGGTTGATTTTCAATCTGACAAAGATATGAAACTTTCATTTTTTAAGATTTAATATCAATTGTATATGTACTCTAAATGTGATGTGAGATGGTGGCTCTCAAATGGAAAAAATAGTTAAAGTACATCGAAATGCTGTTTTCGCTATGCTTTTAAATATCATGAAAATAAAGTATTATCATCCATGTACGCATTGTGACTTTTATTTCTCTCTTCAAAAAATGTCTGGTCAGAATTGATTTATGAGTGTGTCGAGACAAAAGATTCGAAAAATTTACAACTTGCGTCAATCAAAAGTGGGTTATTCTAGATTGAGAATGGCTATTTTGACGAGCCCACCCCCCCCCGCCACCTTGCAAAAGTAAGGGTGCTGAAATGAGAAGTGGGTGGGGGAGTGGCTCGTTCTATGTACCCACCATTACGGTCGACTGTCTTGCAGTGGTAAAATTGATACAATGTCCCTCTTCTGCTGTCAGGGTGTATGGCCAATTATTCTTCCTTACCAACACTGGTTTTACATAATTTATGTTCATCAATCCTCTCAAGGATTTTATTCAAGTTACTGAAAATAAAACCAAGTCTCCGGGGTTATGCAACTAATAAAGGCTTTTATATTAATGGTTTCTACAAATTGACCGGTTCATATTGTGACAGTTGTAGTAAAGGTGGTTATGCTTTTTTTAAATTATATAATGCAAGTATCTAAGTTAGAGAGGAATGCGATAAAATGTAATAAATGTACAAAGCGTGACGGCCATTAAAGATTTGAAAGCATCCTCGAAAATTGTCCCGGCAAAAATCCCTATTAAACAAAAACACTCTAAGCAGGGATATCGTAATTTTTTTTTTTTTGGGGGGGGGCGTTTATGACAAATTTTGATGGAGGTAAAAGGTTTTAAAAAATGCCAGCAGACGTGCATTTACGACATATCAATTTAAACAATAAAAAATAATTCAGAATGAATTCACATTTTATTCTTTTATATAAATTATTTCACGTACACCATACACCTTGTAAACAATGTTGATGTAAGCATATCTATGAACAGTAAAATGCATTATACAACCTCCTTGAAGTGACACAAAGGTTAGCGATTGATCATACGCGATTTTCGCGATTAATTGTAGTCAATGGAATCAATCGTAGAAAAATGTTCTACGATAAGTTTTGTTATACGGGCCCCGGGTATTGTTAAAAAATTCAAATAAAATAATTGAAATTCAAACAGCAATGTTAAATTTCTAATACATAATCCTTAAGCTAATAGAATTGATGGTTGAAGTATTGTTGTTTTGATATAAAAAAAAATATTTGCACTCTCTTTGAATATTAACAAGTTCATATAATAGTAAACAATTAAAATCGTGTAAAATGTATTCATGTTTTTTATTTTTGGTTTTTACTGTGTAGAAGCTCATAGGATGTGTTCATACTTTCCTTTAAGGAGGGCAGATATATCAATTTACTCACATTATGATGTAGAGCACATATTGAGTCGAATACAATAATATTGTCGATCATTAATTTCGTATAATCATAGTCAGTGCGCCTAATTATGTCTAGCGTTTATACATGCTCGTTTGTATATTACACAGTCTGATAAAATTTTATTTTAAAAAGTACATGTACACAGTTTCCATCACAATGTGATCACCGTGTGAACAACACGATGGAAAAAAGACAGTAAATATCTCAAACAATCCATCGTGAATATTAAATGTAATCACATGGTAAAAGTATAATCACCGTCGCTTTTGTAACATAATACCATCAGGATGCAGATACGCAATACTATCAACTTCGTAGGCTCTATTGGCACAAGTAAAAGCAATCGATTTAACATGTAAACATACTAATGTGCATCACAACACAGTCGTTCGTGGACGTAATGTTTGTCCTGAATCTAAACTTGATGTTATGCGAGTGTGATCTTGTCGTCTTCGGGGGTTACAACTTTTACATTGACTAAACGCAATAGTAATACCAAGGAGTTATCAGCACTCCTTGATTATACATGGTTGTTTGTCGCATTTATCATTCTGTATATCACACTGTGATAAAATGTGTGTCACATGTTATCAACGTATGGTGTGGACGTATTTTACACAGTATCGCGACCAGACTGAGACCTCAGAAAATCTCTAAGTCGCAATGTAAAAATTTTATATATTCTTGTATATGTTTATATTCGCTTACACACTCAAAGTCTTTGTTCTTAAAACATTAAAATTACAGGGCAAGAATATCATTATTAATATAGGAATATATCGGATCACAAGTACCGGAGTTTACTGATTATGAAAATGTTGAACGAATTCTTTGAAAGAAACATCCACTGATTTGACTCACGTTATAAACTGGCCTATGTAGGAGATATTTGGATTAATAATGGGAGTGAATATGAAATATGAAATTGAAATTATATATATTCATGGGCGGAAATCTCTCCTTAAAGGTAGGGGGGACACAATTGTGTTTTCCGTTCTACAAGAACTCTGGAACTCATATCGTATATGTTAGGGGCTATGGTAGCGCAATGGAACGAGTACGAGAAACACAGGGTCTCTGGAACGGGGAAAACTATAGGGATTTATATAGCTTTCTAGATGTTCTGGAACGAAAATTTAGGCTGAAAATGGGGGTCTCGACCGCGGTACAAAGACATCATACTTTTATCTTAATAGCATCCCCTACCCAGAGCTGTCGAGTTCCTGTGGGAGTTACAATAAACAGAAACATAATTTGATAATCTATATCAACTCTATCCTGTCTACAATGATTGAATGAGTTGATTATTGAGTCGTATTACGTTATACTGATTTAATTCTACTTGGCAAGCACACATCACTACACCACATCATGAGAACAATATACTGAACGGTTAAAAGCCAATGCCAGTTGGTTCCATCTCCCAGAGTATCCTTCCTAAGTCATTAGACTTTAAACTATAACATATCTAGCATCTCTATCGAGTCTGATACACCTTGAAGAGCGACTATCTGACTGACATTTACAGCGTATAAACACGCCATCGTAACGCTCTTTTCCTGGGTTTTAGCAAGATAGCGACTATCTCCTGCAGGAATCAGCTTCTTTGGACAATGGAAGTTCTTGAGGACGCGCATGAACAGCCTCTCGAAGAACTTCTTAAAGACAGGATGTCTGAAGGCGTAGAAGACAGGATTGATACAATTGTTAAAGTAAAGGACAGCGGTGGTGTATAACCCTGATAGCAGCACTCCAGGAGTCACAAAGGCCACTGCAGTTGGGATGGTACAGCAGATGAATGCGACGACGACGCTGAAGAGGTTCTTGGTGACCTTTACCTCTCGTTGGCTAAGACGCTTGATGTGATGCCGGTGCTCGAGTTGCTGGCTGCGACTGCTGCCGAAGAAGATATGAAAGAGTTTTCGCTGTTGCCGGACATGTACCAGAATTCTTATGTAACAACCAAGCATGATGACAATATGGCACCCGATTAGAATGGCTAAGAAGTTGTGATAAATATCGCTCGTGTCCGTCGGACTTGTGAAGCATTGTTTATAGGGAGGATAGTAGGAAAACTCTGTCAAATGGAAACCATAAATTGGGATGAAGTTGTATAAACAGGCTAGGATCCATGATAGAACAGCCAGGAATAGTTGTTTCTTGTGTGTGTTAAGACCCGTTGTGGTGTGAACGTTCTTGGTAATGACATAACATCGATTTATCGCTATCAGTACAAGGGTGACTGCGCTACAGGTGAACGTCACATAGATCACACTCCCTATGAAGCTACAGACACGAGGAAATTTCGCTCCAATTGCTTCATGGAGGATACCGTACACCTGAAACGGAAGTATCATGCACGTCAGGAGGTCAGCGATGGCCAGGTTCACGATCAACACATTGGTAGGTGTCTGGAGTTTGGGTGTGACGATGACGCCGATGATGACGAGACTATTCCCGAGGATACCGAGGATGGATGTGAAGAGGTAGATGGTCGCGATGATGTACGAGTGTGGATAGAGATCGTAATTGTCATCGGTGCAGTTGCTGGTGCAATTCTCAAATATTGATGACATTTCTGTGAAGGTCTCCATGATGATGTCTTTTTCAAAGACGATGTCGCGCTAATTGAGTTGTTAGCCTGTACACCTCATTCTTTGATGATTCGAAGCTGTATGCAAACACAAAACAAAACAAATGATAATCACGTAAAGTGATATAGCAATCAAATACACTTTGATTGAATATGCATGCCTACTTATGGGGCTGTTCTGTTACCCACCTTGACCTGAGAATTTATTCCACAAGAGTCTTGGAATAATGTAGCGGAAGAATGAAATGACGTCCTTTGTGTACACGGTTGCGAGGTTGAAAATCACATCTCAGAAGAAAATGATAAAATCCATAAAAGGATAGGCTGTAGTACTACTCACAATTCGAACAAATTTAGTGGTCTATTCAATTAGCATTGTTACTTCAAGTTATCTAATAGACCTATACTCTTTAGTGCTGATCCAAATCAATTTCTGATGACATTACTTTCCCTTTCCTTTTCCTCTTTCGTGTCAGCCGTACATTACTATTTGAAATGTAGAGGCAGATGTTCCGCGGAAAAGGTTCACTAACTTACTTAGATTAGAAACGATTAAAGGCATACGAGGCCTGTAATACCCACTTCCAGTTTCTTACCCCTGTAGACTCAGGAATTCAATCAATTCAATATTTATCTTATAAATAAATACCCTTTCATTTTTTTAGAGTGCTCGGACCTTGCATGGAAGTAAATGACATCAATAAAATTTATGGAAGGCGAACTCTCAATTTTTTTTATTTTTTATTTGAAAAAGATTTATTCCAAATTTGTGGCGATTATGAATTGATTAAGAATCAATAATGTATTGACTTACACAGGAGGGCTTGGACACTTCAACATAACCACTTTATCATGTCTCGCCACCTGCGTTCGTGGACACCCCTTTTGTTATTTCGAATAACTTCATTTTTTCCATTTTATACGATCTAGTTAACAAATCAACGCAATTAGATACTGTTGGTTTACAGGATTTACATCTACTGAGATAAATTGATTTTTTTGCAATAACTAAAACATGATTAAAAAGAAGACATTTTCTTGATAAAATACCGAGTATTACACTTTTTCCCTTAATAATGAAAAATCAAACATAGTGAGTTCTTTTCCTAGCTGATTCCAAAATAAACACAGCCCTTATCAAAAGAAATGACCGAAGCGAGCAAGGAATATCATACAGAGGCTTTGAATTCTTACTAATTCGTACTAGTTTTACTAATCAAGTATTGCGAGCGCGAAGCCCGAGCCGAAAATTTTAATATTATTCAGACCTGAAGAAGGTCATTCTAAGGCTTGTTTGTAGGAATTCATTCAGACCATACGTATTTCACTAACCAAATTCTTGACACTATTTGACGATCGCATTACGAAGATGAGAAATTGGTTGGTGGGATATATTGCAATATTACTTATTGGTAACGGCCAATGTACTATACAAATTATCTATCACCATGATCACAATCGATGTTGCAGATACATGTAGGCCTGTGGTCAGATACAAATCGGCAGTTATAACCAGCTTTTGAAATAAGTCACTTTAGACTTGTTAATATTACAACAAATATCTTACCTTAAAGTCGGTTTTTCTAATAATTTGTCTGTACTTCCTCGTCAAGTCGATGCCGGTAACTGTACAAGTGATAAATCATCCACGATTACTTCCATTTCAGACTCCTTTCACATTGTAAGAACTTCCACAAACATTATTAGCTCTACTACAGTCGCACAGACTTGCAATATGTACAATTAGTAGTTGAAGAACTTTCCCTTTTCATCCCTCAATCTCATTAGGCCACATTCGATTCCATATCGATGGCGTCAAAGTGGTTTGGTAGCTGGTCATTAATGGAATCCACAGTCCCAACAATTTCCAAGTTACATAATCCTACCTTCCGTATGACGATATAATTTGTTTGCTGATGATCACTCGGGCCTTCTCGCTTCCAGGACAGGGCTGGGTGTTAATGAATTAATATGTCATCCAAGTAATCGATCGAATTCTCTTAAAAATCCGTTAACCTTTTATGAGGTGGAGAGTTTGGGAATCATGTGATATGCACCTCGAGGACGCTGTGGCGCTTTTTGACGACGAAATCTGGCAACTCAAATTATTGACGAGTTGCTCGGAGGAAAATTTCAGATCGGTGAATCACGCCACTTCCCTTTGTGCATCTCCTGCTGAAACTGTCCTCTGATTACCGCCATTGTGTACAACCGGATATTGATGTGTGAATTACCCACTGATTTCTATTCTACAATGTTCTACGTAGAATACAGAGCTCAGATTGATTACGGCAATGAAAGTCTCATCCGCATACGAGATAAGCCACATTTGGCATTTTTTATAACGTCATGAACATCATTAGGTCCCAAACTGGACAGGGTATACATACAGTTAAACTTGGTGAAGTACACCTGTCATATCGATCGATGAAAGAGCATAGGTTTGGGTCGATATTGAACTCTTAGTTCAATGAAGACGTACAGGGCGGGTAGGTTGACGTCTTAAAAAAGGTGAATTCTAGACCATACATTCACCCTTATTCTGCACAAAACTTCTCCGCAATGCGTTGTTTCTTCACGCATGGTCACTCTTGTTCCGTTGTAATAACTGATCAGTCCTCTTTCAAAGTGGTGGTCACTCTTGTTCCGTTGTAATAACTGATCAGTCCTCTTTCAAAGTAATGGGTTTTCACGACTTCACAATACTTGTATACTTCATTTGTCCATGCTTTGATCATGCAGGCATTTTCACTCTATTTTAAATTTTAAGTCTAGAGCAGTTCAAACGTTTCGGTATATATTAATTAACAAATAAGCATGTGCCTAATATGCCTACTCTCGTCTATGCAAATCGAACAGGCCTACATGAAAACTTCCATTACGAACTCCAAAATCATCCAATTTGATGAACTGTTTGTCGGATACTGTCATCCAAAATATAGATCAATGTGGTCCAGATCTGACTATGGTGTTGGTATAAGTGTACAAAATCAATCCAAAACTAAAAGTTCAGCTCGCTCGCCGTCCTATATAGTCAGAGTGAAAAGGATTTATAGATTTATAGTCATATTCTCCATATAGGCCTTGGTGCATTTAAACACTATATAGTCCGCTCTATACACATCGAAATTTATTACCTACACCATGGAGCTAACTTGCGTATGGTGAACAATAATACCCAAAGAAAACCCAATTATTATACAGCCACTGACCACTGGTGGTCACTGCCTACACAGAGGAGACGCCACTTCAGGTCAACAAAAGGATCTCAGCAAGCTTAACAAGATTGTTCAGGCGATTCTTCAGTTCCTTTGTCGTTGTTTGTTTGGGCTCTTCCCATTTCGAATAACTCCATGTAACGCTCTGCATGCGTGGTGGTGGTGTCTTGTTCATTTCCAAGAATACAAGTTAGAAAAAGTATGTTGAGCTGTTTGCACAGACTACAGACGTTAATTAGGCATAATCTTTGGTTTTCATACTCCCCGTCATATTCAGTCTTGAGATGAGAGAGAGTTGTTCATATGTAACTTACCTACTATTGGCTTCACCGGCCTTGGAAACAATATATCAACAGACAGTCGCTGAAGTTGACCGATAATGTAGGTCCTTGCTAATAATGCATTCTAGACAGATTCATCCTTCGAGGTTTTGAGGTCTTATCGTTACATAATTCATCTCAATACTGGGTGGATTTGTACTCGTCTATGATCAATGAACCATGACAGTTTTATTTTGTCCAATCGAAAAGGTTGAATTGGTCCATAACCATCATCTGTCTTTGTTAAATAAAAGATTAGGGGACTTTTCCTCGGACTTTTCAATGCATGCATGACGTGTCCTATACAACGTACTTTTTTTGGGGGGGGATGGGGTCTATAAGGTATGGGTCTATATAGTTCAAATTTGAACGAGAAAAATCAGCACTCCGAAGTGCAGTCACTATACACGCTCTGTAGAGCAGAATTAGCTCTTCGTTGTTTAGAGAGTAATTTTGTTTTGTACGATATATCAATGAGTTTTATAGTTCATATTTATGTCGATATTGGAAGAAAAGAATCTTCAGTTTCTATTAGCCAATCATATCGAATGATTTCAATAGGTTAAACTGTTATTGCAAATTTGGTAGTTTTATGAAACGCGCCCCAGATCTGATAGCCAAGAAGTCTACATGACATGCATACTTCGACATGTTCAAATAATTTAACAAGATTATGACAGGAAAATCCCATATTTTCCGTATTGTATTTTGGTACTTCAGCAAAGTCTTTGTGACGACCAATCATAATCGTACCTTGTGATGGGGCACTCAGTGACATTAAATACCGGTTCTGAAATTATCTCAGAAACATAATAGAGGAAACAAATCATTTAATGAGTTCAGTTGGATTTTCAGTTGGACATGTGACGTAGCATAGGAATCTGGTTCTTTTTTTCTTCTTCACCCTCTTCTGTTCTTCATTATCCTTTTTTTGGGTTTGATTTATTTTGTTTGATTTATAGACTCTTCCTCAGATTTATCGAAAAGATGTCAACAAAATCAACTTTAAAGATATCAGGTAAATCAATGAACTTCTATTCTAGTGACTTCTTTCTCTCTCGATTTATTCAATCTAAACTTATACGTAAAACTAGTTCGTTTCTTTGCTTTTCTGGTGATTATTGTTTTCTCCACAATAATATAATGAAGTTAGTTGTATAATGAGTTAGATTATATGCAGAAAGCATTATCACATGATGGTAGTGCATTATGTAGAAAAAAAGAATAAATATTTCAATATATTCATAAAAAAGAAAGAAATTTTGCAGGTATATACTTACACATGTACATTCCGATGTCTGAATAAACCGCAGAAAACTTAAATGAAAATGCATCTATTATATTTCACGAAACATGTTCTTATAATTGAGAACAGAACAATTCCAGGCCGATGAACAGTTTTTGCATGATGACAAATTACTGGTATTTTTTGAAATAGTGTATATTCTAGACAAAATTATGTTCAGTTTCAATTGGAAGTTTATTTTAAAAGATCACCAGCTACCAATTCGAGGAGATAACCTTGAGTTTTCCTGTTCAGCACACAATTTCATTCATTGTTCCAAAGTGATGTTTTCGCCAAGGTGTTTTTTAATCAAAAGTTTCCCTCATTGATGCACGTCTATGCACTTCAAAAGACACCATTCCTGATGGGTAAATAGTCAGCTGACGGAGATGTTTCTGAGATGACATCATCCTATTGCACCCATATAATTAGACATGTAATTTAATTCTGAAATTAATGGCCAAGAAATAAAAGCAAGCATGTTTTTTTCAATAATATTATAACCCTTTTTGATCCTCTAATGACCCATTACTTGGACCCGTAACCGTCCCAAAGATAATTTACTTAGTCTTGATTTTTTTTTGGTGTAAGCCATATGTACTTTTTTATTATTACTTTCATAACTATGTCAGAAGCTAATTAAGTTAATCTGAATACACAAAAACATATGTATTGATAGCCTCCGTATTAATAAAAATAATGATGATAATTAAGACGACCCCGTAGTGGGAACTGAATAACCATCGTCGTCCCATTGGGTGATTTCAAGTTCAGTGTTGACATTTCGGTGTTGGTGTTAGGTCAATTTTTACATGATTATAACACCAAACGTAAAATGAAGATGGTCAAGAAAGTCACTCAATAGTTGTTGAGATGTCAATGTGACCTGGATTAGTTTTACAAATTCTAAATAAGTTTTGGAGCTAGAGGTAGCAATCCAAGTTTCAACACCAGCACCAAGGCCAACACCGGATTTGAAATCACCCATTGTATATATGTATGCCTCTCATTACATTCGCTATACATTATAACATTATAATGCAAAAAATAAATTAATTTTATGTATATATCCGATCCTAATTAAGAAATTTGATTAAATGTTTATTTTCAATATTGATATCAATGACAACTTTAACTGATTAATATCCTGCACTTATGTTACTCCAAATAATTTTTTATATTGGTATGTGTTACTTGTTTTGTTTTGTTTTGTAACCCATGTATTGACCTGCCATTCGTTTTGAATGAAACGGTGGACCTGGCCTCTCTATGTACATGTAAGCATTGTCTTGCACTTGAATAAAGTCATGATGAAACAACAATATTGAAGTTCTGAGAGTGATTCTTAGTTATAAAGTTATAAAAGAAAATTATGTTTCACCGGATGTTTCACCGGATAACACGTAAAAAAGGAAAATACGTGAGTTTTATGTGTCTTCTAGCATTTACTAAATGCTAGAAGACATGAAGGTGCGTTTTTCAAAAGCCTTAATCTTTGTCATAATATTTCATTTCTTAAAAAAATAAATGAATGTGGTTATTTTACTTTTATATCTTTTTTCCGATTTTGTCATTCTTCTCTCCTCGTATTGATATCGCTCTATGGTTATATTGTTTGTTTGTTTGTTTCTGTAGCATCGCATACAATTTTCGATTAATTTAATTTCATAAAGTAGATTACCCTGAACCAGCATTTGGATGCCATATGGCTATTGATAATAGGTCATCAAATGAAATCAAATAAAACAATGATGAAGTTCTGAGAGTGATTCGTAGTTGAGAAAAGTATTTACAAAAAGTTTCACCGGATAACACGTCAAAAAAATGAAAAACGTGAGTTTTATGTAAATGACAGAAGACATGAAGGTATGTATTTCAAAGGCTTAAACTTTGTCACATATTATTTCGGCTCAAAAATTAAATGAATGTGGTTATTGATAAAACGTCTTTAAATGAAATAAAATAAAACAATATCGAAGTTCTGAGAGTGATTCTTGGTTGAGAAATTTTATAAAAGAAAATGATCTTCACAGAATAACACCACAAGGAAACAGGATTTTTATGCAAATGACACAAGATATCCAAGGTACGTCTTTTCCAAATTCTTGATCATTTTTCAATATACGGCTCAAAATGAAATGAATGTGGTTATACAGTATAATGATGAGATAAAGATACGGGTTGTCTTTAAAATGAATAAAAGAGTTGTGACTTGTGCAGTCGTCTAACATAGAAGTCATTTGAAGAAAACATCCATGCACTGCAGACGTAGATAATTCTTTTAGATCTGAAAACACTTGAAGAGGTAAGTGATTTTCATTATAATTTTGCAAGGGGTACATCCATTTATCTATGCTTGCACCCCAAGCGTGTCTTTAATAATGATAATAATAATAATAATAGGCTTTTATACAGCGCCATCTATCTAGAAATATTCTATTCCGAGGCGCATTGTTATTATTATTATTATTACCCCGGCTTTATAGCTCGAGCTGCCTCTCAGCGCTCATGCATTCAAGGAATTATTCCTGCCGGGTACCCATTCACCTCACCTGGGTCGAGTGCAGCACAGTGTGGATAAATTTCTTGCTGAAGGAAATTACGCCATGGCTGGGATTCGAACCCACGACCCTCTGTTTCAAAGTCAGAAGACTTATCCACTGGGCCACAACGCTTATAAAACATGATTACACCTCTTTGGTCCCTCGTGTGTATGCAACTAATCGATGCAAAGTTTAGGGTGCAAAGTAGAGGCGGAAGAAGCGGGGGGGGGGGTCGTGTCCCCCCTAAATTTAAGGTGGGGGAGGGGACGACCCCCCTAATTTTTTTTGTTAACCCTTTTTTTTGCTTGTCAATTTTGTTTCCTGGTTCACCCTAGAATTTTTGGTTGATACCTTTTTTTTTTGCTTGTCAAAATATTTTGGTGGTCCCTTTTAAACTTTTGGCTTCCGCCGCCAATGGTGCAAAGAGGTAATCTCCTGAAATAGACGGGTACAAAAAGATTATTGTTTTTTTGCATTTTCCCACCTATATAGGATGAAAAGTGCCGCTATAGGGTGACAAGACATTTGCCCCGGTGACAATCATTTTCTCCGGGAATAATTTCGTCTAAGATAGTAGGGTTAGGATTGCAATACAGTTGTATGCTAGGTTTAAGGTTCCAGTGGGTTCGAAGATGGCTAAATAAACCAATCATCGCCCGAAAAAGTCTGCTGCAGTATGGACAAGCAAAAAGCGGCAGTGGGGCATGCAGGCAAGGCGGTAGTGCTTGTTCTGTCTTTTCGATCAGTGCCGTACCTTTGGTCATGGCATTGGGGGCACCAGCAAAATGTTGAGTCACTTAATTGAGCGCGAAGCGCGCTCAATTACCAGGTATAATGAACTAATAGGGACATATCAAGGACTATGCCATTAAAGGGATATGTATCTCATCAAATAATGCGAGCGCAAAGCGCGAGCTGAAAACTTTGGATATTCAGACCTAAAAAAGGGATATCATAGGCAAATTTTTGTAACCATGATACGTACCCCTCTCTCACAAAACAAGCAATGCGAGCTGATTTTTTTTAATATATATAATTGAACCCAATCAGAGACATTTTAAGGACTTCTGTTAAGGAATTCATGAAGAGCATACATATCTCACCATGGTCATCTAATGCGAGCGCCATGCAAGCGCTTGCGGATTTTGTTAGAATTACACCTAACCCATGAAACACTTTTTGTAGTCATTTTAATCCAGAACATGATACATATCTCACAAATCAAATATATCGAGCCCGAAGCGCAAGCTGAATTTCCTGGAAATCAGACTTGAGGAGTGGAATTCTAAGGCTTGTTTGTAGGAATTCACTGTATAAGATCATACTTATTTCACAAAACAAATGATGCGAGCGCGAAGCGCGAGCTGATTTTTGTTTTTATATGAAGAGCAGACATCTCGCCAGTTCACTAATGCGAACGTAATCACGGACAGGAAATGTGTGATATTCAGACCTTAAAAGGGGGCAATCACTTTAAGTTTATAGTCATGAAAAAGCACAATTTATACATAAAATAATAAAAACCGAAGTGCGAGGAAATATATTTGGTGTATATTGACTTGAACATGGAATGATATATTACAACAGGATTACATATATCTCATTGTTCAGACAATGCGATCACCAGAAATGATGAACACATATATAGGCCCTCTATATACACCCTAAACCAATTATGTTTCATATTGATGAAAAACAAAATTCTTATGTAATATGATGTAATATCATGTAATATAATATGATATAAAATACAATGATTTATTCTTCCCCATTACGTTTCTCTTTCTTTCTCCTCCCCCCCCGTTGTTTTGGCCAATCGAGGGGGGGGGAGGGACGTGCCCCCATGCCCCCGTAGTTATGTCACTGTTTTCGATGGTGGCGTTTTTTATCTTGCTTGTCCACACGTCTTGACTCGTAGCCCGACACACCAGCCCTTATCATGGTGCGCCAGACAGAACGGTTCATTTTCAATTCGCCCAATACCAATTCGTCCCGTTGCAAACTCGTGTACTATCATTTAGTCTATCATCAGTTCGTCTACTCACCACATGGTCTACTTTCATTTAGTCAAATGTCATTCTGTCTAATAACCACTTGGTCCAATTGCCTTGAGTCCACTTACCATTTGGTCTAATTGGACTAGGTGTTAAATTGTGCATAATGAATGAAAATGAATTGGATATTAGACCATCTGGTTATGAGACAAATGGTCATAGGGGCTATTCCACGGTTACTCACGTTACATTTGGAGACACCTTGACTCATACTTGGAGCTGTAACTCCATTATTATTGATAGAAACTAAACATCTCCTTATCACAACAAAGTACACAGTCTTACTATCCTTTGTATAAAAACAAAACTTGGGAAATTCTATTATGCTCCTGGCAAATCTTTGGAATGTGTCGGTTACTCACGTTACATGATTTGGACCAACCTGTGGAATTGCCCATAGGCGAAATGGTGATTAGACGAAGTGATAATATTATTGGACCAAATGGTTAATGGACCAAATGGTTGTTAGACGAAATGTTGATGGACGGAATGACATTAGACTGAATGAATTAGGTAGACCATGCGGTGGGTGGTCTAGTTGTAGCAGACGAATGGCCAATTTAACGGAAGAACGGTCCTCGGCTCATTCCTCCCAGGTGTCGAGGTTTATGCCACAGAGCTTCAGGGCACTGTATAGTGTTAATTATGCGTTTAAGTTGGTAACTCCGATAGTGTATGAAATTTAGAGCGGAGCAATAATTATTGTCGCCGGTTGGGGCCGGATGCGGAGCAAAAGTCATGGAACACGCTATATTAAGTCGGGGAAGGGGGGGGGGTAACACTCTCCATAAGCCGGCTCCCACAGAATGTCTTACAAGCAAACGCTTGATAATGATATTGTCATGCAGAGTTTGATTATGATTTGTTTTTATCAAATACCTACCGTTTATTTGTCAACAGATAAAACATGGCATCAAAACTCATAATTGTTGTGCTTCTGGTCGCTATGATGATGATCACCACCAGAGCGTCCAGCAACGAAGAGGGCGCTCTTGATAAATCGGCAGACGTTCAGGAAGATGCGAGAGATCAGTCTAATTTCAGTAGGCAACGCAATAATTACTAGTATCATCAAATTTCGTGTAAAGTGCGTAGTTAGGGGTATATCAAAATCACGAGAAGTCTTTTTTAAGGGGGGGGGGAGGAGGAAAAAAAAGAAACAAAGAAAGAACGCTAAAGGGTATCACATTGAGTGATATCGAATTATGTAATTATTATTATTATATCTTATGATATATTATTAAAATAGTAGGTCCTACCCCTATATATAGTCAATCCTGTTATGATAGTTCATCAAAATTGTTTTTAAGGAATCGGTAACTGCATTTATGTTACAAGCATATGGAGGGAGGGAGGGATGAAGGGAGAGATCAAAAGTCAATTGGTCACGATAATGCATATTTTTCAAAATTTTGATGAATATAATAGATTCATATTTGTGTATAGCCAATAAGCGCATACTAATCTTTTTATGGAAGAAAACTACTCAGTTCTGAGTTGATGCCCTTTCCACGGCTTCATAAATTTTTATCTTTTTATTTTTAGAATACGGATTGTGCCTCCGTAAAGGACATGATGAAGAATATTGCCGAGATCGCTGTAAGTTAAGTCTGAATACAGCGCGTCCCAAAAAATATCCCTCTGACATGGAGCTGAATTAATTCTAAAATGTGGTAGTATTCTCAAATAAATGTTCATGGGTAGAAAGCTAATTTCATGATCTAACTTCTATGAAAATTGGTCATGCTTCAGCGATTTTTGAATACACACTGTTCTGTAACAGTGGTGCATTTTAGCCCATTCCAAGTTTGCAGCATTGATGTATTTTTGCATTGTCTATGGCATATTAACCCCCATTTTTACATCCAGGATCTGAGAAGGGACATTTCTCTAAATTTATATCCAGGTGGGTGTTTCATAAAGCTGTTCATAAGATACGAACGACTTTACACACGACTGGTGATCCTTTCTTGTGCTGTGTGATATCGTTATTGAGTTTTGGCCTAAGAACACGTTCCAGTCGTGCGTAAACTCGTTCGTAACTTTACAAACAGCTTTATGAAACACCCACCAGGCTCATCAAATCATTACCTTGGACATGTTCAGAAGGTCAAGAAACAAAAACAAAAATAAGTTTGTTTGATGATTGATAAGGGGGATCAGTGCAGCAACTTGAAAGAAAAATTGAATTTGGATGAATAAAATAAACTGAAAAATAAAGGGGTATCCACAAGTTAACCCCCCCCCCCTTTGCGGAAAGAAACTTTACCAGAGAAGAATTTGACTTTATTTTCTTTTAAATAGTTACATAGAATTAACTTGACCTCAGTAGCTTATTAACTAAAAAAGTAATGAAAACAAATATGCACTATTGTTGGATTAGGCGTGAAACAGACAAACCCGTTGTCTCAATCATTGTGCGTTATCAAACATGAAATGAACTGTCAAATACTTTTTTTTGCCCTTCTGAACATGTTCAGGGTTGTGATTTGATGAGCCTGGTTAGATCATGGAGATTTCCCTGGTCAGATCAGTGCAGAATGGTCAAAGGGGGTTGATTCGCTACAAAGTGCAGAACACTCAACAGTGCTGCATGCATGCAAACTTGGAATGGACTGACAAGCACCACTGTTACATAATAGACTGTGCATTCAAAACCAATGAAATTTTTATAAAAAGTTAAAACAAGAGATGAGCTTTCTATTTCCATACATTTCATTGAGAATATATTTTTTTGAAGTAATTTAGCGGCATGTCAGAGGGACATTTTTTTTTGGGGGGACGCGCTGTACAGGGGAATAACTATGTTCTAATAAATGCCAAACATATTCTTACAAAAATTTAATAGCCTATCAACGGGATTTTCAAGGGATTTATTTCTATAATTATTTTGATCAGAAAAGTAAAGATTAGCATGTACGCAAGTTTTGATCGTGAAAGATTTAAATGGAGCTATTATATACAATCTCTTACGAGGCTTGGCTGCCATATAGAAATCTCGCGGATTAATTAATTCTCTTCGACAATAATGTGGATCTAACGTGATCCATCTCACCAAAAATATGCAAGTTTTAGTTGTAGCTAAAATCGTCGGCCTTATGCCAAAAGGGCCTTAACTGCTTTTGGCCATTCCGAGATAATGGCGTTTATAAAGGTTTTGGCCTCTCTAATAATCAAAAGTTTGTGGTCGTTTTTTTGCTTTAGAAGCCAATTTCGATAAACGTGTTAAGTTATTAAGTTTTACATGAAATGTGTTAAATTTATTATAAAATATTCAGAACCCCTAAAATCGGGTTAAGGCCCTTTTGGCATAAGGCCGACGAAATTGTGTATCCATGGTACCTACTTGAAGTTATCATTTCCTTTTGCTCAATCTTTTACTGCTCTTTTTTAAGATATAAGTCCGTTCGTTTTCATCTGATTGATATTACTATGCATTGTATTTGAATCATAGGCGGCGGAAGCGGGGGGGGGGGGGGGGGGGGGGGTGTGCCCCCCTTAATTTGAGGCGGGGGATGATCCCCCTAAATTTTTAGTTGATACCCTTTTTTATTTTTGCTTGTCAATTTTGTTTCCTGCAGCCCCCTAAAATTTTGGGTTAATACTTTTTTTTTTGCTTGTCAAAAAATTTTGGTGGTTCCCCCTAAATTTTCTGGCTTCCGCCGCCAATGGTTTGTATGAAAGTGAAATAAAGAATTGAATTTAATCAATAGTTTGTTTAGGGCTACTGGGAGCGTATCTTTAATCTAAGGATATACCCTTTTTACCACAGGGTTGGTTTAGTTCTTGTTGGGTATTATGTATTTTTATGACCAAGTCTAACAAACAATCAGAATAGAAAACATTATCTAATATAAGAGAGTGCTCACTGGAGTGATGATTACTGGTGCATAGGAAGTCAATTGAGTTGTACGGTCTTTGGTTGTTATTAATTACTTGAAGTTGAGGTTGATTTTGAATCCAAGGTTATGATTTTGAATCCAAGATTATGATTTTGAATCCAAGATTATTGTCTTTAACGAAAATGGTTCCTTTCGGTGATATATAGCATTTATTTTGATGGGTAATGTCCTTTTGTCTAGTTTTATAGGGGTGATTATCCAAGACTTATCATGGTGATTGTTCTAATTCATATATTAATATGAAGAAAAATGTAATTATTGATTGCCATATTTGTGTCGAAACTTTCATTACAGTTTACAAGCATCCCGGCATGCCATGGAAATAAAGAGCTACGGAGGCAGAACAGACTTATTACTGGATACACATTGATCCACGCGTTCAATATTTATTATTCGCTGATAAACAAAACCCCTTAAATTCTAAGTTTCCATATCTTTCTAACATTGAATAGGCCTAAGCCACTAAAGCCACTGAAGGCTGTAATGATCGACGCATTACCACA